>NW_027472583.1:44745787-45098287 GCF_030347505.1 Rhynchophorus ferrugineus | reverse complement strand
TGAATAGGTTGGGTGGAATATACTAGTAGTGGGATACTGCACATATAAGATTATAAAATACAGCTATTTATAATGGATTAGATAAAAGCAAGAGTGCATCGGCAGGAGTAGGCACAGAAAACTTGAAAAAGAAATAAAGAAATTGACAAAGTATTCAAAAACAATATTACCAATATATATGAGCAATAAAAATTTAATTAAAATTTTAATAATAGTATACACTCCAGGCCAAGAATGTTAATAAATAACCGGTCTGGCAGGATATAACACGTATAACTGACGAAGCTGGAGGAAAATGAAACATTCTGTTGTTTTGTTTACATTAGGCACATAAGAATCTACAACTTATAAATCTTTTGAACTTTTTTCCACAGTAATATAGATAGCGTTCTAGGCGGTTTTTTTATGTAGTGGTATACCCTGAAGACTTAATCCACCTTATTAACAATTGTATATCTGAGTAATGTATTTTACTTTCATTAGAGAGTTTTATGTTTTACGCTTAGTTCTTGTTTCTTTCGATGCAATGTATCCTTATAAAGTCATTATGATTGTTACTACCTTATGTGTGCTGATTGTGCCCTGTTACTACCTATAACATATTTCTTGATAAAACTACATTTAGTCACTGCATTCTCCTTAATATATTTGCCATATCTGCAAAAGAGTTAGTATTATTTCTCTCCTCATTCATGTTAACCAAATGTTCATATATATTCTGAACAATAACACACGTGCTCATAAAGTTTTCACACTCTATAATACAATTTACTACAATGGAAGTATTTTAATCGTATACTGACCTTTAATTGTTTTCTGTTTAATCACCCTGTCTTGGCAATTGTCAGCATAGAATCGTAAACCAACATTCATAAAGTTTTATTCAATCACTGTCACTTTCAGAAAAACTAATCAAGTTAATAACTAAGCTGTTTTTTCCCAGTCTATTCAAAACTTGCTCAAGATTCTACTATTTGTCAATTTCTTCTTCAATATGTATCTCACACATTCTCTGCCTCGAGCTCACACAAACCGAGGGTATTTTCGACAATGCCTCTTTCCAAAAATGCAGACAATTCTTGTCTGATTATCCTTCTCAACCTGAATGTCTATTGCAATACCCCATATCAACTCAATTGGATTAAATATGCAGTGATAGGGCGGAAGTCATAATACTCTGTAGCCATAATGTTCAGTGAACTGATCTACCATGTATCTTTTCTCAGGCTTGTTTCTAAAAAAGTGAATTACATAAAATGCAATTAAATATTTTATATATATTTGCTGAATATCAATTCGAAATAGTTGATTCTTTAACATGATTTCCTCGAAACTTATTTTATGTACTTTAAGCCATTCCCTAATTGCCGCCTTTGTTGATGCACTTATTGGGATTTTTCCCACCAGTGTACTATATATATGGTAGATCTGGTGCATTGTACATAACAATAACTGATGATTCCCCCAAGTTCTCTAAAAGCTGATTTTTAAACTACTGCAAAAACAAGTTATGGCTCATTTCTTCATGGTAGTCACCCTTGGACTCAGAGGATAACACTAATTCTGCACCAGGAATAAAAGCATTCCTGTTCCAGCATGCATGAAGAACTATATGTCTGCAATAAATTATTAATAAATTTTAGGACTAACAAATCCTAATCCATAGTTATTCCAACATTTACCTTTTTCCATCAACTTTTGTTGTCTTTACACTATATTTATTATCATATTGCCATGAGCGACCTAATGTATCATTCTGAAATACTTATGTCTGATTTAAATCGTTTTAGGTCGTTTCAGCCTGGAAAAGGGGGGAGCTTGGCGGTGACGCGGTGCTAAGCTCCCAGCATGTCGACCAGCTCGCGAACAAGCGCGTTTCCAGAAGAACTTGAACTGTGTTATTGTTTGTGGAATGATTGAGATATGAAGTGCTTGATTTCTGGAGTGTCAGCTTCCCTATGCATTTGATTATTTCTGACAAACCATGCAACGTTTAATATTCTTCTGAGGAGCTTAATTTGGAAAATTTGATTATTGCGGTGTCGATAAGTTGCGAGAGGCGCAGTGCGTAACTCCTCTTATGGAAAATGATGGCCTGGGTTTTCAGGGGGTTGATTTGCAACCTCCGGAATTTTAACCACTTGTAACTTTGAACTTGGCGGCCTTGAAGGAATCAGTGTCGTCAACGTAAAACGCGACGTCAATGTGCTCTTTTCTCGGCAGATTTGAAATAAAGAGGTTAAATAAGGCTGGGGCCAGCGGGGAACCTTGAGGTACGCCAGCATCGATTTGTTTGCGACTGGAAAGTGATTCCCTGATCAAGATCTGTCTGAGAGATAGGATTTGATGAGAGCGGTTAGGCGTTCAGGGAGATCTAACCGCACGCACTTTGCGATCAAACCGTCGTGCCAGACGTTGTCGAAGGCTTTGGTTAGATCCAGAAGGATTGCTCCAAGCTTTTTACGTTGGTCAAGAGCGTGATGGATGTGTGCGGCCAAACGGGTAGCCTGATGGACAGATGAGTGGTGAACGCGAAAGCCGAATTGTCCTGTAGTCAGATGGAGATGATTTTGCTCCTTTCTTGGGTATAACCGCTATATGTGCGTGTTTCCAAGACGCCTGGAAATGTTGCAGTCTCATGATGGACTTAATGATGTTTGCCAGATCTGCGAACTGCTTATGCGGGAGCTTTTTTAACTGGGTAATCGATATTCCGTCGAAACCTGGAGATTTTTTGGTTTGAAGTTTGCCGATCATAGTCTGTAGAGACTTTGGAGACATGAAATGGTTGAGGAGAAAGTCTGGGGTTACTGGTCTTTTGAAGGAGTTAGATTCATTGATGACAGTGTCATTGTCTTTAGCTTTAGTGTTCTCTGCGGGTGGGAGGCATTTCATCTGAGCTTCGTAGGTCTCTGCAAGGAGTTCGACTTTTTCTTGGTCAGTGACTGCGAAATTTCCTGTAACCGCTGACTACAGGGGGGTGGGGGATGACATTGTGCGCCTTCCCCATGAGGCATTTGGAGACACGCCAGAAGGAAGGGGGGCCATCAAGTCTTTGGTCGGCGAGAAATGAGTTCCATTTCATTGCTCGCCAAATCGAGACGGCCACCCTTACCTCCTTGCATGCTCTGTTCGCATCCCTTTTGTCTGCATCATCAAGGGTGAATCGAGCTAATCTGCTTAAACCGTTTTTGATGCGAATTTCACGTTTAAGAGAAGCGGGAAGGTTATTTTTACACGTTTGGGGTTGTGATGAAATTTCGACTGTGGCGGATTCGTGAGCAAACTGAATATCACGAGTTAGCTTGAGTACGGGTTCCTCGAGCTGTTCTGGTGTGTTAATTTTCGGAATTGGATTGGATTTCAGGAGAAGAGATTGGTAATTTTTCCAGTCGGTCTTTTTCTTGAATCTTTTGAGTGGTGGAGCAGTTTCCGAGTTTGAGAAGGACCGGATGATAATCAGAGTCTAGTTAGTTAAGGACTCGAACTTCGGAAGGACAATTTAAGTCTTGAAGAATAAATAAATTAAGGACTCTTGCTGCTCCTCGAGAAACTGTACTGGGGTGATGGGTGGGTTCATCTGGCAGGGCAAGACTGTGGCCCAGATCTGCATTTAGAGCTACGATGGCGTTACCTGCGGAATTCGCTCTAGAACACCTCCAGGTGGGGTGGTGGGCGTTGAAATCGCCACCTATTATTTCTGGAAATTTTCCTTCGACGAGTGATCGGTATATTAAATGCAGAAGATTTCCTGTACAGGGATGTAATCACGAAAGGACATTCTTGGATATCGAGTTTAATGGAGGTTGTTTCAAAGTTGTTTACTGATAACGAGGATAGGAGCTCGTGTTTGACTCCTTTTCTGACGAGAATGACCCGACCCGGAATTCTCTCGTTTTTGTAGACAAAAAAGTGTTCAAAAGAGAGACGATGTGAAGGTTTCAGGAACCTGGACGAGAATGATGCCGACGTCATAGAATGTCATGACGTCTTCCAATTCTGCTTGCTTTCCGCTTAATCTGTTTGCATTCCATGTCATCAGTATAAGAGATTTCGGAACAGCCATTTCGAAGATTTAAAAGGCTTCTGGAAGTTAAATAAACAGGTAAATGTTGCCGCTTAGGCGGCGACGTTTGGGAAAAGACGAGCAAATTGGTGAGCCAGGGCGATCACTTGCAGGAAAGCCTGCGGGTCAGTAAGCGTCTGCATTGGGAAGTTAAGGTCCGGTGTATTGGCTGGAGCAGGAGTTTGAGTTGAAGCAGGCTGGGTGGCGCTGGCTGGTTTTTGAGCTAGCTTCCTTTGACCTTGGTTGCTCCATGTAGAACCTTGTGGAGGCCTGGATTCAGTCGAAATTTTTGATTTTCTTGGAGCAGGACGGCAACTGCAACCGGTGAAGTTTGCAGTGTGAATTTCTCCGCAGCTGCTGCACTTTGGAGGTGCTTCTGGGATTTTGGTACAGGATCTAGTGTCGTGATGCCCGGCACATTTGAGGCACCGTGGGAAGGCTCGGCAATACGAGCTGGAATACCCGAAAAGCTGGCAGTAGAAGCATTGCACTGGCTGGCCATTTCCCCTCTGGACCTCGACCTTCACTGTGATGACGTTTAGTTTGGTCATATAGATGATCTGCCGCTCTTCACGAGGGACAACTACTTGAAGAGTTGGTAGTTCTATCCCGGATTTTAATTTCTATCTTTGAATAAATTTGGGATGGAAGCCTTGAATAAAGAGAAGTTCACATACCTCGTCTATACAGAGTTATTTTGGGATGTTTCTTATTATTACCCGGAATGCTCTCTCCTTCGGATGACAGAAGGAATGGTAAGGGTAATTCCTTTCCTCGAGGAGGGTAGTGAGTTTTCTTGCTTGTGGCGACAAATAAGAAAATACCCTCCTTTTTGCTTCGGGTTATAATATTAATTGATTGTGCTTTAGTGATTCTAATGAACTCCAGGAACCTCTTCTTGTCACGGAGCACTATAGGTGGAATTTTTTCCTTTGGAGGAGTTTGAGAACCAGTCGCCGAAACGATTGGCACTGTTTTTGCTGTGGAGGTTAAGGTTTGCTTAGTGGCTTGGCTACTTACCTCCTCAGGCTGGGTTGGTCTTGTGTTAATTTGTTTCGATAGTGGCTGTGGGACCGTCCTGATGATCGGCTTGTTTTGCACTAGTCTGGTGGAAAATTTTGTAATCGAAGGCTGTACGTTAGCCTTGGCTTTCGATTGGGTTGATTGAATTGCCGGCTTGGCTACCGGATTGGGTTGTAATTTGGAAGCAGTTGCCTGTTTCCCCTTGTTGCCGACCTTCGGCAGCTAGCTTTCCTGAGGTGGAGTGATGGGCACTCTCTTCCTTTTTCCCACCAAGGTGAAACCGTCGTCTGGGTCTTCACCGTTGTGCCGGTGTCTGGGCCTGGGTCTGTGCCAGCAGGAGTCTTTATTTGCATGCCATCTTTTTGATACTTCATGAAGTCTGTAATTGTAGCGGTGATAATTTCTATTTCTCTTTTAAGATCTTCGGAAGCCTTTTCGATCATTTCCAGCTTTTCCGTCTGCTTGTTCAAGGCATCTGTCTGTGCTTGAGGGAACATTTCCACTTCGGCTATCTGCTTTCGCAGGGTCTTCATTCTGTTTTCTTAAATCTTCTATGAGCAATTCGCGGCTGTCTTCTGAAGATGATCCATTAGAATTAGGAAAGCTGGGATACTGGTTAGGAGGCAACGTCGGCTCTGACGTACATGACGCCATTGCCTTGTCTGTAAATGTGCCTTCTCGGCGCTTACAAACGCTTTTTTGGCGCAGGCACTGCTGGAAACGTGATAACAGATCAACCGTCTCAGAGAAAGTTTCGGGTAATTCTCGGAAGCGCAGGTAGGTTCGGCGGACCGTACACGATCGTTCTCTTCGAGAGCTAGCACGGAACTGTTCGTGGGTCATCTTTACACCACTTAAATCCTATATTACCCAACAGTGTATGAAGGGATGTTCTACATCCCTCAAATAACTGTATATGTTTTTGATTTTTATTGATACTTTTCAGACTAACAATTTTCTCTGAAATAATTCTATTAAAGTATGTTTCGATTGAAAAAACTAAATACCGTTTTTCACATTTCGTATATTTGGTCTCTGATACAGCTAACAGCAAACTGATCTTGATTAGTCACCTCTTTCGCATAAACACGGTTTCTTTTTGGTATATTTAAGGTTATATTGGTTTTTATTTTTTAAGATATTTTAGTGACCGTGCCTGTACTAATATTCAGTGCAGCTGCAACGCGCAAAAAATATTTACAATAAAAACCCGGGCGATTTGCAATTTATTAAAATAAAGCGCTAAAACAATATTTGTCGATTTATAACCGGTAATTATAATATTTTGAAGAATTTTGCAGACGTTTGACAAACCGACAACTTTTGCAGGCTCTTTTGGTTACATGATCAAACTTTTCTAACAGTATTCTATCTCTTTTTAAATAGAATAAAATGAGAAGAATAATATTGTCTGACTGTAAACGAATTTACAACATTAGACAGACACATATTGACACACGTATCACTACTGTTTTGAATTGACTCTACGTACGTATGTATGCACAAATTAAACATTTTTAGTATGTAATTTTTATTAAACTTATTTTATTATTTCATTATTTTTCAGACGAAATTACACTGAAACGATTATCGACTTCCGAGACTTATAAAAAGATATGCCGAAACTCAGTCACGCTAGGCACTAAACTGGAAGGCAATGGGATTTGCGAAATCTACAATTCAAACTATTCGTGATAAAATAGAAAATATAAAAACAAAGCTGCAATCTGCTGCACCTTTAAATGTCCCGAGATTAATACGCCAATAAACTGGATTATGGAAAATAATTGAAAAACAATTGATATTATGGATTTATGACAATAACAAACTAATTCCAATGAGTTAAATGACAATCCAGGAAAAGCTTTAGGTATTTTCGAAAATTTGAAGAATGGAGATGCCGATAAATCTACTGAAGATGTCACATTCCAAGCAAACCAAAGATGGTTAGACAATTTTAAAAATATATTTAATTTACATAATTTGAAATTTGATTTTGATTTGTCCTAACATTTTGAAGAAAATTATTGAAAGAGGTAGTTATAAACCTGAGCAAGTGTTAAACATCCTCCTTGAAAACGATCCTGACGTCGAACGCAGCGCTAAAGTTTCTCGAACAATTAACTCAGCCATTGGCTTTATTATATTTAGGACCATAAATGAAATTGTTATATTTATTTTCATATAAAATGTTACTACTGTATAAATTTATCTTTAGTTAAAGGGCTATTATAAATAAATAATAAAATACCTCAACATTGAATCTGTGAGGAACCAATTGGCACAGTTGAGGGACAAATTCAGCTTATTACAATATTTTGGATATGCCTACCGAATTAAAAATTAACGAATTCCTCACGTATTTATATGGCAAAATCGACGTCTTGAAAGAAACATATACCGACCAAGAAAACAGAAAGCGATCTTAAAACTATGAGACTAATATTATCCGATGTCAAAATAATTGGGATCGCCAACTGTGACGAGATTTAGTTAGAAATGTTTGTCTGAAGTGAATGTTTGAAAAGAAATCCTGCCAACAGCTGAGTATTCCTTGAAAAATAGATATTGTTTGATGATGTAGATCATTGAATCTCCCGAAGAGTACATAGAAAGGAGACAACTCAGTTGATGGGGACACTTACATTACATGGAGGACACAAAACTGGTAAAGAGAATATAGGAAGCAAGGTTGGGAGGGTAGAAAAATCAAAGGGAAACTGGTATAAATGTATTAAAGAAATACCTTAGAATAGACAAAAACCCCGACGGAAGCAGGAAGACTGAGAAGCGACAGAAAAAAAGTAGATAATTTGCAGATGAACCAATATAGAACAGACAATAAACATAACACATCTACGACAATATGCTGTATATTAAATGTCATTAAAAATAGAAAATTAAGTAAATTTCGGTTTAAAATGGTAACACTATGGCAACAAAACATGTTTCATATTATTAAAATGCTAAATATAAAAATTGTAACATTGAACAGTATTTATATTTGTGATAATACTTAAATAAATTGAATAAAACATTAAGGTATAATTCGCGCCCTCTACTGAAAAATGTGTATATACTTGATGTTAAAAAACGTGTTCTATTTTTTGTGTGTTTTAATTGTTTGTGTTGTTAGAACCAGCGATTCACAGACAGGAGCTAACTTCAATTTGCCTTGATTTGAAATAATAATGCACTCGCTGTTCTTACTACTAATTTATTAATAAACTATTTTACTGAAATTAATAAGGGCAGTGGATTTTCTCAACTAGACCTCTCCCAATGTGAATGTTTCATACAATGCTCTCTTACTTGCATCATGAAATCGTGGCAATATACTTCCCACATTGGATAAGAATATTGAATATTTCCAAGACAGTTATCCCATCAATGAATTTATAAATGAACCCAGTATTCTGAACCCCCCTGAACCAAATATTCATTAATCTTGGGAAGTATTTTCTGCGAAATAATTAAGATTCGAAGTGCGGTGTACAAAATGCCCAAAAAGGTATACTATTTAAATTCGGTAAATATGCTTGCATTAATTGACTATGATCCAATGAGTACTTAAATCATGAAAACGTGGGAATCTTTTTAGCATCTGGGATAATATTTTTGAATATTTCCTAGACAGTTGTTGCAAGAAGTAAACTTAGACATTCCCCAAAGTTACTTACACCTTACTTGAGAACGTAATTCGACATATTCGGTACAACTTCAGCCTTTGATACGTACATAGTTACATAATACAAAATGCAAAATACAAAATACAAAATAAGTTACACTATTTATATACTGAAAATCAGCTAGCATTAACTCACTATCATAGTATATAACTTAAATCATGAAATCGTGGGAATCTTTTTAGCATCTGGGATAATATTTTTGAATATTTCCTAGACAGTTGTTGCAAGAAGTAAACATAGATATTCCTCAAAGTTACTACACCTTACATGAGATCGTAATTCGACATTTTCGGTACACCTTCAACCTTTGATACGAATATAGTTACATAATACAAAATGCAAAATACAAAATACAAAATAAGTTACACTATTTATATACTGAAAATCAGCTAGCATTAACTCACTATCATAGTATATAACTTAAATCATGAAAACGTGGGAATCTTTTTAGCATCTGGGATAATATTTTTGAATATTTCCCAAACAGTTGTTGCAAGAAGTAAACTTAGATATTCCCCAAAGTTACTACACCTTACATGAGATCGTAATTCGACATATTCGGTACAACTTCAGCCTTTGACACGTATATAGTTACATAATACAAAATGCAAAATACAACACTATTACACTATTTATATACTGAAAATCAGCTAGCATTAACTCACTATCATATTATATAACTTAAATCATGAAATCGTGGGAATCTTTTTAGCATCTGGGATAATATTTCTGAATATTTCCTAGACAGTTGTTGCAAGAAGTAAACTTAGACATTCCTCAAATTTACTACACCTTACATGAGATCGTAATTCGACATATTCGATATATATATATAGTTACATAATACAAAATGCAAAATACAACACTATTACACTATTTATATACTGCAAATCAGCTAACATTAACTCACTATCATTGTTTATAACTTCTTCTTTATTCAACTAAAAATAAACAAAAATTTTATTTACAGGTATCGGATATGAGACGGCATGTGACATGGCAAAGCGAGGTGCTAAAGTGATACTCGCTTGCAGAAATGAAAAGCGAGCCAAAGATGCTATGAGGAGAATCATCGAGGAGACAGACAATAAAAACGTATCCTACAAGATTGTAGACTTGGGCTCGTTGGAATCAGTGCGGGAGTTTGCAAAAGAAATCATCTCATGCGAGGACAGACTAGATATACTGATTAATAATGCGGGAATGCAGGCACCTGGTATACGTCACATGACTGAGGACGGTTTACATCCTATTATGGCTGTTAATTATTTTGGACCGTTTTTATTAACTAATTTACTTCTAGGTACGTCTTATATTGTACATCCTCTAAAACAGTGAACTCGCGTTATCTAAATTTACGATATCAAATCGTCGAAATATTGCCACATCAACAATGTCTTTCAATTTAGTTTGGCTTTAACTTCAATAAATTTCTAATGTATATAAAATAATGAAACAAAATTATCAAATATAATCTAACCTAATATTATAGTATATCTAATGCATATATTATAGTAGGATTTAAACTACAGTTAATTATAGAGTCACAATAGTTTGCAGGTTAGAATTTCCTTGTCAAGTCATTTTGATATCATTGTATTTCTCCTTTGTTTCTTCTGTTACTACCTGTATACATTTTTCTTGATATAATTAGATTTAATCACTATATCCTCCCTAATGCATTTGCTATATCTGCAAAATGGGTAATTGTCAGCATTGGATTATAATCTCAAACCGAAAGTTTTAATCAGTTACCGCCACTTTCTGAATCACTATTCATGTCAATTAGTAAACTATTAATTTTCTATCTATTTAACACTTGTTTACAATTTTACGATTTTTTAAATTATTTTTTCATATCTGATAGAGTTCATTCAGAATAAAAGTGTTATTGTATACAGTGCTTCTTTCTATATATCTAAAAATTCTTGCTTGTATATGCTTCTGGCTGCATGTCTATTGTAGTAATTCCTTGCACACTATACCTGAATTCGATTGGATTGAATATGCAGTGGTAGAGAAGAAGACCTAACACTATGTGTATCTGTATTTTTCAGGCCAAAAAAATGTCAATTAAATGAAACACATTTTATCATTTCATATATATTTACTCAGTAATAACTTGATTTAGTAACAGTTTTTGTAACAGTTTATTTTTTAACAATGTATCTTTAAAACTTAATTTTTGTTTTGCAAGCCTTAATTACGGAGTGTATCGATCCACTTGTTCGAATCTTTTTCACCAGTCTGTTTTAGTATAGTGTATTATCGATAGCAATAGCTGATGTTTTCTCCAAGTTCTTCACAGCTGATTTTCAAACTATGGAGTGAAAACTATTGTTACGATTTTTTTTATCTATTAAAGTCGACATTGAAGTCGGAGGAAAACACTAGCACTGCTTTAGAAATAAAACCAATTCAGGAATTTATGTTTCCGGTATGAAGAACCATATAGCTGCAGCGAACCATTAAATAATATGACTAACAAAACTCAATCAAACGTTTTCTAACGTCAAATTTTCACCTTTTCCCATCAGCTTTTGTTGTCTTTACATTATTTGTATTAGCTTCTTGCTATGAGTTGCCCAATGTTCCATTTTGAAATATCAATTTCTCGTCTATATAAACAAGTTCAAATAACAAATACTCCTTAATTTTCTTACATTCTTTTTAGGAATTGTGTTCCTTTAATTTTCTCGTAGGTTACCTTTACACCATTTAAAATCTTTACTAACTGTTGTAATTGTTATAACTGTTTTGAAGAATTTTGACGATATTTGATTGAATTTGGCTGAATTTTATATGCTGATTAGGATATACGTTCGAAGCCACCTGACAGCATTGTTTCTCTTTTTATTTAAAATAAAATGATGTCAATGATTGACATCGTGATATCGTGGGTTCACCGTTATTTTAGTTTATATACTATTTTTCTTTCAAATTATCTTTAGTAAAGTCTTATTATTTGAGTTGCGGTTAATATCAGACTAGTTAAACTTTCATTCAGTGCAGAATTGAAATAATACTTAATCTGCTCTTAAAGGTTCTAGCAATGTCGCTCTGTATTTGATGCACCAGAAAAAAATATATGCATTAAAATGTTTTGACAAACAGTGTGTGGTGTTCTTTGGTCTTAGCGTGGTTTTTCTGCTGGATACAATTCTAGTCGGTCTAAAATACTTCCTATCATCTAACACGATTCTCTATATAAATAGAGTATAACAATAAAAATAAATATTCAGATCTAAAGATGAATATTACATTACTTTGACCAGGTTTGTTGAGTTAGGCGTCAAGGACCAAGGACTTTTTTTAGAGAAGTCGACCTATTAGATAAAATCATCCTTCACATAATCCTGGGATCCAATATTTATCCGAATTTTTGTGGATCCGGACACTTACAGAAGAATTAGCAGTACTAGCGCTCTAGAGAACTAGATTTTAGACTTTTCACTATTCAAAGAGGCAAAAATTGGTGCAGCTTGACGGATTTGATTTATTATTTTAATCGTAGTTGTCACTTTCTTCTTCTATTTTATTAAATCCAAGCCTTTAAATTCGATTCTTGCTATATTTTGGTATTATTTATGCATTAAATCTCAAGCTAGATAGCTCTGCAATGCAAACTATATGATGAATAAAGATCTAAGCTTCAGTATTCGTTCAGCGAATATAGTTCTTCTATTAGTATATTGGATCTCAATGGGTCCGACCAATCATTTTACATGTGCATGTAACAAATGAAACCATCCATATATATCAACCATAACCAAACCATATATATATATATATATATATATATATATATATATATATATATATATATATATGTGTTATATATATATATATGTGTTATATATATATATATATATATATGTGGTATATATATATATATATATATATATATATATATATATATATATATATATATATATATATATGTGTTATATATATATATATATATATATATATATATATGTGGTATATATATATATATATATATATATATATATATATATATATATATGTGTTATATATATATATATATATATATATATATATATATATATATATATATATATTCAGGTTATTTTATGGTTATTGGTATATATGGATGGTTTCATTTGTTACACGTGTTATGCACGTGTAAAATTATTGATATATACTGCTTTATTGATAATTTTGCTTATGCTTTGATACATACAAATTACTAAAAGTCATAATTACTAATACTCATACTAATTATATAAAAATCACTAATATTTCTAGAAGTCACTTTCAAATATATTTTTATCATGTTACAGATTTGCTAAAGAAATCGGCACCAAGCAGAATAGTTAACGTCGCTTCATTTGCCGCTAAATCGAGTAAATTTACCAAATTAGCCGACATTAATACATTCCAATCCATGTATGATGTGTATAGCAGATCTAAGCTCTGCAACATATTATTCACCATTTCACTCCACGAAAAACTACAATCAACTGGCGTAACAACATATACATTACATCCTGGAGCTATATCTACCAATATGACCCACCAAATGCAACCCGGATTCAAAAATATCTTAGATTTTTGCTTGTACTGGATGTTTAAGGTAAGAAAATAGAGAAAAAGAATATTGGAAATCTTACAGGTATTTTACAGACCCCTATCGAAGGAGCTCAAACTACTATCCATTGCGCAGTAGCTAAAAATATCGAAAAGTATTCAGGATCTTTGTTTTCGGATTGCCGGATTGTAGAGCTGTACAAAACAGCAAAAAATCCAGAATTGGCTAAAGGACTTTGGTCTCTGAGTGAAAAACTGGTCAAACTAGAATAGAATTTTTAAAGGAAATTATATATTTTGTCTCCGCATTTTTTCATTTTATATATGTTTATTTATGTTTCTATGTTATATATGTTCTATATGTTATCTATGATGATAAGTTTGATAACAAAATTTTAAAAAGTTATTGATTTTGTTACCAACATAAATATATAAAATAATACAAAACTATATAGAAGGATGTTTTTATTATGATAACTCGTCATAGTTATTCACACAATATATTTTTTTTATTACAAATAAAATACAAACTAAATTGCAAAAACTAATTTGCACAATCCAGCGATCTGTGTTGCTTTAACATTTTAATTATATGCGTCCCTAGAGGCTTCTACATTGGCGTGGTATTGAAGCTGATTTATCTTTTCCTTTTTACTTATTACTGCCTCAAAATATATAACTCGAACATTAAGCCGCGTCAATATCACGTACTTCAAAAATGCATTCTTCCAATTCAGTTTTAGATAAACTAAAACTTACAAAATTGCTAAAAATATTACGATCTATCATCTCGAATATAATCTTCGAAGGAAATCTTGCCCAAAGATTCCATCATATATCAGCATGAGTCTTTTTGGATTAGAAAGCAATGTTATTTGTGGAATACCTGCAATTATTAATTAAATATTATTAAATAAAATAGAGTCATTAAATTAACAAATAATAATGAGTTAGTTGTCGCACTGCTACGAATATGAAACATTCCAAAATATATTAAGTGTTTATATGTTTTTTCTGATCAGTGATATTTATTGATGAACTTTCAAACTATCGATGTAAGCAACTATTAAACGACCTAAATTAACTATCAAATTCGTTAAATTTGTTATTCATTATATACAAGTACTAATCACGGGACGCTCAAAATTACATTTTCGACTTTTATTAGTTTTGTTGATTGATTTGAATCAATCTGCTGCCGAAACCCATCATTCCCCTTTAGAAACATATGATAAATACTAGTAGTTTTAAAGATTTATTCTACAAAAATCTAGATCAAACTTTTTAGTATGTTTCTGACAGATTAGAAATCGATGAATCTAAGATGATAAAATGTTATTGGATAGATCGAACAGAAGCCAAAATAGTTATCGACCGAATTGATTGAAAATATAATTTCGAATCGTTTCAGGATCATTGTTTCATAGCTTACGAGGCAAAAATGAAGATCTTTCTGTAGCGAACTGTGAAATGGTGATAACAAGCACATCTACTACTACAATTTCAACAGCAAAACGTCCTGAATTATCCAGTAGAGTCATCTCCATCCCGCTAAGTTATGCCATAGCCGGCCTAGTAACCAGATATAGCATTTTTGAATTACCACTGGTTCAGATCGATGCAGCGTGGCTTAACTGGCACACAGTTTTGAAATCCAGTATGCTAAGATTGATATATCTCTGAATCTCAATTAAATGAACATAATTTTTGGACACAGTATTGCCATATTGCTATTAAAATTGGAACCATTGTAAAAAGTGACGAAAAACAAAAAACTGAAAAAGCCTTCTTACACTGAAAAAATGCCACCATTTATAAAGTTCCAATCTCAAAACCAGCGTTTTATCCCCACGATTTATATAATCATATATGAAACTACTTAGTGAAGTAGTGTTCAAAAATATATATTTTCTATCCAATATTATTTTGTACATATGTCATCAAGATATTTAATGTATTGCCGCAATTTGTAATATCGTTTTCCATTTCATGTTATTCTAGTTAAAAAGAGACACAATGTTGTGTGACAAGTACGAAATTGAAACCGAACTGCCAAAGTAGCCCGGTTGTCAAGCGTATGCATATAATAACATAATATATGCATTAGATTTACTATAATATTCAAATAAATTATATTTGATAACAGTATTTTTGTTTAATTATTTTATTTGGATTAAAATTTTTTTGTATGTCAAAGCCAAACTGAACTAAAACTCAGTGTTGATACGGCAACATTGTGATGCTTTGACGTCACAAATTTGGATAGCCTATATACAAAAGAAATTTAGATAGACTATATGTTAGATATTACTTTATTTTTTGCTATATAACTCATTCTCAGTATTTTGGCATTAACTACACTCTTTTTACTCTGGTTCAATATCATCAAGACTGGCGCACAGCTTTCTATATTATAGATCGAGCCCATACGCCAAGTCCGCTTTCCCCCTACCACAACGTATACTACCTTAGGTTACCAGCTGTGAACTTCATCATATATTATTAAAAATAATCCTAATCATATCCCATTTCAATTCATTATAATAACAGTATAAACAAGAACAGCTGCATATATCTCAACAGGATTTACTAATATTAAATAGTTATTTGTGTCTTAACCTATGTTTAAAATAAACTTATCAGTATTGATACGAAACTTTTACAGCTAATGGTGTAAAACTATTCGCTGTTTATGATTCATTTCAACTGCAATCGCAAAATTAATTATTTACGAGATATGTTGGCCTATATTATAATTTTTCTTATTTGTTTACTTATTACTTACAAAATTTATTTTAAATTAACTGTTGGTTGGTGTAGGAGCAACGTGTGTTTAGTGGGAAAACAGTTCTTATAACTGGGGGTAATAGTGGTAAGACTAACTCAGTATTATCATTTAAAAAACGTTATCAATAATTTTTATTATTTACATCATACACAATATATAAACATATAACACAATTCAAGAATATATATAATTTTCATAACATAACAATTAATTTAAAATATCACCTAAAGAATATTTAACAGTTGAATGCCAAGAGCAGGAATACGACTCTTTCTTTTATGAATTATTGGTGGAAGAAACTTAATAATTTGTTGAAATTAACGTATTATTTTATATCATTTGTCTCTTGGTAGTCAAATGGAGAAATAGTTGGTCTAAGTGGTAGGTAAAATGTGGCATTTTTACTGAACCGCATAACATATATTATGAAAAATTTATAAAATATATACAATTTAGAAACGGTGGATTAATCAAAAACAATCGAAAATAAATAAAAGTTATATATAAATTCTTTGATAAAATTTAATTTTGCCTCTTATATACAAAGCTAGTTAAACTACATGGTGTGCTTTAATTAAAATACAAATTCCTAAATACTAACTCGGATGTATTTAAACACAAAATAGTTTAAGTGCATTTGAAATATAAAATACAAACTGCAGTGTTTCAACTAGTTTAATTTAAAATGCAAAATATAATTTACAGAATACAGTCAGCTGTAAATAGAATCGAGCTATTAACCAGTAAAAGAGGAATTTCCCTTGATAAATATTAGATTTCTAAATGTATTAAACTATCAGTATCATCAATATATTAGAATAACAGCGGCTTGTTGGGGAATTAATTAAACCTGCTAAAGAAAGCAATCTTTCTACAGTCTCTAATAAGCACACACTTATGATATATGGTATGAATCCTTGTGCCTTTTCGTATAAACAATCAAATCATCATCTTCTTTACGGCTTCTGCTATTAATGTTACTCCCAAGTATTATTTCATATTTTTTTGTACAACGTGGGGCAAAAGACCCGTTACCATTACCATTACCACCGCTACTCAATTTTCGCTGAGTGGCAATAACGGAACGATTATTTTCAATAAATATTGTCACTATTTCTGCTCTTTCTTGTGGCATATGTTTATCCATAATAAAATTTTGCCCTCTACACAACACAATGGTTAAAGCGAAATTGTACAGCTAAACGTCACATAACCAAGATGGTGTGCAATCAAAAAACAATCAAAATGATAACGGGACTTTTGCCTCACCTTAGTGTCAAATCAAAATGGTAGAGGCACTTTTAGGTACGGCCCCACCTTATAATTTGCTTCCAATTGCAAGATTATATATTCTTTGCCTCTCATCTATTTCGGTCTCGGTGCTTTCTGGCAACCAACGTATTTTGTAATTGGAGTGTTAACATGATGCCAATATATTTTTATTTATTACAGGTGACACTTTTAAAAAACTTATTCTCAAGCTCTCTTTTAGTTGTAATGCAATAACAGTAAAATACCTCAAATTGCAGTGTTGCGAACTTGATTGATTGACAAACTTAGTGGTTACCATTTAGCTTACGACATATAGAATTAACAGATTCACTAAATGTATTTATACTTTGCTCATATTTTATATACATTTGTATTTGAATTACTAACCACAAAATATCCCAGTGTCAGGCACCAATTACCAATTGCATTTTTAAGAAGTAATTGAATTTTAATACTAAACTTTTATTTAAAGTTCAATTACGTATTTTAATTGCATATAATACTGTGTATTGCCCAACTCTGCATATAACATATATTTTAAAAATTTAGTGTATTAATCAAAAATAATCGGTCTGCAATATAGTTTAACTTATACAAAAATATCTGAGTAACTTTGAGGTTGTATCTTACACCTCACTGATTTTTTATGGGTTATTTTTATTAATTCATGTTATATTCTTTTCAAAATGCTTCACTAGCCTCTACTTTTTTTATAGCATTTAAATTATATGCTGAACAAAATATTTAGAACGTTCTTGGAAGTTATTAAAATATATCTCAGATTTACCAATTCGAATATGTTAATATTAACCCTTTTCAGACTCTTATAACATACGACCAATAGCTTATCAGATATATGTATATGAAACAATTTTTGTCTTTTGATCTTTGTCTAAAAAAAATTAATGATATACTGTAACAATTTATCTTGAATATTGAATATTTGTCAAGTCATCAAAGTCACCTTTAATTCGTTAAAATCATTCTTAACAAGTGAAATATGACGAAACAGTTTTGGTGGATACTATATAATCAATCAAATAATATTAATTTAATAGTACTATTAATCTATACTACAATGAGTAAGTGTTTTAATAAATAAATATAAAATACCGTAAACAACATGAATTGTAAAAAAATATAATTGTCACTATACTTATCCGAAAATTACGATTGTAACTAACTAATCATATTTTATTTTGGAACATAAGCGGTGATTAATCACTTATTTTGTTGATAATCACTTTGATCAAATTATTCTCCATCATAAATGAGTTTATATTTTTTTATAGATAGTACTATCCGGCCCATGTATGACTACAGTTTATAGTAACATTAGATATATCTCAAGTTTCATGTCAAAAAAGGGTATTTAGATTTTTTAATGAATTCGAAGGAAAACCAAATTTCTGTTAAGGCTTTTGATAATTTTATTAAGTCAGAAACAATATGGTGTAGCACAAGATGTAAAATTGTGCTTACCATAAAAATTATATTTAAGAAAATGGGTATAAAAAAAAGTAATAAATAAAAACTAAAAATCTCAAAAAAACACTACACAAGAAACTACCTACACAGCAAATAACGCAATAAATAGGTAAAACGCATATTTAAACTTTCGATGATCCTCAAGACGCTTCTTGTTACTAGAAAAGAGATCACGATCAAGAAAACTTCTATATGTTTTAATCAATTTGCATCATTCATACAAAACCACAATTTTCAACCAGATAACTAGAAACAACATCGGTGCTAAGAACGCTATATTGATTGCTGTGATTTAATAACTTTTTTTCATGTTTTACGGCGAGAGTTTGAATTACAGGTGGGGCAAAAGTCCCGATACTATTATGATTGCCGATAACTTTTCTCAAAGGAAAGATAAATAAGTTTGGTTTTCACAAAAAGTTTACTTTTTTTTCGTTATGGTTAAAAAATATATCGGCTAAATGATGACCGCGATTCGCTATGCAACTTTCAGCTCTATTTAAGGTATTTTTCATGACATCCTGAAAGATCTGAGGCTGAATTGCTTTAATTTCGTGACGTATATTGTCTTTAAGTGGTTGATTCGTTTGGGTCTTATGCATAAAAACTGATTTGATTAAAAAAAACCATAAGAAAAGTTTGGTGCTGTTAAATCCGGAGATATGGTTGCCCAAGCTAAATCGCCACTTCGCCATATTAGTCTTCATGAAAAAATGTCATTAAATAATTGAATTGTGAACGACATGTGTGCTATGGTTCCATCTTGCTGAAACCACATATCCGCTAGTCCTTGCTCTTTCAGTTCAGGCACAAGAAAATTTTCAATCATGTCTTGGTACCGTTCAGCAGTAACAGTAACTGCAACACCTTGGCCAATTTCAAAATAATAGGGACATTAATTTCGAGCATGAATACCACACTATACAGTTATTTTTAGTGGATGCAATGATGTTTCATGAATTAATTGAGGATTCTCTGGTCCCGAAACTGACTGTTCTGTTTATTGACGTGACCACTGAGAAGAAAATGGGCTTCATTGCTCATTATCAATTTATTCGAAAAATCTTCAATTTCACCAGACACTCTTAGAATTGCATTACTGTGCTCAACTTATTAATCTGGCTTTCCCGGTAGCAATTTTTGGACTAATTTAATTTTGTACGTAAACATTTTCAATTAGTTTTCAAAATTCGCCTTAAACTGCATACAGAAATGTGTAATTGGGAACCACGTCTCCGAATTGATATTTCTGCAGACTCTGTAACGCTATGGCGGACCAGAGCGATTATGGAACGATTATTTTCAATAAATATTATCACTATTTTTATCTATTACATCCATTACATCTTGCATTTCTTGGCTATTTACGTAGCGGTAAGCATTGGTAATTAATTGAATTGATTGGTTCTTTTAACAGTGTTACATTGCATGTCAGTTTGATGAGTTGTTGGTCTTTTAGTCGAAATATGATTTTTTATTGACTGATAAAACAATGTCTATGATATTATGCCAAATTACAATAGCTTAAACCTGAGAATATATCTGGGGAGTCTTAATCAATTATAATTTAGTCTCTAGTCTAATATTGTTTATGTATTAACGTTGCTGTATTTTTGTATTAAATGCACTACACTATACTAAATACGCACAAAATAAAATTATTCTATTCTTTTGAGTATGTGTCCTCTTCTGGTCTTTTCTGGTAATACGATATTAACATAAGAATGGTTTGAATGTAAGAAAGTCTTAACTAGACTGGATGTTTTCTGGGATGATTTCTAAAGTTGGTCACTCACAAGTCTGTAGGCTTAATGCTGAGGACTTAGATTCGGTGCCCACGTTAAACTGTAGGTCCAGTCCAGATAAACCCATAGTTGGTAAAAGGAGACTTTAAAATATATTAAAAAAAACGTTATATGTTTCTTAAGACATTAATCTGGAAAGATTGTATTGTTTGAAATTAAGTTGTTGTCAGTTATGTCGGTTATAACCGACCCAAGATCTTAAAAAAAATAAATTAGGTAAGCTGTAAGAAATATTATAACAATACCTGGAGTAGGGATAAGGGGATATTTTGTTTGTCAAATTTATCAGCAGTCAATATTCGGTGACTGGCCACTTATGTCTTATCCCAATAGTAATGTTTCTCGAAGTTCAGAGACGTCGCAAGACGTATACGCATGATTCGATACTGTAGTCTTTGTATAAGAGTTCAAAGGCGTCACAATGCATATAGGCTTGACCCCAATGTATGATAATTAAGAGGCGTCACCAGACATATACCCGTAACTCAGTAATTTTTACGAGTTCAGATAGTATGAATGTATTTTATGAGTAACTCAGTCAATGGTAATTACTGGTTTTCGAAATATTCAAGCTAATTCAACACAAGAGCTTATTGTAAACTATAATCTATAATATAAAGCAATAATCAAATGCAGTAAAATTAAACAATAATTTACTACTTATACTTATTTACATCAATGACATTTATTTCATTGATATCGTTCCTGTAGCATCATGTTTCATATCTTCTATTTCTTTGGTGAAATCATCATTTTAAAGTCCATAACAAAACGACAGATACATGGCTACAGTTTTCTGATGGTTTTTTTAGGGAACAAACCAAAATAAATTAAACACCATTACAACTCAGTCAGGAAAATGTGCTTACAAATGTAAACATCCGTCTTCCCCCAACACCAGTAGTTGCGTACACGTATCCCACTATTGATATTAGAAATTAATAATAGAATAAAAGACTTGAGAAGTTTTTAACATATATATTAATTAAATTAACAATAACAATGTAAACAAAGGCAATGGCATATACTAAGAAAGGCAATGAATAATCCAAGAAATAATAAAAGAAAATTGTTATTAATCTAAGAAAGATGTGAAATGTACGAGATGGTACCGAGGAATTTGTCCTCGACGTTCCAAAAGCGTCATCTTCTAAACCACGCCAAGGATAGGTAATAGAGAAGATCTGGAGAATACGATGAGGAAGCAATTCAAAGCCCAATTCATGGATTTTTGCCACCGTTTTCACTGACTTTTGACACTGTGCATTGTCTTGGTGAAACAGCACTTTCCTTTTCTTCAAATACCGCCGTTTTTCGGAGATTTTGTCCCTCAAGCGGTCCAATAACGCTACGTAATAGTCGCTATTGATGGTCCTTCCTTTTTCAAGGTAGTCAATGAAAATTATTCCATGCGCATCCCAAAATATAGATGCCATAACCTTGTCAGCGTTTTCCCACTCTTTGGAGCGGTTTCATCGTGTGCAGTACACTCGGATGACTGTCGATTGGACTTCGAAGTGAAATAATGGAACCATGTTTCATCCATTGTCACATATCGACGCAAAAACATGGGTTTATTATGCTTGATCATCTTCAAACACTGCTCCGAATCATCAACTCGTCGTTGTTTTTGGTCAAAAGTGAGCTCGCTCAGCACCCATTTTGCACAGAGCTTTCTCATACCCAAACAGTGAATTATATGACATACACGTTTAGTTGATATCTTTAGTGTGTCTGCTATTTATTCAGTTTCAATTTACGGTAATTCAAAATCATTTTGTGGATTTTTTAAATGTTTTCGTCGGTAAAAACTTTTATGGAGCGTCCACTGCGTTCACCGTGTTCGGTACGCACCACGTCTAAACTTAACATACCAATACTTGACGGTTGATTTTCTTGGGCCAGTGTCCGGAAACTTGACATCAAGCCAAGTTTTTGCTTCAACTGTATTTTTCTCTTCAAAAAGCAATATTTTATCAACACATGAAATTCCTTTTTAACCATTCTTTTCACAATAACAAAAGCTGCTTCACCCAAAATGTTTAAATTTACAAACTATATTTTGACACGCATATTTTGATGGTTAGGCCTAACTAAAAAGTATATGGATTTAATTCTAGTAGCGCCATCTATGCGTCAGGCCGGGGACTTTTCGATTGACTTGTTACATGTGAATATTTTTACTTTGGTTAAATTTTAATTTCCAGTTCTGGGCCTATTTATTTAATAATAGTCTGTGTTTTCTACTAGTAGTTTTCTTATAGCTCTGGGCAGATATATATATATATATATATATATATATATATATATATATATATATATATATATATATATATATATATATATATAATTCTCTACATGTATATGTATTTAACTTATGCTTAACAACTGTTGCAATATTAATAGTTGCATTTTAAGGGGCTTTAAAATTTTTCTGCACAATTTTTTTAATTAATATTCTAGAACGTCAACAATCTGCTCGTGGGCAATAAGTATTAATATATCATTTCAGTTATATAATATAACCATCCTGACATGTACAAGATCACTTCAGTAAGTGATCTAATGTACAACTTATAATCTAAATCTTATTCCAGATACTATTCTAGCTTATTTTAAAGAATATCCTAACTTATTCTAAAAACTATTCTAGTTTATTCTAGAGATTATTAAACCTCACTCTATTTGTCTACTAATTAGTTCGTATGGTAGTTTGCGTTTGAGCCTATGCACTACACTGTCATCGCGCACATTTAACTGTTTGGCGAGTGCATTGAGATGCACTAATAGTGTTTCAGAGTACTTCGCACTAACATTCTGAATCACACTCATTATTATTATGTTGTTGAATTAGTTTGTTGGAACTATACAAATTAACAGATTTTATCTTTGTACTGTTACATTCTTAGGCCAGAGGCCATATATTTAAAGCCATAATGTCATAGATGGTTCATATCATGGGATCACAAATATGTTGTGTTTTACCAGTAGCTAAAATCAAATAAAGAGGTTATTGCATTTGTCTACTGTCTATTTACCTTTATCTTCCCATTGTCGCATATATGCAACACGAAGTTTGACTTCACAAAAGGCAGTCAAAATGAATTTATTACACGAAATTTGTCATGCATGTGTTAAAAGACAATCAGGAACTCTCTTTTTTATATTTCACAATTAGTCTAACCCTTCGTTAAAAATAATAAATCACTGAGAACATGTTTTTTTTTTTCAATATTTTTCAATAATGTATTTCAGGTATCAAATTATATATATTTCAAACTCTCTGTGCATATTGTTGAATGTTATATATGTGGAATACACATGTATATGTTTTTCTTGAAGATATTTGACCCATGACACGTGCGCTGAGGTAGCGTTGGGAGTTTCATTTAGATTACAAATCGTGACCCGTGCTCTCAAATATAAAAACTGGAATTGTAAGTTTGGTGCTAATGAAGTATTCTGTAGTCCACAAGCTTTGTAAGAGTTATATCTGGGTTTGTGTCCCCTTTGAAGGATCGGACCTCCGTTGAAAATACATCCTATTTTATTATTATTTTATTATTTCCCCTAATTTCTTATTATAGAACATAGTAATGGATTTCTGCAAAAATAAAATACTACCATCTGAAGAAATTATAGCTGTTCTTGAAGAAATAAAGACAAAAGAAGCCATTGATGCAGTCATCACACCTCCTGAAGTTGACGAACTTACTCATGAAGAAGAAATAGAAGATGGACGTTTGATTATCATTGACTGGGGTTCTGAAAAAACAAAACATAAGAAGAAGAAACCTATAACAAAATGGCTAAAGTGTGCTCTAACTTAAACTGAGATTGCTAAAACCTGTGAAGTTAAATGTGTCGAAAAAGAGTAAGTTTAATTTATTTAAGGAATTTGACACCTATACAAAGGTTTGAACTTTTATTAGACAAAGCAATTCTGGATGAAATAAAAGAGTTTTCAATCGAACATGCTCAATGTAAAAACAACCACACATTACGCTATGTCGTGACATACGACGTATTCAGTACGGGACTGACTTGAAAATCATTTTTGGTATCCTTATATTCTCTGGTCATCACTGTTTCCCTCAAACAAATTTTACTGGATTTCATGAAGATAAAGGTATAACTCTCATACCCACAACAATGTCACGGAATAGATTTGATAAAATAAAGAAATACGTTCATCATTCTGGTAATGATAAGTTGGACAAATCTGATAAGTTTCCCAAGTTAAGACCTTTTTTCAATTAACTCAATAAACGGTTCATGCAGTTTGGTGTATTTTCCCCTAATATATAGATTGATGAATAATTGGTGGCATTTTTGGACAGCATTCTGCTAAGATGTTTATACGAGGGAAACCAGTAAGGTTTGGATTCAAACTGTGGTGTATAGCCTCAGCTAGAGGATATGTATATCAGTTTGACACTTATGGTGAAGTTTTACAGAATACTAATGAAAACCTGAGTTTAGATGAAAGGGTTGTTGAAAGTTGTTCATGATCCTGAACATCATACCATACCTTTTGATGACTTCTTCACAAGCCATTACCTTCTTACTTTGTTATCTATAATAGAAAAAAAATGGAGCTGGTACAATGAGAGAAAACCAAGTGGTTTCCTATCCACTTCAGTCAACAAAAGCTTTAAAGAAAAAAACAAAGGGGAAATATGATTATAGATTTGACTGTAACAACATTCACTTCGCATGCTAGGTGGCATGAGAATTCTGTTGTAATAGTCGATACCAACTTTGGTATCCTTGAGCAATGCCATTTTAAACTCTAGAATCAGAATTAGAGACAAAAAATGGTGGTGGCCACTATTCTCCAATGGAATTGACAGTGCTATTGTCAATTCCTGGAAAATGTACCAACTGGCAACAGCTTCCACTATTAGTCAAAGCGATTTCAGATCCCAGATTACATTAAAGTTATTAAAAACTGAAGAAGAATCTAAACTGGAGGGAAATTACCAACCTCAGAGAAAAAACACCAACCTTGGATAACCCAGCAGAAACAAATTTCAGGAGCAGTTAGGAAGGATAAAATTGATGATATTATAATCCGCAATGAAGAAAATACAAGGAAGAGATGCAAGATTAATAAAAGCCACACGATCTACATATGCAAGGTATGTCAGTGTCACGATGTCAGACATACGGAGTGGTTTTCCAAATTTCGTGAGTGACGAAATCAACTTTGGTTAGTTTTTTTTATATAATTAACAGTTTTGTACAATCTCAGCAAATAAAAGCATGTGATCGAAATATCAAAAATGTCTTGCATTTTAATCAGGAAACTCCCTACGTTGCATCAGCGCATCATTATGTTTGCTTCAGGTGGCAACACTTATAATGTTATTTTAATTATTTTAAAGTTAAATCGATGACAAAATACCATAATATTTCACAATTTTTATTTTTGGGGAGAAATGGGTTAAATAAATTGAAATGTTGCGTATTATTTCAAAAGAGACTAGCAATAGCCAGCAAGAGACGCGAAGTCATACTTTTATGAAGGGCGCACTGTTGCTGATCGAACGGGAAATCCCGTCAAATGCAACATACTCTCCAGATATAGCGTCTTCTAACTACCACTTGTTTGGGTCGATGCAGCATAGCTTGGCTAATTCGCGGTTTTGAAAAGCTGAAGAATCGATGTCAACATCGTTGTTTGGGGCTTTTCAACGCTTCTGCGACTCTTATTTTTCTACCTGAAGACCTATAGACAACTATTAATGGGCCAATGTACCCATGAAATATGATATGCTCTTCTATCTAAATGATAACCAAGTTAAATTGTAATTAATATAAACAAACAAGGTAAAATACAGTGATTTTTTTCTCCAACATCAGAACGGGAGCTATCTTCAATAGGTTTAGGGATAAGTTTTCCAATATCGGCACAAGAACAAAGCTCATGCACGTTAACGGCCTTTCGAGGCAGATCAGGCATTAGAGAATTATTATTATAGAATTATTATAAAATCGGTGTTTCGGCAGGGTACTGTTTTCAGAAAGAAGGGCAAAAATCATCAGAGTTCATAAAAATGCCTAATATTTCACAGAATTAATGGCGATGTACAATCTACTCGGGAACCATAGTATTATAATATTTTCCAAACGGACGTATCCATATATTTTAGGATTCCATTTAAAAATTTTACTCAGCAATATAAATGACAACATGCCGCTTATAGCGAAATAAAAATACCCTTGAATGCCACTTAAGAAAGTTTCAGAATGATGTGTAGTTTCATCAATATGGGGGATAATTGGATTTGCAAATCACATGCTTATATTATTTATAAATAAATATAAGAAGGGTGTAAAATGTACAGTTTTGAGAGCTAATTAAAGAAAATGAATGTTGATGAAATAATGTTGAAGTTGAGCCGAATATACTTTTTCAAACGAATTGTAACTAAAGACCTTCTTACATGTTTAACCCAATTACTCTTATCATACTAGATACCATTTTTAAATTGTTCTCTATGTCATTGTATATAACAGCTATGGCCAAAGTCCCGCGCTATCTTTGTTATGTGACCTTTGGCCTCAGTTTCGCCTTAACCATTTTGTTGTGTAGACGTCTAAATTTTATTGTGGATAAATATACTCCACAAGAATGACCAGAAATAGTGACAATATTTATTGAAATTACTCGTTCCATTATTGTCACCAAAAATATCGTAATCGTTCAATGCCTCACAAAATCACAATTTATCTTTTAGATGCGAATTTTCGACAGTACGGTACGACAGCAGACAGGCCTCGTTCTGAAACACAACGGACGTCTGGTAACGCTGAAAATGTGGCTCTGATGCGCGATAGTGTTGCAGGGTCTCCAGAAACATCAATTCGGAGACGTGGTTCCCAGTTACACATCTCTGAACGCAGTTTAAGGCGAATTTTGAAAACTGATTTGAAAATGTTGCCGTACAAAATTCAGTTAGTCCAAAAATTACTACCGAGTGATCCTAATCAACGAGCTGGGTACAGTATTGCAATCCTAAGGCTGTCTGCTGAAATTGAAGAATTTTCGTCCAAATTGATAATGAGCGATGAAGCCCATATTCTTCTCAGTGGCCACGTCAATAAACAGAAGTGTCGGTTTTGGGGAATACAGAATCCTCAATTAATTCATGAAATATCATTACATCCACTAAAAATAATTCTATGGTGTGGTATTCATGCTGGAAACATTACTGGTAGATATTTCTTTGAAAATAGCCAAGATGTTGCAATTACTGTTACTGCTAAACGGTACCAAGGATTCAACATTTTCTGCCCTTACAACTGCCCTTACTGCAACTTACTCTGCATTTCGTGCCCGAAATAAAAGAGTAAGGACTAGAGGACATGTGGTTTCAGCAAGATGGAGCCAGAACACACACAGATCGTTCAACAATTCAATTCTCGAATGAGGTTTTTCCACAAAAACTAATTTCGCCAAGTGTTGATTTAACAAGGCCAGACAGATTTAATACCACCAGACTTTTTCTTATGGGGTTTATTAAAATCAAAAATGTATGTGAATAATCTCCAAACGGCTCAACATCTTAAAGACCATGTTCATCACGAAATTGAAAAAAATTCGGCCTCAGATGTCGGAGGATGTCATGAAAAATTCCTTAAAGAAAGCCAAAAGTTACATAGCTAATCACCATTTAGAAGATGTAATTTTTCAATCATAATGAAAAAAAAAACGTAAAAACCAAATAAACTTTTTGAAAACGAAACTTAAATATTTTTTCTTTGAGCAAACTTATAGGCAATCAAAATAATAATGAAACTTTTGCCCCATTTGTATTTTCTTTTATTTTTAATGTTTATGACTATCGATTTATCCATAAGTAATACTTGTGTAAATTAATAAAATAATTTGTTATAGATTTACTGAAGAAATCCGCACCAAACAGAATAATAAACGTGGCGTCAGTTGCTGCCAAATCAAGTAAATTTACCAAAGTAGCTAATATTAATACATTCGACTCCCTGTACCAAGTTATACATATACATTACACCCTGGAGCTATGTTCACCAAAATAACGAGGCAGATGTCTTTAGGATTAAAATTGGTTTTAAATTTTTGCTTATATTGGATATTTAAGGTTAAACATACTAAAAAGTGATATATCAAGTGCAGCATGGGTATTTTTAGACCCCACTTGAAGGAGCTCAAACCACTATCCATTGCGCTGTAGCAAAAAATATCGAAAGATACTCAGGATCTTTGTTTTTTGACTGTCGGGTTGTGGATATGTACGAAAAAGCAAAAAATCCGGAATTGGCCAGAGAACTTTGGTCTCTGAGCGAAAAATTGGTAAAACTAGCATAATTCGTAATAGGTCTATCTTCTTTTGTCGTTTTATTATACACATTTTAAAATCAACTTCATCGTTCAATTATAATTAATCATATTTGTAAACATGAATTAATTATGATCAAGAGATAATATTGTAATTTGTATTCAATGAAGGACTAATTGTTTAAAGCTATGTAATTTGTTTATTATATTTATTTTATTTTTATATATTTTCTATTATAATGGGCTTTTTAATTATTTTTTTACCAAATACCTTCTGTTCTGATAGTTCTCATTGAGAAATTGGAGTACTTTCTATTAGCATCGTAATAACTCTAATAGTGCAAAATCGCGAACATTTATACAAGAATAAACAATTAAAATTTTTTTTAGCAATTAAAAGTATTTGAGCATTAAATAGACTACTATATTAAATAATGATATATATTTATATATTTTCTGATCATTGTTTCACATTAGAAAATCATTAATTGAAAAAAAAATGTTGCACATTTTGTTGAAATATTCTTGAGCATATTTTCCTTCTTCCTTTTTTTCTCATTAGAATCCAACTACAGATCTCCTTAACAGATCATCTCTACAAAATTCTAAAACGATTGATCGTTTAGAGATTTACCTGGACCATAATCTCCATAAACTCTTCTTTACTCTTGCCAATAGGTCATACTAAGTAGATTCTCGTCGATACATTACTTCAAGGGGCTCTGTACTTAGTCCTATCTTCTTCAACATAGTCATTAACATAAATCCATTTTTGATATACCATGCAAACTGAACGGCTTTTGCACTCAACGACTTCGGATTCTCCATCACATCAACTTGGCAATAACATTATATCCAAATATCTGATTATTTTAGATAAAATATATGTGGAAACTTTGTACGTGCGTTTGAAATTTGAGTATTTCACTTAATTTCCCCTTTTCCCACTTCACATGCCGACTCGGTTAAAATGGGATCACTTCTGAAGTGAAATATTTCGAATAAAGAAGGAATTTTGAAAATTTGTCCACAATTGAGGAGAAATCCAAGAACATTCATTAAAAGATATATAGACAGCCGAATTTAGAACCTCCTCCTTTTTCGAGGTTGGTTGAAAATATTATAAAAAAGATTAAATTTGCTTTAATAGTACGCGTGAATCAAATCTGGATCCAATAATCCGTTCAGCTTGCTCAGATTTTGTCTCTTTGATTATTCTCTATGCCTACTTTAGCCATTTTTTTATTCATAAAATATTTATTGTCCAGTAATTAAAACATCCAATAATGGATGATCCAATAAGAAATCTTTACACATTAAGAAATAGTAGCATTCACAGGCCTAATTTTTATTTATAAGACAAACTCACGTACTTTTATAATTGAGAACATTTATATATATATATATATATATATATATATATATATATATATATATATATATATATATAAGCATTTATATACCTTTTGTGCCAGTGAGTGGTATAGGTGCGTATTTTTTGTTTCGTTTTTCTTCCTTATTTTTTGTTAATATGCTTTTTGAACAATTGTTCCATTTCTTGTTTTAGTTTTTATTTATTATTCAGCCTACTCCTATTAATGTTTTTCTGCTTTTATCAACTTATCTTTAAATTAAGGTACGTCCATCATTCATTTTATAAAGGACAGATGTGTTCTTTTCGTTTCGAGTTCCGTTAGTGTAGCCAATTCAAATTATTGCCACAATTCATTTTCTTTACTAGCTAATCCTCGTGTGTTCTACGTTCTTATCTCTTTCAATGTTTTCTCTCCACTCCCCCTTTTGGTTTGTTGAATTTATTATAATTTCTTTGTTCATTTTCATTCATCATGTTGTTGCTTTCTGTCGGCATTGTCACCACTTTCAAAGTTTTTTGGATCTCTTAATTCTTGTGAAAAAATTCTTTATAAAATCTTCTAATATTTTTGACGACAGTTTTCTCTTTCGCATAAATATGACGCACAAACTACCAACAACCGAAGGAACAGGACATTGTTTTATATCTTATATTAAGATATTGCTATATATAAATTCAACGTGATTGGTAATTTCTTGTCGAATATCTGACTCACTGCTTTCACTAGAAGATCTTTTCAATATTTGTCAGAACTTTAATCTTTCTACATTTGTGCTTGTTTCAATATCCAGCAAGTAATAACTCGTTTGCTCTACACATATATTCACACTAATCTTCTACACATATATTAATCGATATAGATGATCATTTAATTAAATTTTATTGATATAAACATCTTAATATAAATATATAAACTCATCCAAGCTTATTGTATTGTATCTCAGTTTGCCTTCTCTCAAATAGGTATCTAACGAATACATTCAGGTATCTTCAAGAAAGTTTTATTTAACATATATATGTTTGTTCAGAATTTCATTGCTGTATCGTTCATATACTAGTGGATCATAGTACTCAAATTTTAATCACATTCAAAATATGCTTCTGAGGCAGGACTGAACTCGATTTCTTCAAATTACGGATATTTGTCCATGTATTTATTACAAAGACTTGTATTAATAATGTATTAATAAAATACCGGCACATCACGAAACAAATGGTTGTTATTCAAATGATTTTCATGAGATGTTTATTTAAAAATATTCAATCTCTCTTTATTTTTATATTGCTGCATTGTCGGGTAAGAAATGTTAGATATCAAATACTGATTTTTTAAAGCTATACTTACTTCTAAAATATTGTATTTATCTATTGAAATAGGATTAAAGGATTTATAAAAATTTACCTATTTTCATAATTACGTCTAGAGTGATTATTCATATGATCAAAAAAAATCATAAAATAAAAGAAACCGTCATGCAAAGTTTAACAGCAGTCACGTTATCATGACTTACGTCAGTCTCCAGTAATCAGATACAGATATTTGTCTTTCTTAAAATTTTCGTAGAATTTTCGTACCAAACAAAACAATTCTAAAATTATTTGTATTAAGTTAACACTCTATATATTACTGTATGATTGTTAACGCATTCTAGGTGAGATCATTGGACTGCAGTTATTTTAAAACGAATCCGCCACCACCATAAGAATATAATTTTGAATGTATATCATGAGTATATCAATGAAGTTACTGCCGCCCTATGATTGTCATTATATATGGCTTTTCAGAGCTAGTCGATGTTGAAAAAACTGAAATGATTTTTTTATTTACAGAGCTTAAATAAACCATTATGCATGGAATATAACATAGTTGAAATGTTCCTCCCTATTTTTTGCAACTTTCCACGGCAATTCAGAAAACCTAAGGAAAAAATTTCCGGTAGCATCGTTCTCTAGCCCTCGCGATTGACGAAAAAGTCGCTGCCAACAGAAGCAACGAACTATTAACGCCATCTGCCCAAAATCCACAACAAAGAGTAACTTTTTGTGAATGCATTACCATATTTTAGTTTGGCATCATTACACATACAATCATAACAGGATAACATTTTCTAGGCCAAAATTTCCACAAACCTTTGGACATTGTTTTACACTAACAAACACTTGTTTTGGTAATAAAATTAGATGAGATAAACGTTAATTATTGTTACTGGTCATGACAACAACAACTGGTAAACAGGCACCGACAAAAAATATAGCCATATGCACCACAATGTAATCCAATATCCTTTCAAATATATAGGAAATAACTTAATTTTATATTAAATTAATATTAATATTAAATTATTAATTAAATTAAAATATTAACAAAATCCTACAAAATATTTCTAAGATATTATTTATATTCGGAACATTGTAATTAATATTGAAATGTATCTAACAACAAACTAATGTCAACAAACACTTCAGATACGGTCCTGTTTAAATACCTCACTGACCCTGCCTGCAAACAAAAATCTTGTAATGACCATTCCTCCTGAAAAAACATCAAGCGCTGGTGTGTTAGTGTCTGTCTTTTATAACGGTTCGACCAACTTGCATTGAATTATGCATTTTTTGTGGTACCTGGTAATTTTGGTGGCGATTTTGATCGGATTTAAGTTATACCATATATTTTCATGTGGTTCTTGTACTAGTGAAGTATGTCTAGTTGGAAAAACTGTAATAATTACAGGAGGCAATTCAGGTAAATATACTTGTTTTCAATAATTTAATATTAACAAGGGTGATATATCATTCATTTCAATTAAACTGCAGCTATTAAATATATTTAATGCTACTAAATAAATAATTTTTCAGTTATCTCGTTTATGCTATGTTTACTCTGTTCGTTTACTTTGCAAAATTATTGTAGTAAATATATATGCACCTCTTATGGACATAATGGAATAATATACTTTATAATAATTTATAAGCTAATAATTTGAAAAGGAATGACAGCATTAGATTTTCTCATGTTTAAGTAATCAAAGAACTCTTTTGTATATTGAAAAGCCACTAGCTCTTCTTTAGCTGCTGATGTTAATAGCTCTATTTCCATTGATCAAGAAAATTAAATATCGACATATGAAGATAAGGAGCCTCTACAATCATAAAGATTAGTGAACAATGATAAAAGCTGTGAAAGTAATAAATACGAGCTTAATAACTGCCTTAAGAAATATAGAAGGTGATTGCATATATTTTGATCAGGGATATCTTTTGGTGAAAATAAGAAGCATCAAAGCAAACAACTGTGGCATTCAGCACTTGATATTTATGTACACAATACAATAGTTTTGGTATTTTCGATATTTGTTACTTTAGCTGTTTTGATTTAGTTCTTAAAAACCTCTTCTGTCGAAGCCTACTAAAGAGTTTCAAAAATGCATGGTAATACCATTATATCACATCCCCATTTACGGTTTCAGTGTAAAAAAAAGTGATGGTTTTTATGCCCGTGGCATATAACGGTGTTTTTTTTGTGGCCACGCCATACATGCCATTAATTTTAGTTAATTAATTTCACAATTTCCACGCATTTTCTAAGATTGATAATAGGTGACAAATTAGCAAGTTGGCCTTGATTTTAATGTCCACCATACTTCATCATTACTTGTTATTTTATGTGACTATATTAAACGCTATTAATATTGTTTATTAGAATTTGTTTTTGCATAATTGGATCTTATAGCGAATTAAAGCGAATCCGAATTAAATTAAAATATTCGAAATTTAAACCGAATTTTTGTATCCTAGTAGTATAGTTTGATTCAGCTTGTTGTTATATTAATGGATCTAATTTTAGTTGTATAGCAAATCGAATTCACATTAAATTAAGATATGAAAATGCTAATATTAAACCGAATATTTCGAATATATTATAATAATTATTATAATTGGAGATTTATCAGATTTATATCTTTTATAGATTGATATCGATGTAGTATTCTAGGTATTTATAACATGACCTTAAGTACCGGGTCAAACACATAGGAGGCGCTAGTGTTAGTGCCAGTGCAATCTCGGATTGTTCAGTTAATCTTCAAATACATTGAAATTATAGCTGTTAAAGAATCATGATATTCTACCCATAAGTTTGTGAGTTATTGTGCTAATAGTGACACTATTTTGTTATTTTCAAAATAATGGAACAAAAGCAATTTAAAAAAGGAATTTTCAATAAAACGTTGCTTTGTTGACTTCAAACGAGTTCTTAAAGACACCATTGCAACACTGCGGAAAGAGGTGGATGTCCAAATGAGGTGGTAACACCAGAAAACATAAAAAATCCACAAAACCTTTTTAAATCATCGAAAAATGATGTTGTGTGAGTTAGCTAACATCGCAAAGATATCAAAGGAACGTATTGGTTTATACTGGATGATCATTTGATTAGCTCTGTTCAAAGTGGATGTCGCGTTTGCTCACTGTTGACCAAAAACAAGAACGTGTTTATGTTTCTGGGCAGTGTTTGGCCATGTTTGGACGAAACAAACCGGAATTTTTGCGTCGATATGTGACAATGGATGAAACATGGATCCATCACTTCACTCCGGAATCAAGAAATGATCGTCATCTGAGTGGACAGCAACTGGCGACAGTCCTATTTTGAGGCAAAAGATACATCGTTCTACAAAAGTGGTATTGAAATGTTAGAGCGACTCTGCATTGATGCATACAATCAGCTCTTGATGGAGATTAAGTTGATAAATAAGGCCAATTTTGAAGAAAAAATAACGCATTTTTTTTGTTACGATCGACACTTTTCAGCCCATGTATTATGTAAATTTCTAACTCCTGTAATAAACGTGGCTTGCATATATTTAATGCAATTAATGGCGAAACTAATGGCTATCAACTGATTAAAGTAGACTTCTTACCTATAGACCTCTATTGGTGAAATTAAGAAACATAAATATTAACAACTGTGAAATTCGACACTTTCGATATTTATACTTTGATAACACACATAACATAAAAATTTGCCATTTAGTACTATTGAATTACCTAATGTACTAATTATGGAACGCTCTCAATGGTATATTTAACATTTATTATTTCAGTTGTTTAATTTGAAGAAATTTACTACCAAAGCCCACCAAATACTTATAACAACCCGATATGCGATTTGGGTTTAACGATTTAAAAATTATTATTTTGATGTCAATGACAAATAGTGGAATTTTCCGAAACCCATTATAATTATCTATGAAAATTAGATCGATTTCCTCCCATAATCCCAGACAGAAAGTCATAGAGAACCATTCGTATCAAGACCAAAGCGGACGATCATGGGGAGGGAGTTTTCTTGTACATAGAGATCAGCAAGAAGTATTGTATTATTTGCTGCTAAAACCAAATAAAACTGTTGCTGAAGGTTAACCTACCGATTAACTCAATAGTACTTAACTAAAAACTATTATGCATAAGGTTTATGTATAGAAATGTCAAACCATCAAATTTAATAATTCCTTATATAAATACTTCACATATCCAACTAACTATCTAACCTATCTAACTTTCAATAACATAATAACTGTCCACTTCTTTTATCAGTAGCACATGATGTGGCTAAACTCAAAAACATGAAATTTTATGATGCAGAAATATATAAGAAATAGAAATTAGCCATGAAAAATATCTGGACAAATAACAATGTTTTTTTACATAAAATTATCATATTGAAGTTATATAATTATAGTCGTGTAGAAATGGTAATGGTAATGTTAAAATTTTTCACAATTGTATCTGTTAAATTTTTCACAGTCTATCTTTAGATGCCTGTGTATTCTTCTGGTTATATTATTTAAATAAATAAAACTCATGTTCCGTGCGTACAGCAGAACTTCCCATTCGAGTTGTCTTAAAATAAATTCACTCTATATTTCACACTACTTCACAAGCCTTGCATTTTTTTAATATATGTTCGCCGATATTTCCGTCAACTATGGACCGATGTTCAAAATTCTTTTCTTATTCGAAAGAGTGCACTTTCGAAGCTGTCTCATTAGAACCAAGTGAGGATCTGTTAGAGGACAGGGGGGGAAATCGATGAATACCCTCAAATTTCAAAGGCACGTACAAAGTTTTCACATATTTTTTTATCTAAAATAACTAGATATTTGTATATAATGTTATTGCTGAACTGATGTAACGAAAGACCGGAAGTCGCTCAAGCAGGTTCCGTTTGCTTTTTAAACATTAACCATATTATATGAGAAGCCGTGTAAAAATTGCAGGTAGGTGTTTCTACGGTATAGTGGTTAGAGCATTCAGATCACATGCGGAAGTCGCTGGTCCGATTCCCGGCGGGGAAACGACTTTTTGTTGTTGTTCTATTTTAGTTAGAACATTTGTTAAATCACCTAGATTAGGTAGCGGACCCCGAGGCCTGAAGTTTTCCTAATATTTAACCGACTTCGACAAAGAAGGAGGTTCTTCGAGGGAAAATCGAGGGAAAAGCTCAAATTTCAAATGCACATACAAATTTTTCACTTATTTTTTATCTTATATAATCAGATATTTGGGTATAATGTTATTGCTGGGCTGATGTCATGGAAAATAAGTTGTTCAATGCAAAAGCCATTCAGTTTGCTTTTTAAGCTCTAACTCTAGCATATAAGACCCAGTAGAAATGTTATAGACAACTGCTTCTGTGTTGTAATGGTGTTAAAGCGTTTAGCTCCGAAACGGAGGTCGCGTTTTTTCGTTTATGTTTTAACATAAACGACCCAATTTTAAAATGTCTAAAATATCGAACTACCAGATAGAATTCAAAGTACCATAGATATTCGGAACGATTTATGATTTCCTTGAATGGTACATGACTTTGTATTTTAAGTTATTTAAATTATTATTTAATTGTAAGTAGACATTCTTGTCTGTATCGATGGTATAATGGCCTCTAATGTGCCGATGTAATACATCTAACAAGTTATATATTTTCGTTTCAAGGCAAAAAAAATCTAGAGTAATGCGATTATATGTTCCAAGACTCGAACTAAGCGGTATAGTTTAAATATCGGTAATTTATTCACATCAGTAATACCATTCTAATGTAAGTATTTACTACTTTAAATGTTTTAATTAATTTAATTTCAATGTCTAGTATGTAATTCAGGTAATATTTATGTAAATAATACTGCTAATAACATTTGACGTTAAGCCTAATTTTTTTTGTTCACTTGGTATATGAGTCAAAAAACAAAATTTTATTTAATGTAATATGATGGATTATATTGTATAATTGTACAAGTATTTATAAATTCACCACTAAATGACCAGTACTGTATGTTCTGTACACGGTCGACCTGCCCACCACAAAAATAACTACTGTGGCAACATACGCAGACGATACAGCAATATTAGCATCCCATGAAGGTCCAGTCACAGCATCAATAAACCTACAAACCCACCTGGACCAAATACAATTATGGTTGAAGACATGGCGCGTTAAAGCCAATGAAACAAAATCCAGCCATGTAACGTTTACCCCGCATAGAAGAACATGTCCACCAGTGAATATCAATCATCGTCAACTCCCCCAAGCAGAGAATATAAAAATGTATTGGCTTATCGGGCGCAAATCCAAGTTATCATTAGATAACAAGATATTGCTGTATGAGTCTATACTCAAGCCTATTTGGTCATTAGAATCCAACTATGGGCTACCGCTAGCAAATCTAATATATCTATCATTCAACGGTTCCAAAATAAAGTGTTGCGTGCCATTGTTGATGTTCCGTACTATATTTCAAATAAAGTGATACAACGTGATATTCCTCTTGAACCTATAACGAGTGTAATTCAACGTGTTTGTGTGAAGTACTTCGAAAGAGTGTCAGTGCATCCCAATATACCGCTAGCCAGCTAAATACGTGATAGTGAAGTGCGTAAACTAAAACGTTTAACACCACCTGATCTGATTACTGGACATATATAGACTTTAGAATAAGCTTTAGAAAAAGACTAATTAATTAAGATAATATTTTATATAGGAGATCGCTTAATGAAGTGATTTTCTACATGCCATGTATATATAATACAGACATAAGAAATACTTATTACCTATAGGACAGATTGTGGAATCACAAAGGGAAAAAAGGGTGCACGAATTCACTACTAAATGACCATATCATCAAAATACAAAAAAAAATTATTTAAAATAAAGCTGTCAACAAATGTCAATCAAATCCCATCATAGGTTACAAGGAACCAGTATCAAATATCAAAATTCTAAAATTTACCAAGTTAATCGTATCTGATACATTTTTGAATGAGTAATGATTTAGAACCCCAAGATTGAGATTAGGTACCAATTATGACTGATGTTACCGTAAGTTCCAGATGAATTACCAAAATCATTTTAGAACTTTATTTGATTTTAGACAGTATAATGCACAAGCTTCCTTCAATGTATTACTATATCAGAGCGATCTAGATTGAAATAGCGTTTTTAACACCGAAATCCTTGAAGATCTGGAGACAAATATCTCTAACGATGATAATGATGGTGAAATAGATATTTTCCAACGACTAGAAGACAACGAAGAAGAAGAAAATTGGGATCCATGTTGTTATTAAAGTTTTTATAAAGCCTAGTAATTCTAAACAAAGATGAAATAAAAGGTATTTCGTTACTTTTTTCTACTTCATATGCAATTGGTATATATTGGAATATAATTATAAAAGTATTTTAAGGACACAAATAGGTAACAGTTATCAGAAAAATAAAGATTTGATTAATGGAAACCTTTACGAAGTATACCGTAAAAATTAATAAAAAATGACAATTATTTATATTTATATTTTTTAACGATTTATGAACTTTATACAGCGTATTATTTATTGGGACCAACGGTTAACCTTGCATTATGCTGTAAATAGCTGAACGCTGTTTGCTTTTCACCATCTAACTAAAAAACTGTTGAGTTTATAAAAAAATATTTCAAACAAAAGTTACTGTGATATCGACAATGAATTGTATATAACATTAAACCCGTAGGATGCAATATATTTGCAAAAAAAGATGGTTTGTTTCATGAGATTTTACTAGACTCTTGGGACAATTTTTAGAATACTAAAATAAAGATTTACACGAACATATTATTCTTATTATCCCTCATTCTGGGAATGAGGTCCGAGCCCAAACAGTACATACAGTGTACAAAATTATAATATTTTGTGACATATACACAAAATTGAATTACGAACAAAAACAAATCTAATGTGACTTCAAATTGATCAATTGGTAGTAGTTAAAATAATATTGTAAATGGATAAGTAGGTTTAGGTAGGTATTAAGCTAAATTGTGCGTATATAGTAGAATATAAACTTCATATAGAAGATAGGATAAATAAGGTTTTGTTTATTTTTATTTAATTATTACAACGATTATTATGTACATATTTTATTTTAAAACGTTTTGTTTTTGTGTCAAAAGTCTAAGTTTGATTATTTTTTTATGTTTAGTGAGTTCCATATTTATTTTTAGAAGTCGATTCAATTTTATTAAAAATATTTTTTAGTTATTTACTGCATGTTAAATCAAATTTTAATGATGATCCCTTATGTTACTAGGTGTTACGTTGTAAATGCATTTACATCATTAAAACTCTGGTGATAAATGCATGAATAATTCTTTTATTGTTTTACATTAATTAATTACACTGATTAATATTGAGTACGATCGGGGAAATTCATTTTAAGACGATATTTAATATGCACAACGTGAACATAGTATACCTATATAGTGTTCATCGTTTAATGTAGTAACGTTCAAATTTTTTTATAGAAAAATACTTGCTCTTAAATATACAAATTAGATTAACATTGGGATGGTACGACCTTGGAAATCCATGTCAAGACGAGACTTAATATGTACTACATCAACATATTACATCTATATAGTTATCATGGTTTACTGAAACAAGGTTCAAACAATAAAATAATGTCACATAGTTACATATTTTATTGCATTAATGATTAAACATCATAATATTAATCAATCGTTTAAAATTTTTACAAATGAACTGTTAATAATGCATAATTTCTTCTATTTGTCCTATGTATTCCACCTATGCAAATTATGTAGTTAATTTCATTTTAAATCCTGCATATTTTCATTACTTCGTTTATGTCTTCATATAGTCCTTATCTTTTATCCATATTTATCACCTAAAGTATATATTACAAAAACAATAAATACACCACTCTGATTAGAAGAATAATTTCGATCTTATATATAGCTCATCTTTAGTTTGTTTTATATGACTTCCACTTATCTATTGCCTTCTACTTTGTCTTATGTCCCATGTGTCCCAATTAAAATTCTATGAAACTATTTTATAACTATTAATATTTTATTCAAAAATAATGTTAACTCTTAATGCACAAAGTAACGTATTTATTACCAATATTCCATGTTAGTTTCCAGGTTGGTGCTATGCTAAGAAATACATTTTCTAATGAAATTTGACATTAATCAGAACTCAATACGATTAAAATTTACAAAAAAATATGAACAACCTTTAGAACTATCTTTAATACAATGATATAATGTCTCCATAATCGTATTAATTAATAACAGCCCTTAAGCAAGAGCAATTTCTCTTTTTTTCTTTTTCTTCGCCATCAGGATCAGAATTTAAATATCTAGTAAGTAAAGAAAACAAAGCATTCTTATTATTATCGAATTTTGTTAATCTATGTTGGTAATCAAATATAAAATAAATTAATCACAGCTGTGTATAACTTCCAATAAAGCGCGCACATTAATTTGTTCTCTCTGCAGAAAAGTTTATCCGATCTTGCCAACTCTAATAACGCCAACAATACGGGAATAACTGAAGTAAACACAAAAAACTACTTAAAAGTAAATAACTTCGTTTAATAATGTTTTAATTAAGCACTTTCCGTTTTAAAATCGTTCAAATATTAAACATACACATTCGCTTAATTGTAACTCTTCTTTATTTTATTTTATAAACATTAAAATAAAGCCATTAGCTCCGGCGAGATTCGATCCTAGTACGTCATTATCTGCGAGCTAAACTCTTAGCCCGTACGGCTACCCAATGGATTTATTTATATATTTTGTGCCACCGATTTGACAGCTATTCCAGTTTGCTTGATTTGGGCCTTTTTCGTTTTATTGGAATATATTTATTTGTAGGCTTATTAAAAATTCTTTCTCCTTGTAAGCTTTAACCGTATTTTTACCGTCAAATTTCGCGCCTCCAGGTGTCTTCGTTTTCTCCAAGAAGAAGGCAAAGTTGTCGTTAAGCCCATTAATGTATAGATGACCCTCAAGTTTATTTAAAGAAGAATACTTCGTTACGAGTAAGTTACGAGGTACTCGCTTGTTAAAAAAAGCGCATTATATAACATTTATGTGAATATCGGCAAGGCAGCCAGATAGTTTTTTAATTTCATCTTGTTTTATATAAGATCAGGGAAAAAACTAAAAACAGAGGAGAGACTAATGTGGAAAATTTAATCAACAGGCGGGATATTTTTACGTTGCTCTTGAAAGAGAACATACAAATTTAACAATAAAACATAACAGAAACGGAAATAAACATTTATATACAGGTGAATTGAAAAGTTCCCGGCCTGACACATAGACAGTGCTAATAGAATTAAATCCATATGTTTTTTAGTTAGCCCTAACCCTCAAAAGATGCGTGTATAAATTTGACAGGTGTCGGTTTGTGAGTTTCATCATTAGTTTGTGAGTCATAGTATTCTGAGTGAAGAAACTTTTGTTTTTGTGTAAAAAATGGATAAAAAGGAATTTCGCATGTTGATAAAATATTGCATTTTGAACGGAAAAAATACAGTTGAAATACATTTTGCTCCAGGAAAACCATCAAGGATTGGTATGCTAAGTTTAGACGTGGTGAAATGAGCACCGAAGACGGTGAACGCGGTGGACGTCCAAAAGGGGTCGTTACCGACGAAAAGATTTCAAAAATTCACAAAATGACTTTGAATGACCGTAAATTAAAATTGAATGAAATAGCAGATACTCTAAGGATATCAACTAAACGTGTACATCATATCATTCATGAATATTTGGGTATTTGAAAGCTCTGTGCAAAGTGGGTGCCACGAGAGCTCACTTTTTACCGAAAACATCGACGAGCTGATGATTTGGAGCAGTGTTTGAAGACGATCAAGCATAATAAACTCGAGTTTTGCGTCGATATGTGACAATGGATGAACCATGGCTCCATCATTTCACTCCGAAGTCTAATCGACAGTCATCCGAGTAGACTCCATATGATGAACCCGCTCCAAAACGTGGGAAAACGCAACAATTGGCTGGCAAGGTTATGGCGTCTGTATTTTGGGATGCGCATTAACCGACCATAAACAGCGACTATTACATAGCGTTATTGGACCGTTTAAAAAAAATTGCCGAAAAACGGCCGACTTATAAGAAAAAGAAAGTGCTGCTTTACCAAGACACATCGTGTCACAAGTCAGTGAAAACGATAGCAAAAATCCATGAATTGGGCTTCGAATTGCTTCTTCTTCCACCGTATTCTCCAGATCTGGTCCGCAGCGACTATATCCTGTTCTCAGATCTCAATAGAATACTCGCTCAAAAGAAATTTTCGTCGAATGAAAAGTTGATCGCCGAAACTGAGGCCTAATTTGAATCAAAGGACAAATCGTACTACAAAAAATGGTATCAAAAAGTTGGAGGATCGCTATAATTAGTGTATCATCCTTTAAGGGAATTATATTGAATTAAAAAAAAAATTGCCAAAAATGTGTTTTACTCTGGTAGACCGGGGACTTTTCTATACTTAACTTTCCAGCAACAGTTAGTAACACAACAATAACAATGTTAAACTTTGAATATACGATGAAATATCTATCCACTTACAAAGTCGATATTTGGTCCTTTTATCGGTTGCCATCTGTAGTTTTTGTTTACTAATTTTAGCTAAAGTCAACGTGTATAATTGTATCGTTCTCATGAAGGATTTTTTTATTGTTCTGTTGTATTAATGCACTATATTGAATTCACTGCCATTGATAATACCGATATACAGTACTACACGAAATATAGCGTATTATAAACAAATTTGAAGAATGTAGCGAATAGAAATTAACAGAATAAAAAGAGTAAAAGAATTAGAGAATTACTGAATGAACATGAATTAAGAAACAGTCAAGAGAGTCAAGATTTAATCAGAATTAAGAAAGAAAAGTTACCAAGAATGGAAGCCAAGGATTAAGAACAGTCCAAATATTATATATCGTAATGCAGTTAGGTCCGATGGCGGAATTCATAATTATTTCACCATTATGTATCAATTTAACATATTTAATTGTATATATATTTTATTATTAATTTTAATAAGCAAACTCCTATTTGAGCATTAACTTACGCAAATGATAAATAAGAAAAATATAAAGAATTCAATCTGAAGTATAAATAATGTACTAGTTATTGGCTAAATATTCAGCCCTTTTAATATATAATAAGCTTTTACTTTACAAAACATTTACGTTCAACACTGGGATTGCAGTCAATTAATAGAAATATTATACAAAGATGCCCCAACAAATTACTGCGAGGTATTATTGATGCTCCATGGTACATTCGTAATGTAGAAACTGTCTATAACGGTATCAAGGACTATGTCAAAAGACATGAACAGACTTTGTATGAATAATCCGACAGCATCTGTATAACACAGATGACGTTTCAATACGTAAAATGCGATAATAAAAGAAACCTCTTAAGTTATGTACTTGCATGTGTAGGAATGCATATTGTGATTGTAACACAATTTGTTTGTTTACAGACTCATTACTATTCATTGCAAGGAAATTGCACGGAGGCAGAAAACGCCGACCATTTAGTACTAGTTTATTTGCATGTTGAAGTTATACGTGGCGGACGAGAGAATAGATATGATAATTAGAGCATACATAGGTGAACATTAATATCGCTATTTATATTATTTGCGCATTATGTATGCCCAATGTAAACACCAATTTTGTAGATTGTTAATAGAGTAAAGGCATATTTATGTCAAATAATATGAAAATAGAACTTATCTGAAGATTATTGAAAAGGTAAGTATGAAAAATGAATAAATAAGTATGAAAAATATATGCATAAGAATTGTAAAGAGCATACTTAAATAATATCTTGAGTATCTATTAATTTAGATCAACTTTAAATATGAGATACAAGTCGATTAATTGCATAAACATATGAAGAATTGAACAAGTAGCTTCTTCCACTGCTTTATTAACTAAAAGGTAGGACTTTCCCATCGATATCTATCCATTATAAAATCAATACCTTACATATCAATTATTGGATATTATGAAATTTGAGTAACTGTTTGCGTAGGGCTGATTTACAAGGTTTAATCATTTGTGAATATTTTTTAATCTTTTTATGTATGGATTTATTTCATATTTATACCATTTATATACATAATTTATATACAGAATATAATAATATATGATATATGCTTAACCAAAAAGTTAACATGAAGATTAAAATTGTTTCGGATATAGTAATGATACTGAAAAGAAGAAAGAAAGACTTAGTCGTATTGGCCTTTTATACCCTCCGACCGCATGGTACCAATACTCGTGTAGTTGTTCAGCTAGCATTTGCCAGCATTTGCTCACCGCAGATTCCCGAGTAGGTGTCTCTACACAAGTATTATGATAAATGATGCCTATAGGTGAAAATTCAAAATTTCAACGCAAATGACTTAATTCAACTAAGAGTTAAATAACCTAATCCAACCGTTATGGATTTTACATTTCTCTACATAATATAATAGTTTTCTATTTCAAATTATTGAGCTGAATAATGCTCCGTCAATCTCAAGTCAGTGTTTATAAAAGCAAAAAATTATAATTTTCGCCTTTCAATACTTTCATTTGATTTAAAAAATCTATTGGCAAAGCCTATTAAATACTTTGAGAAACTTAAGATGATGATTTAAAAGTGCTAATTTTAATGGCAATAGCAACGGAGGACTTGAATCGACAGCTTAGCGGTAGATGAGTCGACAATTTTCAGACTACAAATCGACTAAAAAATACATTTCAAACAGTTTTTTCGTATTATTAGTAGCGTTTCAGTGAAAAATTGGAACTACCACAACAATCACAAAACCAAAAAGAGCACACATCAACACAATAGCAGAATATTCATGGCAAAAAAATATTTATGTACATATGGAGATCTCAGCAAACTGTAGTGCATTACGAGGTGCTAAAACAGAATAACGTTAATTGAATACATTGATTCATGTATTATTGCAAAAAGGTCAGCAATAGAGATTAACAGATTCAAAACCATCATCATTCCTTATTTTTAACCTTATTTCTAAAACAATATAATTCTTAAGAAAATTTAATGTAAAATTATATAATAATAAATTTAATATAATAATAAATTCAATATAATATTATCGGTTACCAGATATAAATAATTAAGTGATACTGGGCTCTTACAAGAGCCAGGGTCAAAAATAAAGGACTGCCTAGATTGTCTAGATTTCCTTAGATCTCGGTCGCTTGTAAATGGCAACAACGCAAAGTTGAAAGTAAACTGCCAAATCTTAATAAACCCTAACGGGGATCATCCAAAATTAGCCACTACTCTGTTACAACAGGAAATTTTGGCACACGGTTTCGAGACGCTGAAGAATAGCGAAAATCGATTGATAGTTGGTTCGCTACCAATTCCGTTCATTAGATACGCTATGTTGACAGAAGGATAGGAAGGAGTTGTAGAAAATGTTTAATAACTTTTGGTTTAAATATAGGTTGTACCAACTTTTCTCAATAAACTGCTTTGTGAAATGATTAGAACAAACATACAAACAACTACTATTAAGCGATTTGATAAAACAATAGTAATATTGTACGCCAAAACAAAAGCGCCATCAGAATACTGAAATATTACGTGATTGGCCATTCCTATTTACTTGCACATGGACATTTAACTAGAATATAAATTATACTATTTAAGGTCACCAGTTGATTTTAATGCCAATGAAAACACATTAACAATGATTATTTACCAACAAATTTATTTTAAAAATAGTAAAGAGTATGCGGCAACAATAATATTTATAATACTTATTTCGATTTCTTGTCTACATTCAATAAAAATATTGTTGCTACATGTGTAGATGACACTGCAAAGATGATACTGTATTAATTGGACCGTTGAAACACTAAAAATGTATGTGTCTTTTAAAGATATTTAGATTTTAGAGTATTTAATCTGTAGAACTACTTAATATAGAATGTAGACAAATATTGCATGTTGTCTCTTTTTGAGAAGTTTTGTTAAATAGCCTGAAATAAGACTAAAATATAATATTAAACTCTTGTTTTTCTCAGAGCAAAGTTCTCTGGAACAGAAAATATAGACGCAACTGGTGATTTAACAATCTCAAGTGGTACTAGATCTCTCGTTAAAAAAGAATATAAGTTTTCTAACATATTCACCTGCTTCACAATTTTCAACGGGAGAATGATGTGAAAAAATTGAAGTGATGATGTGCCCTTTTAAATATTTCTCGACCATACTAGGTGAAGGATGCTGTTTCTACTTCTATGACCTCTACTACAAAATTCTAAACAAAATTCTTATTCTTTATCTTGGTTAAGATTTGTTAAATAAATGTAGTTATTTAGACAAAATAGATTTCTTCTTTAAGGTAATAAATCCCCTAAAAGTAGCAATTAAATTGTAATTGATGGCACCGTAGCAAATATTTTCTTAACAAGGCAATCAAATTTAAATATACAATAGCTCTACTATAAAATTATTGATCAGTTATGGTTCTATATCGTTAAAGTATTACAAATATTTTAGGGCTATTTTACAATTAAAACTAATATTTATTACTACTAATTATCCAGTTATCTTAATTATTACCTTCTTGTAAGACTTCTTTGTGTAGAGACATCACTCTGACACTGCATACGAACAACTTGTTAGATTCATTGAATTTTATTACACTTCATAAGTAAGTTTTGATTTTCTGTAAACAAACAATATATAAATAAACATGTAGTAGATAGATAATTTTATATGTACCTGATAAAAACAATGTTGGATATGCATTTACCCTAGTACCTGTTCGAGAAGGAAGGGTAATTCTAAATTTTTCACTAAAATGCCCATGACAGACACCATGACGTTGATATATTTGCATTGTAGTTTATCCAGGTAACTTACTACTATTTACTTTGTTGATCATACATTTTTGGAAAGGAGCGAAGTAATTTTTTAGGAATCGATGTCTAATTTCCGTAGTAGATTTTTACCCCGGTATACTACATCTTTTACTACACTGACGCATTGTCAGTTTTTATATTATTACTCCATAATAATTAATGTAAAACAGAAAATATGCACAACGTAAAACGAAGATTTCTTGATCTAAACAAAAACCAAAACCTTTAAACAACAAATTTAAAAATGGACGCATATAGAAATGCTGACTTCACACAATTTGATCGACCAATCATGTTCCATGTTAGTGGCGGCACCAGAAATTTAAACTAGCCAATCACAATTTGCGATCGCAGCGCTACCGTTGATTGAACTAAGCAAAACATTTCCCCAAGGTCATCTATACCGTGAAATTTCTATTTTTATATGATTACTATACAGATGTTTTTAAATGATAAATATGTGTTTAATAACTATTAATGATAGATAATAATACATATAATTATATAAAAATCTCATAAAAAATATTACTTACATTAAATATTACTTAAATATTTTACTTACAAGAACCTTGTTATGAAATAGAGAAATAATATTTAACTTTGATTTTTATTTTGCGAATGGTAATTTAAAACGTGTCATTAAATTACTTTTATTGATACTATCCATAGTACAAAATTTGTTAAATAATATGAAAAAACATTTCACAACTGGTGTGAACAAATATGTTTAATCAATAATTTCATATAAAATAATTATTAATAACATCGGGGTTCGAAGTATATATGAAAGTTGTACAAATACTAAAAATAGCAATTGAAAGAGACTGACAAAATACAATGATGTCATATTACTACTAATTTTATTTAATTCTTAGAACAATACAAACATTTTCAAAGGTAACGAACACATCAGCATGTAAAAATAACCACCCATTAATTGCACTATACTCAACAATCATTTTTTATCTTCCTTTCCAAAAAGACTACCATATTTTCGACCTAAAATATAAAGTAAAACTCATTAAATACAATAATTTTAGAAAATAGTCACTTACCTATGTTATTCTTTAGACAGCAGATATATCACTACTCAATTTTTGTAATACCCCTTAATTTTTTCCAAAATATGTCTCAAATGTCCTTCTTAGCAACTGTAGTGTTTACTGTACAATTTGGACTATGCCTCTTCCATCCAAATCATCTTGTACTGGTCAGCTTATATTTTTTCATTCCACTTAGCCGTTGTGTCTGAAATAATTTAAATACAGTTAACAAATATTTCACCTTCAAAATAGTAATAAAATTTCTAGAATATAATCATACACCATACAGTTAATACAAATTCATACCTGTTTATATAATTCTTGTCTCTATAATTGACGGATGAATTGCTTAACGACTCCAGTTATACATTTTGTGTTACCAAATAAAGGTAATATTTCTAATTTATGGTTTTATTTGTCTATTGTCTACCTCATAGTGAAATTTGTACATATCCATTTTTTTCTCTTGGGACTGAATATATTTTCCGATGATTTTGGATTATTTTGTAATTGTTACAGAATTGTAAATGTTTGATATCTCTTCGTGAATGTATAAATAAACTACTAACGTCGTATAAACATAAGAGTTTTGTTACATATTCCTACCATAATCTTCAAACCAGTTGAATCTCAATATTATTCCTATTTTCTTACTTATCATAAGTGTGTTTATTATGTTACCGGCCATACTTACAATAATTTGATACTCTATAAAAACGCTTAGATGGTTATTCGCCGAATCCATATCGAATCTTTGTGAATGGTCTCGCGCAAACCCCGGACGTTCGCTTCGTTCAAGTCTGTACTCACCATAAGATAACCACTACTATTCTGTGGAAGGAATTTGCACGGAAATAGAAAACGCTAATTGATATAGAATTTTTTATTTAAGTTATTAATATTTGCATGTGGTGGTCGGAAGGAAGGATAGTATATTGGTTAGCTCAAAGTTGTGCGGAAGAGGTAGAGGGATGGAAAGGAAATCGAATGAATTTACCCCATTTAAAAAAATATTTCCCCTGATTGAATTTACATGGCCATTTCTTTCTGCCAACAGGTTAAGTTAAAGTGTCTATGAATGTACATCACAAGTCAATTATAATATCTTCAATTATATTTTTAATTCATCATGTATAATAAAAAGCGATTACATAAATTCCAATTAGGAATAGCATCTTGATTAAGCAACACTGTTTCAATTTTGGATCTATAATCCCACGGTCTAATATGCAAAAAACAAACCATCCCGTACCTCTATAAGAGCTCAGAGAGATTTCTTTAAATTGATCATTGTTGGGACACATTGATCAATAAATATCTTCGGATTTGGCGCATGCGCTTAGTGGGCTCCATTAATTTTTGAAACAAAGAATGGTTAAAGTTTGGCGCATGCTTATATACAGCCTCACTTACTTACTTCTTTTTTATATATAAATTATTTTTCTATAAATAAATATACACAAATAACCCATTTTAATTAAAAATTATTTAATAGGATAAAAGAATAACAATAATTTCTATGTGCCTTCCTATTTTTATAAAACCAGCATATTTAAATTAATTTACATTTTTAAACAATTAACAGGAACTTCAAGAACCATCAAAATAAACATTACCATAAAAAATACCAAAATCGTTTAGATCAAACTCAGCTATATATAGTTAAAACGAAATGAAAAAGCCACCACTATATATAAAAGCAGTTAACTTCTCATAAATGTCTCCACATATGATCAACTATGATCGCTACTATTCTTCATCCACAAACCCCATTAATGAATTGACTACAGCGAGCTTTCGATTAAAATATTATACATTTACTAGCCTAAAACGAATGAATGATCGTACTTTTAAACTAAAAGAAATCTCAGGCAATACATCATTATTTTTACAAAACAATAATTCATTTACATATACTCTTATATAATAATGCATTGTTATTTTCCTTGTCATTAGATCATTAGAGTGTCGCTGATAGTTTTATATTTTGTTTATTTGATCGATGTCTACTTTTGTTAGCAAATTTAATTATTTCATAGTATCACTGTACATTGTTCCTACATCTTAGCAAAATGCTGTCTAACTTCTTCTTCTCTAATTCTCAGAATTTCACATTCCTCTATTTTTACTCTCAGCAAATTCTCGCTACATCTTACCTATCAATTAAAATTTAAACTATTAATAAAATATATTATGTTTAAAATAAATGTCAAATTATTACCAGTTACTACAATTTTGCTACTATTCTTGATGGACAAACCTCATTGCTTGACTTGACTACTTCCAGCACAACAAGAATCATTTCCTTCTCCGGTCTTGTTACCATTTAATTTTGGCATATGTTGATATCTGTTTGATGTCTTTGAAAAGAATGTGTTATAACTTTGGCAGCTACCATTCACACTATAAATAAAAATACTGTTTGGATTTTATAACATTTAAAAATTTAACCTTACATTCTACACTTACCCTTGTTCTTCCATATTTTAAAACCAATTTATGTTAAACCACCAAGAATAATACAACAATTTAATTATTATTACTATATAATTACGAAGCACAAAATCTAAATATTCTAAATTATTTTTGTGGTTTTGACTTGATCTACTATACCGATCGATTCGAAAAGAATGTACCGCAATTAGAAAAGTTATTCCATATAATTTTTTATTTTCTATGATTTTCTATGTAGAATAATGCGCATATGCTAAATTTGGAGATAATTTTAAGCAATGTATCCTATCATAGTTTACTAAAAACCATATATGGGCATATATTCACATAACGTAAAAACAAATTTCGTTAAAATAATATATAAAATAAGAATAAAAAATTTAACCAAAGATCCAAATATCCAATAACATTTCAAATATAATTTTGAAACCAAAAACAATAAGTCCGTCAAGTATGAACAATTGCTCAAGTTCCAAGTCTAAATTAAATAGTGTTTTTACAATATATTTAATTATTGGGAAACACCACTTATTTATATTATTATTAGATATTTATGAGAGACAGAAATACTGTTAATTTGTTTATTTGCTATTATGTTAATTTTATTCACACGGTTCACATACGATATGATAAAAATAGGAATGAAAATAATATACTTCATAGCTATGGATATATTGCCAACCGCTAAATCGTTATGGGCGAAATAGCAATGAAAAGAATTACTTCATTAAAACCAAAAACTTATGTTATCTCGCATGACCTATTTTTACATATTCCTTATTGTTAGCTACGAGTAAATTTAGTATTTTCCAATTTTCAGGTATTGGATTAGAAACTGGAATTGAACTAGCAAAAAGAGGCGCCAAAGTGATATTAGCTTGCAGAAATGAAGAGAAAGCCCAAAAAGCTGTTGAGAAGATTCTGAAGGCAACAGATAACAAGAATGTGTCCTACAGGATTTTAGACCTGGCTTCTTTGAAATCAGTTCGTAAGTTTGCCGACGAAATCAACGCAAACGAAGATAGACTGGACATTTTGATTAACAACGCTGGTATTCAGGCAGTTCCTAGCATGGAAGGCTTGACGGAAGATGGACTGCATCCAGTGCTAGCGTCGAACTATTTCGGCCACTTTCTATTAACTAATCTATTAATAGGTTCGATTAGTTGTTCGTCAGTGTTAACCATAGATACATGTTATTTTATATTGCAGATTTATTAAAGAAGTCTACTCCAAACAGAGTGATAAATGTTGCTTCCTTAGCGGCTATACTCTATAACTTCTCTAGTGTGAACGAACTGAATAACTCAGGCATCAGTTTTATGGTGTATGCCAGGTCTAAATTGTGTAACATCTACTTCACCAGAGAACTACACGAGAAAATGAAAGACACCGGTGTAACCACTTATTCCTTACACCCTGGTGTCATTTATACAGAATTTACTCGAGACTTTCCTATTATAATAAAGCAGGTTTCCGAATTTTTCGAGAAATTTTTCTTCAAAGTAAGTTAAAGTCTATATATATTTATATTTATTAGGTTTTACAATCATAAAGTGCAATTTAAACTCTATCACTTATCAGAAGTTTATTAGGGTCACCCTTTATAGTTACCCAAGAATTAAAATGAAAGGATTTTCAGTTTAGCTCATTTACAGTTATTTGTTTTAAATATTATCCGTCGAAAAGTATGCCTAATTAATGCTTGTATAAATAATCAGAAAAATCCACTTGTCTTGTTTTATGAAATGGTCTACAAATCATCTAGATTAAGATTAAGATGAAGGGCGTTAGAGTTTTTTACTAGGTATGAATTCAGTTTGAACTGAACGGAAAACTAGGAATTAACTAACGAAAACCGTGATTATTCTTGAATGACTTCATAATTTCCTAAACATAAGTCTTATAGAAGGTGGAATTTGGCTACTTAGGCAGCACGGTACTAAAATCCGCAAGATTTATTTTGTGTAATCAGGAAGAATAACGAGCAAACTGAAAGATGTAATTAGAATTACTAGAGTGATTTTTTAATGATTGACTGACTAACGAGACTGAAGAAGTTATTATTTGAATTAAATGTTATAGGAACTGTTTAATATGAGATCTTAATCTTCATATACCTACGAAAACGAATTCGTTCATATGAATTAAAAAGGAAGAGAAGGTACCAAGAATAGAAAGATCAAGAACAGTACAAATATTATATGTCGTGGGTCAGTTTAGTCCAATGACGGAAATCATAATTATTTGAGGATAGAGGATAGAGAAAATAAATTGTATTTCATTTGCAACATTATTTTCTCTCCTTAACAACTCAACAAAAGAGAAAGCTCAAGCACAACCCAGTATGTATAAGCCAGCAATTTGGTATGGAAAGTGAGCTAGATATATTGGCATAACCCTTGATATTAAACTCAAGAGGAAGCCATATGGTAAGAAAAAATATAAAGGATTCAAGCTGAGGTATAAAAAATGTACTAGTTATTACATAAATATTCAGCCCTGTTAATATATAATAAGCTTTTACTTTACAGCACGTTTACGTTCAATTCTGGGATTGCACCAGTCAAAACAATAGAAATATTATACAAAGATTTTAGATATTTTTTACCTCTCTCCTTTTATGGAATAGTCTAATAATAATCTACATTAGAATAATCAACGTTAGAGTTTTTTTCTAGATATGAATTCAATTTCGAAAAAATAGGAGTAAATTAAGTGTTAGTAATTATGTGTTAATTGGAGCCTAATAACACAATTATTGTCAAGGCTCAACATATAAATAACCAAACTCGTGTTACAAAAACCAGAAAATACTTTTTTCCCAACTTAATGCCCCCTGAACGATGTTAAAAAGTAATTTTTACAACTACCTAGGTGTAGCAACTGCAAAATAATGTAGATATTGCTAGACATCTAAATTGATTAATTAGTTAAATAACAAAAAATAATAAATATGAATTATTGTCGTTTTAAAAGGTGCTTTAAAACAAATTTACTTGTTTAGCTAAAACTTAACGAACTTAATAGCCTACTAAACTAAGGGTCTAAACTTAAGGGTCTTAGAAAATTTGGTTTGGTGCTCTATTAGGAGATCGCAAAATGCTAATATATTCGAAACTTTGCATCGAATATAAATACTACAGTTACTATTGAATAGATATGCATTGCATATTCACTAAATTGTTTTCAACTATCGAAGCGAAAGACAGAGAATCATAAGAACTCGTGAAGCAATTAGATTTTGGTCAATCCAAATTTAAATTCCTTGAGTTGCTGAAAGATTGCAACAATTTATAGTATCCGAGGAACAGCATTATAATCAAAGCATTAAATAAAAAACAAAATAAACTTAACAATAAAACTCGAAACCTTTTTCTATATAAATATAGTAACATATCTAATACATATTCTATTTTCCGTAGAATGCAAGGCAAGGAGCGCAAACTACACTCCACTGTGCTCTAGCCAAGGACATCGAGAAACATTCCGGAAAATACTTCACTGAATGTAAGGTAGCCTCTTTCTATCGAGGCGCGAAGAATCTTGAATTTTCCAAAATACTCTGGCGCCGAACTGAAGAACTAGTTGGACTTGAGAAGAAATTTCCTTGTTGACCATTGTTATTAATATTTTTTATTACACGTTAAAATACCAATAACGTTACTTTTCTTTAACTGATTCAAATACTTTCAAAAGAAGCTGACGAGTTAGTTTTTCACAAACACCCCCCGATAGCTAAGTAAAAACATATTTTATCGTTAGTGATTTTGAACAAGTGAATATCAAATTCGTATAATAATAAAGGTGCTCTTTTTCTCCGTTATAAGCACAATATGTCCATTTTCAGCTTCTGTGTCCGGCAAATTATGTTCAATATTAGTTTCGTTTGGTTTGAAAGCTTTTTCTAGATATTTAGCAAATGCTTCTGCTTTTTGGTGATTGTCACGTGCCCAATTCCCACATAGGTCTCTTATAGTTAGACTGTGTAGGCATGAGCGCTTTAAATATTTTGTGGCTTTCCAGAGTAAGTAAACAGTTCCTGGAGTATTATTCCAAGCAGCTTGTTGAATATCTACTACGAATTTTTCTGCTTCAAAATTTAACTGTTCAGTTGTCTTGAGGGGCACATTTAGTTGAATTAGTTTGTTCAATTCTTCAGCAAATCCTTCCCAGTTTGTTCTCTTGTTTGTTAACGTTGGGTCTTTTTCCTTTCTTATTATATTTTCGCTCAACGTCAGAATCACTGGCGTATGATCTGAACTTAGCTCAAATTCCTTGATGGTGGGAAATGTTCTTTTTTATTATTATTGCGCTTCCTCCTCTTGCGATGTTAGCTGGATGTATGGTATGATAAAATGTATATCCTCTAAATTTTATAAAGGATTCTTTTGATAAATGGGTGTCTGATATTAAGAAAATATCTATTTTTTGCATATATAGGAATACTTTTAGGGTAGCGTGATGTTGCTGGATTCCATTAGCATTCCAAATTGCTATTTGGATATGTTTATTTGCCATTTCGGGTTTTTGGGGCCACAGGCCTAATGTTTTTCATTTCTAGTTTTTCAATCCTTTCGGAAAAATATTCGATCTTTTTTTCTTGTCTGTCCAGCTTTCCTATTAGTTTAAGTATTATTAGTACTAGAAGAGGTACTTCGCCTACCTCTTCTATTAGTTCGTCTTAGTCGGAGAAATACTTTTCTCTTAATTTTCTTGACATCTCCTCAATATTTTGTCAATTCTAACAATTTTTGTTAAACTAGCAGTAAATTTTACACGAGTTCTTGACTTCACTGTTCCAGTATCATAAGATGTTGCTGTTACGAATCCCTTATGATTCTTTATTTACATCGTTGCTCTTTTATACAATTTTGAACAGCTGCGATAAAAATTACAGCGCCCTCTACTAGTTGTTCTTCTTATTTTCTACATTGTCTCTTGTATCGAAATAAACCATATTTTTAACACCCCATCTCAATTTAAACGTATCTAACAACTAACCTAATTAACATTATACACAAAACATATTTAAATTTCCAGAACAAAACTATTCTACATACTATGTATTTGCACTCGAAATAATTTATTTCGTGCCACTGGGTTGCCTTTATAAAATGATATGAATCCATTAAAACTTATTCTAGTTGGTTACCACCCCAGTCTTCATAACTTGCTCCTTCAAGTCCACTATCAATTTACATTAGTCCATGGTCTTTTAGACCTTTTGGTATTATAGTATTCTTTTCTTCTGGTTTTCCATTGTTTATCAACTGCTTGTTTAGATATGAAGTACTTCATGCAATATCTGATCTTGTAACTAACGAAAAGTACATGCATTTTAAGCTTCGATATAGTACATCTTAAATAATTTCTCCACATTGTGCTGATGTTGAATTTCTCGAGCAGTTCTTAAAAGATGAAATTTTTTTTCTATCTTTCCTATTTGCAATAAAATAAATCATTCTACTTTTGTTATGCTTCACAAAGACTTTCCATTAAATCCACTGTTTGCTTTTCGTGTCCTTTCCTTTGTAACTTGTTCGTCACTTCATAATATTGAATCTTATGTGACAACATTTTGATATATTTTTAATCCTTCTATCGTCTCTATTTCCATTGCAAGAAATTGTTTAACTTCAGTGAAAATAAAGTTTTCTATCTGCTCTTCTGGTCCTGTTATTAACGATTCATCAACAAATATAACTAGATGAACATTATCTTCCGAGCACAAGAAATAGTAATACTCTGATCTTTTAAAATTGAGCTTGTTTATTACCTCATTTCGTATTCTAACATTTAGGTGCATTTCTCAATCCATACAATGTTTAATTTAATTTAGATCTATTGTTCCATTTAAAATATGATTTGGAGGTGAATTTAATTTATCTTCCACTTTATATCCAGTTGTGTTAAATTGATATTTATATCAATATTCTAATACTTTGTAACTAAACTCTTCTTCGTCTTTACAAGTTAAAAACTCTTCTCCATTGGTATTAGTGCCTCTTTTATCCTCTGTTCTCTGTCGGATCCCATGTTTTTAGTTTTCGGTACTTCTCTGGTCCTTGTCAATTAAAAACTTTTCTCTATTGGTTTCTAATCGCTTTTTTATCCTACCTGTAACTCGGCCAGGCCCATGTTTCTAGTTTACTAGTGCCATACTGGTCCTGTAATTCTGTTAGACCCCTTTTTTCTAATTTTCTAATGCTTCACTAATCCTTGTAAATTATGCACAACTGAGTAACTAAACTCTTCTCTATTGATTACAATGTTTCTGTTTTATCCTACTGTTAATTATGTTGGTCCCCATGTTTCTAATTGTTTTATTGCTTCGTTAATCCTTGTAAATCATACACGGCTGCGTTACTAAACTCTTGCTGACTCCATTGATTACAATTTTTCTTCTTTTTATCCTACCGATAACTCAAAATCCCATGTTTCTAGTTTTTTGGTATTTTATTGAACATTGAGTGCTTTAGTGCTGTTGCATACCGCCGTCCTCCTACTTCCACTTTCCTTCGCTTATATGTATTTATATAATATACTTTTCCGAACTCGAACTTTACGTAACCTCCATTCCCCTGCACTATACATAATTGCTGCACTATATCGATCGAAAAATCTACTTTCTGTTTTCTATCTGTATCTATATAATTCTTATATTCTTTTAGAGGCCGTACTCGTACTAATATTTAGTTCAGCTGCAACATGCTAAAATATTTTCAATAAACACCGTGGCGATTTGAAACTTATTAAAAAAAACCTTAAAGGTTTGCCGGTTTATAACCCATAATTATAATATTTGTAATAATTTTGCGTACGTTTGACAACCGGACGGCTTTGACAGGATAGTTCGGTTTTACGTTCGAACTTATCAGTCAGCATTGTATCTTTTTTTAACGAGAATACAATGAGAAGGAAAATATTGTCTGACTTTAAAATGAATTTACAAATTGAGGCAGGTAATACATCAAACAAATTGATGGCGCATATATAAATAAACTTTGAATAGACTGTAGCATAATACTCGGAAAAGGGGATAGACAAGATAATATGAACATAAGCAATGTACATCTTGTTGACAGCATGCTCAACTCAGTTCATATGGTAAGACTTGGATGTTACATTTTAGAGTGTTATAAGCTTTGTTATGCGAGTCGTAAAGCAACGGATTGATTAAATTTGTGATCTCACATACATCGAAAGGGTATTAATCAATCGCTCCGACGAAAACTGTTAAATTACTTAATATTTCACGAGCCACAGCATCCACGGTAATGCGCGCATATATAAAACATGGTAAAATATTTTCGGTCAAGAAGAATCGTGACCTCAGTTAGTAGCAATGTTAATTAGTAGCAACTAATAGAGACCGACTAACAGTAAACACGGTTGGAACTCTTCAAATCATATTTTAAATGGAACAATAGATCTAGATATTAATGTCAGGAAATAAGAGGATTTTATTACTGGAACAAGATACCACAAATTAAATTAAACATTGTATGGATTGAGAAATGCACCTAAATGTTAGAATACGAAATGAGGTAATAAACAAGCTCAATTTTAAAAGATCAGAGTATTACTATTTCTTGTTCTCGGAAGATAATGTTCATCTAGTTATATTTGTTGATGAATCGTTAATAACAGGACCAGAAGAGCAGATAGAAAACTTTATTTTCACTGAAGTTAAACAATTTCTTGCAATGGAAATAGAGACGATAGAAGGATTAAAAATTTATCAAAATGTTGTCACATAAGATTCAATATTATGAAGTGACGAACAAGTTACAAAGGAAAGGACACGAAAAGCAAACAGTGGATTTAATGGAAAGTCTTTGTGAAGCATAACAAAAGTAGAATGATTTATTTTATTGCAAATAGGAAAGATAGAAAAAAAATTTCATCTTTTAAGAACTGCTCGAGAAATTCAACATCAGCACAATGTGGAGAAATTATTTAAGATGTACTATATCGAAGCTTAAAATGCATGTACTTTTCGTTAGTTACAAGATCAGATATTGCATGAAGTACTTCATATCTAAACAAGCAGTTGATAAACAATAGAAAACCAGAAGAAAGGAATACTATAATACCAAAAGGTCTAAAAGACCATGGACTAATGTAAATTGATAGTGGACTTGAAGGAGCAAGTTATGAAGACTTGGGTGGTAAGTTAAATAGTGTTTTACAATATTTTTAATTATTGGGAAACACTACTTATTTATATTGTTAAATATTTAAACGATATGATGAAAGTAGGAAAGGAAAAAACGTATACATCATGGTTATGGATAGGTGGTATGGTATGGTCAACATAGTCAACATAGTGTCAAACGCTAAATCGTTGTGGATGAATATAACAATGAAAAGAATCAATTTCATATAGACAGAGAAGTTCAGTTCCAACCTTCGTAGGGTGAAGACGTATTTTCAATACGGTCCAAGCTATAAAAAGATACCTTTCTTTAAAAAAAAACAGTATTTTATTACGGTTATTTAATTGAGTATTAAAAACGCATAACAGATACGGCTATCCGTCTCTCAGTGGACCTAAAGTGTAGTGAATACGTGTTTACGTGACCAGACAAAAGGACTGCATCTCATTTTTATTAGTGTTTAAAATTATTTCATCTTATTTTACAATAGTCCTTTTGAAATTCATTTATAGTATTATAGTAAAAAACTAGTGCTAAAATAACGTAAGTGAAAAACGAAGTGCGTGAAATAAACAATGTATTTATTTTATTTTTTTTATCCTCTGGAAGTAAATTAAATAAAATATTAAAAATTAAAAAATGGCAAACCATAGCGATTCAACCAAATCACCTGCACACTTTGATATAAGATTAAAACAAACAGCAATAACGCAAACTCCACCATCAGAATGGACTACAGTCATTAACAAAAAACGATTGAGAAGTCCAGAAGAAGAAATCGCGAGGAAACAAACAAGAATCAGTGACTATTGGTTGCAGAAACCGATAAAGACAAAAAACAGTTTTAGCAACCTGTCGGAAGAAATTGAAGAGAACATACAACCAAGCCCTGAAAAAGTTGTTCCCAAACCACCACCAATAACAGTCTATAAGGTAGGAATAATAAAAAATATCCATGATTTATTGAAAACCATTACTACGAACTACACAATTAAAACAGTGAGCTATGAAACAATTAAAATCCAATTGTTCGAAGCGGATCACTTTAAAGTTCTTATAAAAGAATTAGATGAAAGAAACACCCAATACCATACATTCAGGCCAAAATCCGAGAGAACATTTAAATTCGTATTAAAAGGATTACATCACGGGACGGACTTTAACACCATCAAGGTAGCACTAGCTGAAAAAGGCCACGAGGTCGTAAATATTCACAATATACGACATCACACGACAAAAAAACCTCTGCCTATGTTTTATATAGACATAAAACCTAATGGAAATAATAAAGCGGTGTATGAAATCACCAAATTGGAAAATAATATTATTAAACGCGAACCACCACATATAAAAAGAATTATACCACAATGCACAAGGTGTCAAGCGCACGGGCACACAAAGACTTACTGTCGCAAATCATATAGATGCGTAAAATGTGCAGGAGAACATAAGACAGGAGATTGTACTCGTAAAGTTCGAGATGAAAAAGTGAAATGTGTTAACTGTAACGGAAATCATCCAGCGAACTACAAGGGTTGCGCAGTTCACAAGCAACTACAGCAGAAACTCTATCCTGCCTTAAGGGAAAAAAGGCATCAACAAAAACAATCCACTACTACCAATCTACCACTACCCACCAGAACAAGTCAACCAGACATAACTTATGCCCAAATAGTTGAAAATGGTTCAGCACAAAAACGAGAAACAATATCTCAACCTACTGAAACTAGCAACATCTCAAGATTAGAAAATATGATGGCCAAACTAATGGATCAAATGAGTACGATGCTTGGTCTACTCACAACCGTCGTAAGCAAACTTGCCTAATGCTTGAAACCAATAGCTACAAAATCGCCGTCTGGAATGCCAATGGGCTCCAACAACACGCCAGGGAACTAAAAATGTTCGTAACTGAACAAAATATTGACGTTATGATGGTTTCCGAAACACACTTTACGGACAAGAATTATCTGAAAGTTCCTAAATATAAGCTTTATCATACAAATCACCCTGATGATAAAGCACATGGAGGTACAGCCATAATAATTCGAGATGATATAAAGCATTTCGAAAAAGAAAAATTCCGCAAAGACTACCTGCAAGCCACCAGTATAACCATAGAGGAAGCCCATGGACCATTAACAATTTCTGCGATTTATTGCCCACCCAAACATAACAACAAGGCAGAACAATTTCAAGAATTCTTCAGTACGCTAGGTAATAGATTTATAGCAGGAGGAGATTATAATGCAAAACATTTAATGTGGGGTTCAAGAATAATAACCTCAAAAGGTAGAGAACTGCTCAAAGCCATAAGGAAAGATAACTTACAACATATCTCTACTGATGAACCAACATATTGGCCTTCAGACAGAAATAAAAAACCAGATACAATAGATTTCTGTATTACAAAAAATATTGATCCAAAAAAGTGTCAGGCAGAATCATGCTTCGACCTGTCTTCTGATCATTCACCAATAATAGTAACAATTTCTTCAAAAATTACCATCAAAGATAAACCCCCTTCTCAGTGCAATAATAGAACTAACTGGCCCTCATTTAGAGAAAACTTAGACCAAAATATCTCTCTAAACTTACCGTTACAAACTGAAATGGATATAGAAATAGCAGCAATAAATCTTACAAAAAATATACAGGAGGCAGCATATTCCGCGACTCCCAACAGTGAAACATTTCCAAGAAAAAATACACATATATCATGTACAATACAGAAAAAGATAGCAGAAAAAAGAAAGTTACAACGAAATTGGCAACAGCAAAGGACTGAAGAGAATAAAAGAAAATTTAATAGGGCCATAAAAGAGCTGAGAGATCTAATCCAAATTGAACAAAACCAAGGCATTCAAGAATACCTAGAAAACTTGACATCAACTGAGGCTACAGACTATTCGTTGTGGAAAGTAACAAAAAAGCTTAGGAGATCCCAGCAGCATAACCCACCTATTAAAACAAGCGAAAATAATTGGGCGAGAAGCAATAAAGAGAAGGCCGACGTTTTCTCAAAACACTTAAAAAATGTTTTTAAACCTTTCCAGACTCAGCTACATAAAGATGACGAAAATAAAATTACTAGCTTTCTAGATTCGCCATTTCAAATGGATTTACCGCACGAGAAATTAACGGTCAAAACAGTTAAACATACAATAATGAGAGAGATTAATATTAAAAAAGCTCCTGGTTATGACTTAATTACTGGCAAAATTTTAAAAGAACTATCAGAAAAGGCTATAAAACTATTAACATATATATTTAATGCTATGCTACGAATTAATTACTTCCCTAGTATCTGGAAAGTAGCTAAAATATTAATGATACTTAAACCAGGAAAAATACCAGAAGATGTGACCTCCTACCGACCTATAAGTTTATTACCAGTAATCTCGAAAGTTTTCGAGAAATTATACATAAAAAAACTAAACTATATAATAGAAAAAAGAAAAATTATTCCAGAACATCAGTTTGGCTTTCGCAATAAGCATGGGACTATAGAACAAGTGCATAGACTTGTAAACCAAATAAACGCCGACCTAAATGCCAAAAGATATTGTTCGGCTGCTTTCCTAGACATATCTCAGGCTTTTGACAAAGTATGGCATACGGGCTTGCAGGTTAAACTAAAGAAACTTCTCCCTCATCCGGACTATCAGCTACTAAAATCGTATCTCACTGACAGACATTTTATTGTAAATCAAGGCGATGAACATACCGAATTAAATCCCATATATTCAGCAGTTCCGCAAGGTAGTGTACTGGGTCCAGTACTGTATCTTCTGTATACGGCTGATCTGCCCACCACAAAAATAACTACTGTGGCAACATATGCAGACGATACAGCAATCTTAGCATCCCATGAAGATCCAGTCACAGCATCAATTAACCTACAAACCCACCTGGAGCAAATACAATTATGGCTGAAGACATGGCGCATTAAAGCCAATGAATCAAAATCCACGCATATAACGTTTACCCTGCGTAGAAGAACATGTCCATCAGTAAATATCAATCATCGTCAACTCCCCCAAGCAGAGCATGTTAATTATCTTGGTATGCATTTAGATCGACGCCTAACCTGGAAGAAGCACATACTCTCTAAACGGAAACAACTAGGACTAAAATTATATCAAATGTATTGGCTCGTTGGGCGCAAATCCAAGTTATCATTAGATAACAAGGTATTGCTGTATGAGTCTATACTCAAGCCCATTTGGACATATGGAATTCAACTACGGGGTACCGCTAGCAAATCTAATATATCCATGATTCAACGGTTCCAAAATAAGGTGTTGCGTGCCATTGTTGATGCTCCGTACTACATTTCAAATAAAGTGATACAACGCGATATTCCTCTAGAACCTATAACGAGTGTAATCCAACGTGTTTGTGTGAAGTACTTCGAAAGAGTGTCAGTGCATCCCAATGTACTCGCTAATCAGCTAAATATGCGACGTGATAGTGAAGTGCATAGACTAAAACGTTTAACACCACCTGATCTGATTACTGGACATATGTAGAGTTTAGAATAAGCATTAGAATAAGACTAATTAATTAAGATAATATTTTATACAGAAGATTGCTTAATGAAGTGATTTTATACATGCCATGTATATATAATATAGACATAAGAAATACTTATTGCCAATAGGGCAGATTGTGAACTCACGAAGAGTAATAAAAAAAAATATAGATAGAGAGAGAGAGACTTAGCTCGCATGTCGTATTTTTTGGCATGTTCCTCATTGTTAGCTAATGGTCATTTTTAAAATTTCTAATTTTCAGCTATTGGATTTGAAACTGGAATTGAAGTAGCAAAAAGAGGCGCCAAAGTGATATTAGCTTGCAGAAATGAAGAGAGAGCCCAAAAAGTTGTCGAGAAGATCCTAAAGGCAACAAATAACAAGAATGTATCCTATAAGATTTTAGACCTGAATTCTTTGAAATCAGTTCGTAAGTTTGCGACGAAATCAACGCAAATGAATATAGACTGGATATATTGATTAACAACGCTGGTATTCAGGAAGTTCCTAGCATGGAGGGCTTGACGGAAGATGGACTGCCTCCAGTATTAGCGTCGAACTATTTTGGCCACTTTCTATTAACTCATCTTTTAATGGGTTTGATTAATTGTTTTTCAGTGTTGACCGTTAAAACATCATTATTTCATATAGATTTGTTAAAGAAGTCTACACCAAGCAGAGTGATAAATGTTGCTTCCTTAATGGCTGTACTGTACAACTTCTCCAGTCTGAACGAACTAAATAACTCAGGTATCAGTTTTATGGTGTATGCCAGGTCTAAATTATGTAACATCTACTTTGCTACAGAGAGCTACACGAGAAAATGAAAGACACCGGAGTAACCACATATTCCTTGCACCCTGGTGTCATTTATACAGAATTTACTCGAGACCTTCCTATTATAATAAAGCAGGTTTTCGAATGTTTCGTGAAGTTATTCTTCAAAGTAAGTAAAAGTCTATACATAGTTGTATTTATTAGGTTCCACATCCATAAAGTGCAATTAAAACTCTAATTAATCGCTTATCAGAAGTTTATTAGGGTCACCCAAGGGTTTCCAGTTTACCTCATTTATAGTTACTTCTTCGAAACATTATCTGTCGAAAGCTAAGCCTAATTAATGCTTGTATGTACCAAGAATAATCAGAAAAAAAGCTGGTTTCAACAGAAAACATGTTAGATATTTTGCCTCTTTCTTTAAAGTTTGAGTATTTTACTAGATATGAATTCAATTTTGGAAAATTGGGAATGAATTAACGTGAACCGTGATTATTCTTGAATGACTTCATAATTTTTTAATCATATCCTCTAATAGAAAAATTGAACCAAACGATTTTCAAATTGGGAATGAATTAACGTGAACCGTAATTATTCTTGAATGACTTCATAATTTTTTAATCATATCCTCTAATAGAAAAATTGAACCAAACGATTTTCATAAACCGCTTTTGAATCGAGCTCTCAGGATCAGTAGTCGGACGGGACAAGATTTAGACTAAACGGTAGATTCATCAAACATTTCCAGGTGAAATACATATACGTTGACGTGACAAGACCACGGCAAGGTCACGATTATGTAAGACAATGCCTTCCCTAAATTAATTCCTTCCAAAGTTACTAATAGTAGAGATATAAATTAATGGTCAAGAATGAAAACCCATAACGCAAAATGCCTTTCCATTCACATCAGCCATTTGACATCGCTCATTAATCGCCTTCCTTGGCATCATCGAGGACTTTACAACTACAACTTAAAATTCTCCGAGACTCGTCCACGCTCTTTCTTGTACATTACTGTCACCTCACAAATAACATGATTTTGTTTCATTTCAACAGCAATTTACAAACAAAAACTCGGTAGATTCAATTTCTCACTGTTAATTCATATGGATCCCAAGTATCCAGCCGAATCATTGACTTTTCTAGGCAACTAGGGCGAGGTTATGCTTTAACGTAAATATATCCGGAACAAAACTGAGTAAATAAGTACTACAAAATCTTCTATTATCTTGGGGTGTTTTTTCAACTTTTTGGAATTAAAAGCCTAAATTTATCTTCCGAAATCTCCATTTTCAATAGTTCACGTAATAAACGTTAACCGAGTAAAGAAATTTATTTTATTTTATATCTCGAATGTTGAATTTACAAGGATTGCTATTTTTATGTTCGGCCTAATAACGAAGACTAAGAACGATGTAATTTGTTAATGAAACTTATTTTATTGTTTCTTTGAAGTATTTGAAGTTCTCCCTGATGATTTACGGAGGATGAACCATCAACTCGATCTTTTTGACAGTCAAAAAGTTGACTGTAACATTCGATATATAAGAGCTTGCATCGTCATCATAAGAATAATATGTTACCTTTCCTTTTTTCGCATTTTACTATGCACTTATGGTAAGCAAATCGTTATATACCATTTAGATCTCACCGTTCTACATTGCTATAAGGACTCGGTTGCCAAATGCTCTGTTATGTCCCTAAGAAATAGGCATTCGCGATCACTTTTATCGGATTTAACTCGCCTTGGAAGATCCATACAGTGGATTGTAGTTTTGTTTTAATCTTATACACATATATTCAACATTGATCACTTACTTAGATGTCATATACATCTTTTGACACAACGCGATTGTATTTCTTGACCATTTCTGCAAAAAATGGGTCCAATGTAAACAAATATTTTTCGCAACAATATTATTCTTATCTTATTGATGCGCTTCATACTAGTGCCTACGGATGGCCCAATCTTACGGTTAGAGTTATAAGGAGAAACTTCCAATTGTAATTTTCAATTGGGACCAAACAACACTTTGTATTGCCAAGGCAATATAAACAGCAGCCCTCTTATCAGGAAAATCCGAAATTACTTTTTCCCCAACCTATTGTCTCCTGGACAATATCTAAAAGTAACTTTTATAACTACTTAGGTGTAGCAATTGCAAAATAATGTGAATATTGCAGGACATATAAATTTATGAATTAGTTAAAAAACAAGAAAAGCTAAAGATTGTATTGCATTCTTTTAAATAGAGATTCGTTAGAATAAATTTTCTTGTTTAGTTAAAATTTATCGACCCTAATAGCCCAGTAAAGTATTGTAACAGACTGCTCGTGCACTAAAGAAACCGTACAGGAATTGAGTTGTGCTGGGGTAGTAATAATTAAGTTAGGGTCTTACAAATCTCGGAATGGTAATGAAAGTTGGATGATCGCAAAACACTAATATATTTGAATCTTTGCATAGAATATAAATAAAAATCATATAGTTATGGTTGAATAGATATGCATAAGTTATAACTATTTAAAAACAAGTGGTTTCACTAAATTCTTTTCAGTAATAACTATTTTATTTCTATATATTCAAAATTGTATCAAATTATTTTATTAAGGGAACTGCTTCAGATAATGGTGGTATTATTATAGAATAGTATAGAGAACACGCTTTATCCGAAACCACTTGTTTCTAATTCAAAGATGGTGATATGAGAATATCGAAGTAAAACACAGAGCAACATAATTTATGCAATATAATTCACTTATGATCAATCCATTTCTTTATGATTTCTTTGTGTTGATATTGCCTGAAAGATTGCCGAAATAAATAGTTTCCCAGGAACAACATATTAATGTTTTCATCAAAATAAAGTTATGCGTTTAATTAAAATAAAATTTAAAAACTCGAGACCTCTTTCTATATAAATATAGAAACATTTTCACTTATCATCAGCCTTTTAATTCAGATTTAATTTGCGTAGAATGCAAAGCAAGGAGCGCATACTACACTATACTGTGCTCTAGCCAATGACATCGAGAAATATTCCGGCAAATACTTCACTGACTGTAATGTAGACTCTTTCTATCGAGGTGCGAAGAATCTTGAATTTTCCAAAATACTCTGGCGCCGAACTGAAGAACTAGTTGGACTAGAGAAGAAACTTCATGATCATTGTTAATATGAACTTCGTATTACACTTTAAAACACCAATAACGTTTGCTTTATTTAACTGTCCTAGAATCCAAACTGATTCAAAAATTTTAAAAGAAACGCTTTTCGTCTCCGCTCCCTCAAAATGAGAAACAATGATTTGTTTTGTTTTATCCTTCGTAAAACAAGGCATATAATACACTGAAATATATAGTCTATCCAAAGTTGCTGAGATCATACGTCATCAATATGGTTAATGTATTGCCTGTCGCAATTTGAAAATTCGTTTTAAAATCAGATAATATTTTTCTCATCATTTTATTCTATTTAAAAAGAGATAGAATGCTGTCTGATACATTCGAATATGTAAACATGTAAACGAACAAGCCTGTCAAAGTCATCCGGTTATAGTATAGTGTTAAGAGATTATAAACCAGCAAAAGTTGTCTTAATGCTTTGCCTGTTTTGATAAATTTCAAAACGTTTCTTATTATTACTCTGATTTAAAATGCCGATGCCAGATAGAACAGATTGCCTCTCTAATCAGTTACTTCGAACAAGAACGAGATAATGGAGGCCCCCTCTTCCCATAAAATTCGTTAGAGAGGTAAGTATTTTTACTGTTAAATATAAATTTGCTGCGGTTTTTATTGAAAATATTTTGCAGCTACACTGGATATTAATATGGACACTGAAATATCTCAAAGTTAATAGAAAAAAGTAAACGTTGGAATAACAATTAATTAGGTTTTATTATTCACAACATATATTAATAATTCATTGCAGATATATTGTGCTTCACGCTAGAAACAAATGGAAACAAACATGAAAGGCTAATAGAGCACCTTCGGTTTGAATGACCTCAATGATGATAAGACTGTCATCGAACAGCTTAGATATTCACTTGAGTGAAATTTTCTAAATGTGAGATTATGATGCAATGCTGATTATTTCCAAGACGGAGAGATGAGAGTGAAAAAATCTAAAGGTGTGTGTATAATTAATATACGATAATTGTAGGAAATCGTATTCTAGACTGTGAAAGATTTATGTTAATTAGATATGTGTGTAATTGTTCAGAATATATTTGATTAAAATGTGCGACGAGAGAAAAAAAACCAACTGTTTTGAAGATATGGAAAATGTATTAGGGTTTCAGTATTTCCTTTTATCAAGAATGGTGTACATAGGTAGTAACAGAAGAAACAAAAATACAGTGATATCATAATGACTTACAAGAAAACATACCATCGAAGGAAACAATAACTAAACGAAAAAAAGGTAAATATGCTCTCTAATTAAAGTAAAATACATTACTTGGATATACAAGTGTTAATTAGATAGATTAGGTCTTCAGGGGGATACCACTACATAAAAAAAAACGCGTCAAGAACTCTACCTCATGAGTGGTGTATATATAAACTCGATTGGATTGAATATAAAGTGATAGGAATTAAATCATAATACTATATGACCATATTGTTCAGTCATCTGATCTAATGTATATCTTTTTTCTGGCTTATTTCTAAAAAATGTAAATTTCAAAAACGCAATGAAACAGTTCATTTATATTTACCTAGTAACAATTTGAAATAGTTCATTATTTAACATGATTTCTTCAAAACTTATCTTATCTACCTTAAGCCATTCCTTAATTGCAGCCTTTGTTGATGCACTTGTTGGGATCTTCTTCACCAGTGTATATAACTGACCATAACAATAACTGATGGTTCCTCCAAGTTCTTTAAAAGCTGATTTTTAAACTACTTCCAAAACAAGTTATGGTTTATTTCTCCATGGTAGTCATCCTTGGACTTAAAGGAAAACACTAATTCTGCACAAGGAATTAAAAAAAATTGTTGCCTTGCTTATTTATTAACATCTTACCATGAGTAACCCAACGTACCATGCTAAAATATCCACGTCTCATTTAAATATACATTTCTAATTGATCTAATAATTGTTCCTTGATTTTGTTATGTTTTTAGAAATTGTATTCTTTTAAATCCTTAAGTGCAAATCTGCAGTTGAAATATCTGCAAGTTCCATTAAACCCATTCTTGGGTTATCTTTACACCAGTTAAGTACTATAATACCCAACCGTGAATGAAGGGATGTTCAACATCCCTCAAATAGCAGCATATCTTTCAGTTATTGTATATCTAATGCATATATTATCAAATAATTTAAACTACAGTTAATTATACAGCCATTTACAGGTTAGAGTTGTTTTATTATATTTACATTAAACTCTTTTCCAAACGAACTCTGGTATCCCCTGGAGGCCTAATTCTAATTACCAATTGTATACCCAAGAACTATATTTTACTTTAATTAGAGAGCACGTTTACCTTTTAATGTTTAGTTCTTGTTTCCTTCTTTGCTGTATCTCGTTGTCAAGTCATTCTAAAATCGTGATATTTTCCTTAGTTCCTTCTGTTACTACCTGTGTACATTTTTCTTGATAAAATTAGAATTAATCCCTGACTTCTTCCTGATGAATTTCTGATCCCTATCTGCAAAACAGTTAGTGTTCTAATTAATTACACACATATCCAAAATGATTTGAAATTTATCAAAATAAGCAAACCGGTTTATAAGCTCTTATGTTTTATATCGCTAATGTTTCAAAGATTTTTTCAAACATTTAACAACTTTTTATGGTTCATTAGTTTACATGTTGGACGCATCAGATAACAATGTACATTAGCAGAAATACATTATACATATTGATGACGTGTTACAGTTCACTGTTATTTTGAATAACCTATACATTCCTACACATGTATTTTGATCAGCGATATCTATTGGCGAAAACGAACAATTTCAATATAAACAGCTGTTAAACAATCGAACCTAACTTATGAATTCGTTGGTTTTATCATTTCTATATATAAAATAATAGTTTTATGATTTTAGTATCATTGAATTATTCAGAACATACAGATTCTTATCAGGAAACGCTCAAAATTGCACTTTCATTACTTTTGTTGTTTGATTTGAAGAGATGGTTGATTTAAAGTGATGCTATTCTAACGATTTAAGAGTGGTAATTTTGATGACAATGAACAGTCTGGAAGATAAAAAATTTTGAAGACAATGAATTAAAACACTTACTTGACAAAAACCTAGGTCAAATTTTCCAGACAGAAATTTAAGATAGCTTAGCGGATAATGCATGAATTGTTTCCTACTTTTATTTGATTAGAAGTAATACAACTTAAGCCTATCTAATATTTTTAGAAATTTATGATTACGGTCTTGTTAATTGATAAAATTGAAAACAAAGACATATATACTTATATACTTAATATACTTATTGAACAGAAAACTCAAATAAAATTGTCAAAATACTTTCACATACCTTAGCTAAACAGGTAACTAACTTAGGTAACCTCAAATATCACGTTTTCCAGCCGTAACATTGATTGGGAGAAATCCAAAAAAAAACAAAAGGCTAAGCTTTTGGCCTGGCAGACAATGAACCGGCGACGTTTAAAATTATATTTTCGGTCAGTTCGTCTTATATTCGTTCTCATTTTGGATATTTCCATACGATTTTTCTTTGTCACTGACTCCAAAATTGCGAGTTCTAAATCGGTGAAATAAGTTAATAGGTTTCGGCAACATATTTTATTTAATCAAACAACACAATAAATTAAAGAAAATAATTTTGAGCGCTCAATGATTAGCATCTGTATATACCGAGTGAATTATGTTAGTTATGTAAGGAAATGTAACATATAATGTTAAACAAACAGAGAAGAGGTATAAAATAAAAAGCGTACACAGTGTAGACATATATTTTATTCAACATTTAAGGAAATATACAGAAAAGACAGCGACAAAGTAATAAAAATATACGTATAACTATCGTTATTATTCATATAATCAACATATTTTTACCAGAAAATAGGTCGTATTTGTATTTACGTTACAGCTAGAAAACTCACAGACGTATTTGGCCTCTCTGGACTAGATTGTTGAGTATCACCATCAGAAACGATCAAATTTCTATCTCTAAACAAAATCGATTCCCTCCCAAAAAAACACGCGTCAAATAACAATTTAATCAAACAACACTTTCTGACTACCGACTTAATGCAATCTCAAACAAACTCAATTTAATTTAATTCAATTTAATCTCAACAGAATATGAATTTTTAATTTTAGTCTGGATAAAACTGTAAGTAAAACCAGTTAAATTTAATCTTAAACAATTTCGAGGCAAAGGGAGTTTAACTAAAGGGATGCTAATGTCATTTCACTAAAAAGGTGCGTTTTATTTGGTGGGGGTGGGTCTCATGGGGTCAAAATAACATTAAAATTCTAAGGGAAACGATCGTTTCGTGGTTGAAAATTTAGAGCTTGAAAGCTGGAAACTCGAAAGCTGTACTCATTTTTTCAAGAGCAGTGTGTTCATTCTGTTTTATTATTATTATTATTATTATTATAATTTGGTTGCTTTGGTTTGTTTAGTGTTTATTTTTTCCTTTAAGTTCGTTTAAGTCTTTATGGAGATAATGGAGGACGTAATGGAGGACGACGTCATAACAGTATTTGTATTCGGTCTGAAATAATAAAGATTTTTCGGGTTAGTACGTTAATGATCTTGAAACGAGGATATACTCACAATATTCTCTATTAGTTGGGGTCTGTGTCTTCTTACGGTCCTAACCGCTTGGAAAATGTCTACTTCCCCATGTTGTATCACTTGTTCGATGCAGGCATTAGCAGCACAATATATACCACAACGACTTCGGCCATCTCTGTTAATACAAAAAAAAAATATGAGAAAATTCATTTATAACTATTGATTTTTAATTTGATCATAACTTTAGTCACTTATAAATTAGATGTATGAAAAAGTGACCAATATATTTTTTTAATATTTCTTTTCGAAGTACAATTAGTATTACTTGGGACACTTGTTTTATTTTTCTAATTATTTATTTGAATTGCATGTCTTTTTTTCAGATTAAAAAGTTTATGGTCAAATATTATATAAAAGCTGATGTTCGCCAAGAGTCTTCTTTTTACCAACTAGGGTTTATCTGGACTGGAGATACTGGGCTTATGAAAAGAATATTTAGCAATTTTTGCTTACACAACATGTTATTTAGAATAAAGATATACATTTCTTCACCGATGATAGAGATATTGTACAACAAATTCTGAATATTTCACTCCTAAGCCACATTAGGTAAGAAGTTTTTATATCGGACAATTGATGCACAGTTGAAGAACAAATCCAAAGATGAATATTGGAATAGTTTGGACATTGAACTTGGGCCGTTCATTTGATCATAGACTTTTGTAAATAAATCTATCTGTTGGTTAAGATCAGTGGAGCTCTCGTAAGAGGGATCTTAGAAGTTATCTTTCAAAATCATTGCAATTGCATCGTAATAGAACATAAAAAAACTTTTTACCTTGATAAAAATGTAAGCTCTAAGAGGAGACCAACATTTTAGGTCGCAATCCAATTTTCCGATCTGATCTGAGATTGAATGTATATATATAATAACTCATTAATACTAAGAGAAAAACTATTTATACTTCAAATTTTCACTTTCTTCACATAGAAATACATAACACCTCCTATTAAAATCATTTGATATTTCAGTATAATTTCACTCAATTACTTTGCGAATTACAACACTTATTCCAACGACTATGACTCCAGTTTATGATATATAGAAGGCATGCAAAAGTATTTCCCCCAGCTATTGCCACTTCATTTAATGAAATAGTTAGAAATAGTGTAAGGCTACGGAAAATATACTAGGGACCTAAATCTAACTAATAGGCTGAATGTTCAAACAATTGACAGTCTAATTCACTTTTTTAGCAATCGTTTTTTTTTTAACTATCCGAACAAATGCATTTTATTGTTTTGACAACTGGCTATTATTTTATCAGTTTGGATGTAATGCATGAATAAATTTTCTTCTAGATTCCAAAAAACTGACGCTGGTCCCTTCTTAGCCTATTTTTAAACAGGAAACACAAAGATCTGAATTCACATGACTTCATTCATAGTGATGAATCGACGGCTAAAATAATTTTAATCCTCTAAATCGTACTCACTTAATCGTTCGATTTATTCCATTTTTAGTAAATGCAACAACAGTTTTAAAAATATCTGACAATTCTAACAAAAATTTCCAATTAAACGTAATTTAACCCAATTATTAAAAATATTATAAAAATAAATTATTATGAAGGATGAAGTATAAATGTAAGTCAAATTAAGGAATAGATGGTTAGTAACACTGTAGGCTCTTGTCTATACAATCAGAAAAACAATACGATATATATATAATATACAATGCAGTATGCAATATGTCTCATAATTTGTAAGGCAGTAAAATCTGAAATTCCAGATTTCAATTTCCGTTAAATTTCTCCGTAAGTTCTGATCCGATTTCGAAATTTATCGAGTGCAAAGTCAACATCGATATCGATCACTATAAACAGCCATTTCCTGTTAACACTCAATAGCATGAGCTCAAAATTTTATAGATGGAAGTATTTGAAAGAAAACAGGATTTTACGTTAGCTAAAAATTCAACCAAAATATCGCACACCCGACGAGTTTCAGATCTTTTGATTGCTCTACTTATGTTTTTTTTAGATTTAGGCAAATCACGAATCATCTTAAATTTTTAGCAATAATAAAACACGGATGATTTTCTAAATTATCATTATATATTAAATGTATATACTAGCAAAATTACTGAAACCATAATTATTTCTAAAACTGCATATCAGGGTTTAAACAAAATAATGTGAACACAATGCACTACACTACATCTTGTCATATGTTGTTAGCACTGTTTTCGTGTAAATTATGTGACCCCTATTTATTGCCTAGTTGACATGCCAGCTCTTGTAGTAATATTTCAGTGTGTTATACGCTGTGTGGTCTCTTTAACTTCGAAAGAGAGCAAATCGTTAGTGCTCGGTTAGCGTGAGCGTCTCTGATTAACACAGCTGAATTATTTAACGTTTCACAAGTGACAGTATCCACGGTAATGACAACATACAGAAAACATGGTAAAACTTCATCGAAGAAAGAGAATAATGGCCGAAAACCAAAAACTCACTAGCGCCTAAAACCGACGAGCATTAAGAAGTATTGTAGCCAGACAACATAAAACTGACGGGACAGAAGTGACAGCAGAACTCAACACTCATTTCAGCAATATTGTTTCGATAATAAGAGTACGGCAAGAGCTCCACAAAGCTAACATTCATGTAATGGCTGCGATAGCGTATCCTTTATAATGGAAATCAATGCTAATCTGCGAAAAAAGTGATGCAACCGTCATAAAACTTAAACACTTAATATGAAAAAATAATATAACATGACATGAAATAATGTAGCTTTGTCCGATTCATCATCGTTTTCATTCCATCCTACAAACTGCCGGGCTTATGTAGGAGGACCCCAAAAGAAGCTTACGATCGGTAGTGCGTTTTTCCTAAAGTCAAGCATGGAGGAGGTTCTCATATAATATGGGCAGCAAAATCGTGGCATTCATCTAGTCCTCTCATTCACATCACTGGCCGGATCAATGTAGATGAATACACTGATATCCTCAGTGATATAGTTCTTACTATGACTAGTATATTACTGCAAAACACTAACATATTTCAAGAAGATAATGCAGCCATACATACAACCGAAAAGATTCAGTCATGGTTTGAGGAGAATGCGATTAACTTAAAATCCCTTTCCTAGCCAGCTCGGGAGTTCAATTCTCCTTCAGCTCAATTGCCACGGAAGTTTTAGAGTAGGAGTAGATTTCCATCTCCAACAACATTGAAGCAATTGGCGGATGTTTGGGTACAATATTCCGTTGCAGACTAAAAACAGATACTCTACGAATTTATTCGACGAATAATTGTAGCTATTATTAATTAACACCTTTTTAATAAATAGGTATTATTTACATGTTAGTCAAGTGTTCATATGATTTGTTATCCCCTGTATATTGAAGCTTCACTTTACATTAAATGAATGAGGAATTTCTACTGTATTCATGCAGCCATTTTTTTCACTCAAAAACAAATTAATTCAAAAAACTTTCATTTCCAATTAACAACAAAAATCTCTCAACATTAATTCTCATTGATTATACTAAAAACTTACGGAGATACAATGCAGACCGGTCCATAATCGGTACGCTGTCTCCATCTCTCGACCATATTCATCAATTCCACCAAAGAGTTGGTAGATGTTGGCACGCGATGTCCCATAGGCCAACACATCAGCTGAAATAGTTGGACGGTCTTTGGCGGTGCTTTGACTCCGGCCATCAGTTCAGTCAAAGAAACTATCTAAAAATTAAAAAAAAGTAAATGCTTGATAGAAACCACAAATGCTTTTCATATATGTAATATCAACCAATACTCTGAACGCGGTGTATTCGTACTTGGTTATAAGTATTTTCAACTTAATCCTGTTACTGATCCTGGAATCCTTGATTTACCAGGTGGCGTTAATTATTTTCTGATTTTTATAATAGATTTTACTAGCTTTAAATATGCAATATTATATTCTAATACACACGTCATTTTATTCCACTGTTTTCGGTTTCCATTTCGTTTGCTAGTTAATGTTAGTTGATGCAACAAGAATCGAATGGCAGGCATTTAGACAATCGAAAAATCTACGTCAGCGAAATGCTACTTCAAAGGTATGCAATGAAGTAGTTTCTCCATCGAGTATTAACGCGTGATGAACTATGGATTTATTTCAATTTCAAATTCATTTCAAGCGAAAAAATCATCTGGGCAAGCAGGCTCATCGACTACAAGGTGAAATTGCTTTAGTCGCAAGACCTTGATGTGTCTGGTGGAACCAGGTTAGTTGCCGAATCAAATGATTAATCCGAAGTCTGTACTGATTGAAAAATATCCACGATACGCTCAAAGACATGAAAGAGTGAGTTTGGAGCATAACAACGCCGTCTCATGCAGCAAAACCAGTCAAGTGGTGAAATCAGTTGAATGCGAAGTTTTATTGTACCCGCGGTACATTCCAGAAATGACTCCATCCGACTACCACCTTTTCGCATCGATTCGTGTATGTCAATGAAGAAACTGTTCTTCTATATGCTCGGTATGAGATCCACAGATTACCCGATAGATAGGCCAAATATATAGAATCAAATGGCCAATATTTAATAAATATTAACTATCTATTGTAAACTATATGTTTTCCAAAACGAAAAAAATCATAAAAGAAGGAAAAGGAACACACCTGGGAAAAATTCAAATCACCAAAATAAATTGTGAGGAACTCATTATTTAATTAATTTAAGAAAACAGTTTGAAACTTGTCATATGAACTAATGACACGTACACCCAAGTTGGAAACATAAAATTTGCTGATTCGAACACACTCTCTATATCAGACATTTCATTGTATTAATTATCGTGGTTGATTATTGCTATCGTTTTGCGAACACTTGTTGAAACTATTTTTAAATTGTTTTAATATATGTCATGTGTTATCAATTATTTATTAATAAATCACAAACTATATTTAGATCATTTATTAAATTCAAATGTCATAAATATTTTTCATTTTCAATGTCAATTCAAAATAATATGTATAATTATTAAACTTTTGAAAAAAAAACTTAAATGAGTATGTTATTTTGATATTATAATGGATTGGACTTCAGTCTAACTGCTGATTTTAGATCACAGGACACAATAAATAAAATCCGCTATTGTGTAAGTCAAAACATGACGTTAGAATATTTTATGGAGGTTGACGAACATTTGCTCATAGATTTTGTACCTTAATTTTTTTGTAAAATTATATATTCAAATATTTATTGTAGTTCTTTGTATATAAAAAAAATCGTGGGAAAAGATACGCGATAAGAAAAGAAAGAACTTCTTACAATATCCTCAATCATCATGAAGTATTTCGCATTCTCACTTCATTGATAAAATCCATAAATTAAAAGATCACTAGAACAATTATTTTGATATTTAAATAAGTTGAATCGAATAATAACTGAAGAATAAAATTTAAGATAATGAGTAGAAACGGAATGATATTATCACTAAAACTCAGCGCGACTCTTTACCTACTGTACGAAACCCAGTTTCTTTGTTTCCCAGGGAAGGGTGTTGAGAAAAACCGAGGGTTAAATTAAAACGAGTAGATTATATCTACAGAATAAAGGAGTCTTAGTTATAGGCTATGAATTAAACTGTGTGGAAGTGGTATTCAATGTCTTAGTAATTATTTAAGTACTAATGTTCTTTGAGAAATCAATAATTTTCTCAAGAATCGATGTAAATTCTAGCAAACAATTGGAGATCTGATGCCAACATGGTTTGACCATTCTTATAACATCCTCGAATTGCAGTGACGTGCCAAATATCTTTTGCGGCGTCGTGCGAAATATTAATAACGGCATATATTAATCCAAAGGTATAATTACGTTAAATTTTGACCTTAAAAATCATGAAATGAATTTGTCTATCGTATATGTAGACATCTGACATCAGTTTATTATTTGATAAATAAATATCATGAATAAAGTTGAATAAACTTCTGCCTTGTTTCAGCCACCCATAATCTACCTATTCCTACTTGCTCAATTTTTGTATTATTAATTACATATTACATTAGACATGCTTAGTAAAATCTTAAATTACAATTTCATTTTTATTACTGTTCAATCGTAACGAAATGAGCACCGAAGACGGTGAACACAGTGGACGCCCAAAAGAGGTTGTTACCGACAAAAACATTCAAAATATCCACAAAATGATTTTAATGACCGTAAATTCATATTGAATGAAATAGCAGACACTCTAAAGATATCAACTGAACGTGTACATCATATCATACGAATATTTGGGTATGAGAAAGCTCTGTGCAAAGTGGTTGCTACGCGAGCTCACTTTTGACCAAAAACAATGACGAATTGTTGATTGGGAGCAGTGTTTGAAGCTGATCAAGCGTAATAAACCCGATTTTTGCACTGATATGCGACAATGGATGAAACATGGCTCCATCATTTCACTCCGAAGTCTAATCGACAGTCATCCCAGTGGACAATACACGATGAACTCGCTCCAAAGCGTGGGAAAACGCAACAGTCGGCTGGCAAAGTTGTGGCGTCTGTATTTTGGAACGCGCATGGAATAATTTTCATTGACTACCTCGAAAAAGGAAGGACCATTGACAGCGACTATTACATTGCGTTATTGGACCGTTTGAAAGACGAAATCGCCGAAAAACGGCCGCATTTGAACAAAAAGAAAGTGCTGCTTCACCAAGACAATTGACCGTGTCACAAGTCAGTGAAAACGATGGCAAAAAGCCACGAATTGGGCTTCGAATTGCTTCCTCGTCCACCGTATTCTCCAGATCTGGCCACCAGTGATAATTTCCTGTTCTCAGATCTCAAAAGAATGCTCGCTCGCTGGGAAGAAATTTTCGTCGAATGAAGAGGGGATCGCCGAAACTGAGGCCTATTTTGAAGCAAAGGACAAATCGTACTACAAAAATGGCATCGAACAGTTGGAGGGTCGCTATAATCAGTGTATTACCCTTGAAGGGAATTATGTTGAATAAAAAAACTAATTTTTCCAAAAAAATGTGTCTTATTATGGTAGACCGGGGACTTTTCAATTGACCTGTTACATCAGTATATATTTTCAAATTAAAATAAAACTAACCTACTTAAGCTAGAGTTATGAATCACTTGTACACTAAACAAGTTCGTGTGGTTCGGTTCTTATCAATCTTTTGATTTCCTGCGTGTGGTCCAGTAGCTTTAGTAGCTTTACTACTTCCATGTTGCTGTGATTTGCAACCTTATTTCATGTTGGATCACTTCAGTCGAAATATTGGATCACTTCGTGTATCCATTTGATTTAGAGGTCATCGAGCAGCTCTTCGTTGGTTACGTAGCAATAAACATTAATAACAACTTTATTTTGGGTGCGTTGGATTACAAGTTGGTTTCATATTTTAGTACAAGTATGATTGACTGATAAACCAACCTCTTTTATTTTAGGTCAAGTTGAGAATAACTTCCGACCAACCAGTACAGTTATTTGACTTTGAGTCTAATCTCTTCTGCGTTTTGTCTAACATGATGTTTCCAATTAAATTCTGCTTAAGGAATCGGGCATCCGTCGAGCGATATAATTAGGTTTTTGTCATTTCGCCGTAACGCAAAATTATCATGGACAGATTTGGAGCGATTAAACAGTAATTTGTTGTCTCTAGTCCATATTTAGATCGTTGTTCGCTGCTTGCACTTTTCCTACAGCTTTAGACAGTGAAATAACTTTTACCATGATAACAATGTCGTCAGCAAATTTTCCAAATACTGTTTCTTTTATTGTTAGGATATCAGTATATCAATATAGAGCAAATATATGAGTGGCCCCACACTCGTTGAGAATGCCCCTTCATGCGAGATTCTAAATTTCCTTTTGAAAAGATATAATTCCTGCAGTCGACGTAATTCTGCGGTAGCAATTTGCTCATTTTGTAGATTAATCCCAAATACCATATCTGGTCAAAAGCTTGTGAGATGCCCAGGAATATTGCAGGAACTCAAATCCTCAAATGCCTTTTCTAATATGAATACCAGATATATCTTTTTTTGATTGAAATATGTGTACTATTTGTCTCAATGATCTTCTCTTAATGTTTGGCTATAACTTAGTTTACTATAACTTAGTACTATTACTTACAGAGTAATCCCTATATAATTATTCCAGTGTCTTTTATGTACCTTTTTAAGTATTGGAAAAATGAACGTCATTTGTTTTCCCATACTCCATCATACATCTATCCTATTCTTAAAATAATTTCGATACTGTTTATCTTTACCCGGTATCTTTTCATTCTTCATTTTTCTTACAAAAGTTTGTGTTTTTTAACTCGGTTTTTCTTCTATGCCCCCAATTTTCTTTTTTATTGGTCGTTATTTTTTCCTAATATTGACTCCTGCGTATGACCCAAATCAATTTCTCCAATATTTTCTTATCGTCCGTATATGTATCTTTTGTTATTTGTGCATGTCTAGAATTAAGTTGTTTTTCTCTTCTGTGACATTTCAAGATTTGGTAAATAAGTTCCAGATATTATTTACCGTTGAAGGTAATATAAGTTGTTCGGTTGTTTATTGTCTCTATGGATCTTCTAGTCGATAGATTAATAGATTAATATTTCTGCGTATTTTTTTATTTATAAACTCGTTTTATTTTACTTTACATTCTTATGGTTTTCATTCAATCTTATTGTTATGTGTATCTTTTTTTTGGTTCACTGACAATGTCGTGCATCTTCATTGTCTTCTATATTATAATTAGTCCAATTACTACTCCATGTCACGGCGGGTGAAGTGATACTTCCCATGTTAATGTTTCTAAGTATATTTTCACCGGTATTTGTAATATATGGTCAAGCTTTGCTAATCTGAAGAATAATATTGATGTGTCTTTGCTCGTATTATATATTATTTTTCGGTCAATGGTCGGCTCAAACGCAAACATTGTAATACATAGCGATTTCAATAGATTTTAGCAGGTTACAGTATTCCACACCAAGCTGATCCCACCAAATACAGAGCATTAGTTTGAAGCCATGAATATTCGGTTTTGCCGATGCATAACCAGATGGTATCGATTACATATTTGATTTTGCCTTATCAATAGAAAACAATAAACCTTTCCGATTTTACAGTTGACCAGTATTCACATATTGAGATCGATCGACCTTCAGCCACATTTTTGCTGAAATTGAAGTAAAAAAACTTCCTGCAAATGCGACTTAGTCGGTCCAAATTCAGACATTTGCAATGCACTGAAAATATGTTTTGTTCACGACGAACTGACACATAGAAGTGAATTATAATCGTACCCAATTCGATTTAATAAACAGTTCCAGTTGTAAATTATTTACCATTAATTTATAGGCCTTATAATAAGTATATTTAAAACCTCCAAATATATGACACAATACCAAGTATATTTTTGTTATATATTGGTACTTAATGTTTTTAATTAAAAATGTATTATTTAAAATATTATTATAATATTTACATACCTTTTTGTTTATCCTAAATACCCACGTTTTAATGTTGCTGTAATGATTGTGTGATATATGATCAATAGTAAAAACTGGACCATATTTCTTGGGCGTGCGACCTTCAGGCCAAAAGGAGGGAAATTGTTGCTAGAAAAATAAACGAAACACATTAGTACAATTTATCTTCCAGCAACTGAAAACAAAGGTAGTACCGAATTGTGAGGAGGAACACAGAGTACCACCACTGCAGAACACTCGTAATCGTATACCAAGGACCAGAACTCACCCAAGGTCGATTTTAAAGGCCACTCGGTGACAATGTATTCGCGAGGTTTGGTATAACCCTGGAAGAAACGTCATTAGTGGCTCTTAAAATAATTTCAGACAAATATGACAAAACTTACGTCGACAAATACTGCATTTATATAATCCGTAAAGTTATTACCTTGGAATGATGTTAGATAAGGCCTAAAATTGTCAGCTGAAACACGTAAAAATATTGGCTAATATTTGTTAAACAATTTAGTCAAGCAAAAATCAATCTAGTCTAAAATTTGTCATAATAATAATTTTTCTAATAATTTTCTAAATCAAGTTGGTACCTAATGATGAATTATATGTCAGATAGTTTGTGTATAAAGAAGTGACGACTTGTTGAATGGCGATACAAAACGATTAAATATATATTAATATAAACCAAACCTCTATGACCAGACGTCTTATTCATTACACCATTCGGTCTCACATAAATACATCGTCTCGTTTCTTTTAATATACAGGGCCGTATCAACCACGCGATATAGCACCTCCTTCGCAAACAAACAACCAATGAGACGTATATTGTCGTTGTCCCGTCTGAATAGGTTATTGTTGTAATAAAATTATTTATGATTAGCCTGTACCTTTATCGATATATCGATATTTTTTGAAAAAAAAAACATAGATATTTTGAAAAGCACTATATTTACTTAAATGTCCGTAGTATAAGCGATGTGCAATGGTTTCCCAAGTTTTGATGACTCCAACGTCCAATAATCTACGGCTGAGAAACTGAGCTACTACAATCCTGAATTGCAAACTTGTTATATTTTAGTATACTGTGTATGTTTACAGTAACTTTAATCTGCCCTTGTTGGCCTTATATCCTGAACTGCGTTGCGGATGCCAGAATTTCAGGGAATATGGGTATTTTTCGTCGAGCACCTTCAATGCATTTTATGTGACCTTATACATCAGCTGCAATACTTTTTTTTTATCAAATTCCGATTTCCAACGATTGCCAATCCTACGTCAGCTTTTGTTCTTTTTCTTGATAAGTACTTTTAATTGAATTAATTCAAAAGAAAACAGCTTTATGATATTACAGGAATACTACCAGCTACGCTATTCAAATGCTACGAAAAGTTAATTGTTTAAAACACAACTTTTATTTTACTTCAAAAAATCAAAAAAAAAGGAAAAATGTGGTGACTTGTTGAACATATTACTGAGGGTTAATCTATTCTAATTACATCAAACCCCTATGTCCAAACGTGTCACTCATCAAATTGTATAGCCCTAACCTAAACACACCGTTTCGTTCCTTTGAATACACAGGGTTGCATCAGTCGAGCCATATAACATTTATGCACAAATTTTTGAAATATTTGAAAGTAATTTTGATAACATACACAAAAAATCAGTGAAAAATAAAGCGCTTGTATGTTTCAAATTGAAGTTACTTGCACTTCTAATAGCCAAAATTAAAATTGATTAATCTATTAATAATAGGAATTATATATTTCGACACAATTACTATAATAATACAAGTATACTCTGTTTTCGACTTGAGTAACCAAAAGCTGTTTATAAGGTAAATTGGGGAATTGAATCTAAATCAGCAGCAGCGTTTTTGAGTTTTCGAAATATTCAATAAATTCATTGTTTTACTATTTTTGGCCATAAATGGCCATCTATTGAATTAAAAAGTATAAATCACAAATGAACAGAAGTTAAACTGAGTCTTCTATACTGGTTGGGATCTGTCTCGCGCATTAGGATCCAACATTAATCGCACATAATGCTTTCGTCCCAAATATTTAGTATCACCAGGGTATTTTCGCTATATCTTAGTGTAGCCGCCCCTCTTGCTTATCGCTCTTGTCGCCCAAATTTTATGGGAAAAAAATCAAGATTTTAATACAGAAAATGAGAGTATTTTGAGAGACATTCGAGCTGCAATCTTGTGCTAATTTTGCAACAAATTGTCGATTACGTGGCACCCGGATTGAAGATCTCAGATCAGGGCATTAAGAATGGTTCTCTTCTGCTCAAAAGAAGAAATTATTAAAAGCGTAGATGATATAAAAAAAAGGAATTTTTAGAGCATTCTAACCGTTCAGCTCCAAGAAGTAATATGGATTGTATATTAATATGTAGAACAAAAAAAATCATCTTTTAATTGAAATAAAATGCCTTGAAGTTTTCACCCTGCCCCTGTAAAATTTAAATCTAAATATCTCACTTTAATGAAAACATTTGACGATTGACGTATGTCAGTTATTAGGTTGTGAGATAATACCTTTCTAAAATCTCCCTCTGTTGCATAAATTTTGGATAATATATTTGTAAACAAGTCATTGTTTAAGGTATTATGGAATGTCACCCATGTGAAATACAGATTAACAAGCTGTTTGGCTTAAACTATATTTAAATTAAACAAAATGTTTAAATTAATAAATGATTGAATATCGATATCATTCAAGTATTGAGAATCTATAGTTGATTTACCTCTTTTTGGACTATAACCACTTCAAACAATAAAAAGGTAGAAATTAAAATATACAATGGCTAGTACTCGAAAATCATCAAATACCATTATGACCAATTCCAAAAGAACATAACTTTTGCTGTTCAAGATATGCAAAGCTCTGTAAAACATTTCATTAATTAGCTCAAAGAGATCTATTGCTATAAATAGCAATTTATTGAGATCATTTCGCTTGATCTTAATTTTACTCGAGTTGTATTTTCGAAATTCATTGCTTTTGTTATTTGATGTAAAGATATTTACTGCCCTAGATCATCTAAGATTTCTAGAAAATTGCCGAGACTATTAAATGCATTTATTTGTTCAAATTTTACACTGTCAATTCGCATGCTTATTACTTCTAGCTCTCAACATTATATATTCTATTAGTTCATATTCATTAGTCTTTAGTTTATAGGTGCTCTGGACTATCAGTTTTTATTATTACATCAAAAGCTCCTATTAACATTTATTTAATTCTGTAATATAATATACAAGGTTGGGCTTAAACTTTCGCCTTGTCGTAATCTACGCTATTCCATTTTCAAGGTTTTTGATTTCATATTATCTGTAATGATGGCATTGATATTTATCTTATGTATTTTAACTATTCTTACAATGTTATTACTTACACCTCTTTATTCTAATATAACCCATAATGTGTCACTTTTTACCTTATTAAATGGCCCTTGCAAATCAATAAATCTATTTTTTAGGCTTGAACGTTTTCCACTAATTGTCTTATACAAAATATATAGTCCATATTTCTTCCTTTACGGAATTCACTCTGTTAGCAACTTCCATTTACTGTTTACTGATTTTAGACGATTATCAAAAATTTGCTCGTATATCTTTATGGCTGTTCACTACAGACTAATTCCTTTATAATTAGTACATTCTTTTATCTCTTTTTTATGTAACAGTAGACGGTATTTTCCAATATTTTAATTGGTTCCTCTGTCCCTATTCTATAGTAAATTTCCACGAATAACCCAGCAGCGTTCTGACCTTTCAGTTTTTGTAACTGTTGCCTCTCCGTTTTTCAGAACACTGTTCAATCTATATCACCTCTGTACTCGCGCCATTATTATTTCATCTTCAGTTGTTATATCTTATTTTTTGTCATTTACTTGCAAACTCCTCTTATTTTTCTTTTGCAACTTTCGAAGAACTTTCAGATAGTTTAATGGTCGAAGAATAAACTACTTTCAAATTGCTATGGAAAAGATCCAAAAAAGAGAAAATGGCTATCACACAAATTGCCTGAAAATACCATTTCGAACTTTTTGAACAACGCCGTTTCATTGCTTGTTAGGCATGAAAATGTTTTCTATAGCATATTGTAACTCGTTATGAAAAGTGAATAATTTCCTACAATCTAGAGCGCAGAAAACGGTGGGATAATCTACGAGAGTCATCCAGATTACACCGAAGCGCAGCAATTATGTCCATAAAGTCTTGCTGTATATATCGTGGGATTAGCAACGTGTGGTGTATTGCGAGCTGCAGACGCAAAGTCATCCTCTATATGACAGCGCTCGACCACACATTGCAAGAATTGTAAAGGATACACTGCTGCGGTTCGAATAAAAATTTCTGCCACAACCAGCGTACTCACCAAACACAGCACCTTCTAGTCATCACTTGTTCAAATTGATGCAAAATTAAATACGAAAATGTATTAATATGTGGATCACTGCTAAAGCAATATCGCTTGTTCAGAACCGCATCGCCATGTTTCTATAAAGATGGGAATAATTTGTGGAAAATGATAGTTGACTAATATATATACCAAGATACCAATTTTGATCAGTATACAGGCAATTACCTAATAATTTTACAAAACTTAATTATTTTATCCAAAAGTACCTCTTCAAACCCTCACAATAACTTACTAACATATAATTTTTCGAACATTTTAAAACAGCGTAATGTTAAATTAGTTTAATACACAGTAGTTGGTCTCTAGCAAAAATGCCATTTTAATCAAAAAATGTTAGTGTGTGCAATATTATTGTTGATCCATGAACACCAGCAAATATTTGAAGAAAATATATTTTAGAAATATTTAACTTCATTCGCATTAACTTTAATTAATATTTTTACCGATGTTAATCATCATCTGGGAACTTATCATCAACTTCGTAAAAATGTCTGTGGTAATGTATATATTCTAGTAGCATCATCTTATATAAATACTATCTTAGCAGACAAGAAACAATATGCAGGAAAAGAGCTTGAGCTTATATAATTATTCAAGTTTCAATGATATAATTGAAGACTTTACAAAAAAAAAGTAAAATGTAAAAAAACTAAAACTTACGAGGAACAATGAGAACATCTCGGTTTTTCTTACGATTATCACCTCTGTGTCCTCCTGCGCAGTCTCCAATGGTGAAACGAGGAGTCTGTTTGCAAATAAGCATATACTCCCTCTGATATTCGTTGAGCTTCGACATGGGATTCCTCTGGGACTTTTGTTTCAGTCGTTGGGACAGCTCGCTGACGCTGAACCAAGAGTTACCACAGGCGACATACTCTTCAAGAGTATCGTAAACAAATTTGTATTGGTCCTAAAAAACAGATACTAACTACTTAGTTTATTGTTATACACAAATATACGATATTATAAATACATCAATCATTAATGCTAAAATAAACAAAGATAATCTTTGCCTCAGTACATCTTGTTACAGGTTGGAAACACTGACTCGGCGTAAATAAGGCAACGCGTATGCATTGCTCAGTTTTCATGTTAAATCTTCTTGGTTATATTTCAGTGTATTACAATGTTCTGCGATGGTTAAAAGAAGTAATCGGTGAAATGTGTAATCTATTAGATGTTGTTTAACGTTTCACAAGTGGAAGTATCAACGGTAATGACAGCATAGCAAAACATGATAAAACATCATGGGCGTAGAGAAATAGTGGGCGAATCCCAAAATTCGACAGAGAGAAAAATATCAAAAGAATTGCTGCTCGAGAACATAAAACTACCGCAGCAAAAGTGACAACAGGACTCAATACTCACTTGAATAACATTCTTTCAACCAAAACAGTACGGTGGAAGCTCCACAAAACTAACATTCATATAAGGGTCGCAATTATGTGTTGAGAAAGATGTGGTGTACATAAAATATGAGCATTTGGTGATGATGAGAATGTGGTGTGATTGGACGAATCATCGTTTACATTATTTCCTACAAACGACCGGGTTTATGTAAGGAGAACTCCAAAACTTCAAAAGCAAAACCGCTACAGTCAAGCCTGGTGGAGATTCTGTTGTAATTTGGACGGCAATATCGTATTCAGCTGGTCCTCTCATTCACATCACTGGCCGGATTACTGTGAATGAATAAATGGACATTTTAATAAATAATAAAAACAGATAAATGTAGATAAAGTTCTTACTGTAACTACCCTATTGCTACCAAACACTGCCAAAAAGTTCAATATTGGTTTGAGTTTGAATATTCAATCATTCATCTATTCTACGAATCTATTTCAATAAGGATTGCAGCTGTTTTAGAAGAAAATGGCAGCTCAACACTAAGTTTTGCGATGGATTTAATTAAAAACAGACTTCTTATAATTTAATATTTTAATTATATATAAAAACCAAAAAGAGATAAAGCTAGGTAAAGGTGTTGAGTACGAAACGGTACAATCAATTCTGAGCTATTTCTATATTAAATTTCAGACACAGCCAAAAGTGCGATGTTAACAGTACGCGATATTCGACCGATGGTCGACGCTGGCCGGTGTGTGGACTCGAGCTAATTTGTCGCATGTCGTAACACCTCTCCTCTGAAGATGACCATGGGGTTGGGATGTGCTTCGTCCAGCATCTCGTCTTGGTGAACTTTCGTCAGTCCTTCCGATGGCTTTACACCTCTGATCTGCGAAAATTTTCTTAAAAATTTCAGTTGTACACACGGCTAGGGGAACTTCTTAAAGTGTCTTCGGAATAGCCTCAAATTCCAGTGTTCCATGGCTAGGGACAACTTCTTGTCCAAATTCCAGTGGTTTAAGTTTAGGAGAACTTCTTAAAGTATCTTCGGTGTATTGCCAAATTTCAGAGGTCCACGGCTAGGAAGGACGCGTGAAACATCTTCCGAAAGAAGGCGAATAGTATATAGTATGTGTTTATATATAAAGCTAGGTAAAGGTGTTGAGTACGAAACGGTATAATCAATTCAAAAGTATGTGTATATATATATATAAAAATATATATGTACTCAAATGTAAATACATTATAAATTAATAATTCATTCAGGAACCGGGGCATTCGCCATTTAATACACAGTAGCATTCTCGTTATAGTTCTTGTGAGAATTAAATGAAAATATAATTTATTAATCTAAAAACATATTACACACTTATGACAATTATTCATTATCCAGTATGTTTTTCGTAATATTTCTCTCTATAAGACCAGATCTAACCAGAGTTTCATGGATGTACTCCCACTTATTTCCTCGTTACCATAATTTTTTCTTTGACCGTGGTTACAATACATTTTCGTGGATATCCTCATTTTTAATATAGATGATTTTGGAACATAGATTTATTTGGAACATATTGGTACTGGATTTCTTTTTGAAACATTATAATTGCACACCGTAGGTTTATAATTGCTTCAAGATTTGTTTATATAATAATATTGTGTTGTGAAGTAATAATTTGGATGATTCTCCAAGCAACCACCGCATTTTTTAAGTCTTATACAAGTTTCTGCTCGTTTATGCTTAATGTCATGTCATACCCTTGAGATTGCTGGGGCAAAAACTCTAACTGCCACTTAATAAATTGTTATTGTATAAATAAATTCTGCAGGTAATTGGAACTATGGGACAAAGTGATCTAACAGTAATATTATCTAAACGTATCAAAAGAAAGATATAGTATAAATGGGCTTAATGGAACTTACAGTCTGTGAAGAAATAAAATGATATGAGAAAAACGACCGTATGAAATTGCGTGAGCATATAAACGTCAATATACTTGAACTATTCAACAACAGCAGGCTTACCTGGAGGTTTATTAATATTTGCTTTATATTCAAATGATAGATAGTCTTGAATATCCAAGCCGTTAATCATGTGCCTCATATTCACTGCTCCCTTATTCACCTTAAGATGAGTCTTATATGAGTATATTTTTTAACAGCTTCTCTATATACTTCATTATTATTTTGAGTATATTTTGAAGCCACTTGTGTTAATAGTTTATTCAGCATTCTCGATTCATATTATTTTGTCTACCACCGTATGTATAAAGGGAGAAACTCAAAGTAAATGGAATGAATACCAAAATCGGAAAATAAATGGAAAACTTTTTCGTTCCTCCGAACGATCGAATCAGGGCGAAAAAATAATATTAATGGAGAAAATAATGCATTGGAATGAGACTAGTGATTTTCCATCGAGACAGAAAACCAATTAACTTTATAAATTGGTTTTCATTTCGATGATAAAAGGCCAATACGTATCTGTAGTGGGACCTAATTAATCGAAACGCAAAAATGCGAAATTATATTACGACAAATAGCTGTGTTCACTTCAATAGAAAACATAATCAAATGAATCATTTGACACAAATATAAATGATCATGTAAATTGTTTTTGAAAATACCGTACAAAATATCATTCAATAAGTCTCCGGTTTACTCTTTGGAATACTTTTTACTCTATAGTTTTAACGTGGACTCCGAACCTATGACGAGTGACCAACTTAGAAATCATCTTAGACATTCAGTTTTACCATGTAGTCTTACCATTCTTACTTATGTAGTCCAATAAGTCAATAAATTTTATAAACGAAACAAAAAAATCGATTTCTGGCTATAAAAATGGCTTTATTTTTTAATACGGCGGCTTGGAGCAGTGGTAATGGCGAGAGGACGGTCCCCCTAGTGTTGCAATAGTCGCATGTTCGAATCCTGCTGGACATGGTCCTGAATTTATGTTTGTGATTGTTTAACATTTGTGATTGTCCTTAGACAACAATGCAAAAATCCGACAATAAAAATGATCCTAGTCAAGCCAATAACCAGGCTGGGTAAGACTGAATGTCTCAGATGATTTCTAAGTTGGTCACTCGTCATGGGTTCGGAGTCCACGTTAAAACTATAGATCCAGTTCAGATAAACCCTCGTTGGTAAAAAGGGGATTTTAAAATACATTAAAAAATAATAAAAAAATTTAATACAATGTCCCCCAACTTCAATGTATTTATTCGAACGATTCTCCAGCTAATGGGTCACATTATTCACATCATGTCACAAGGACCTCTTCAGAACGTTTTATCATTTAAGCACAAATTTTGTTTCAGTTAAAAAACGAAGCTAACTAGAGTAAACGTTTTCATGTCATGATATTTTACGACTTTCGACTGAGATTATCACAATGCATCGATCAACTTAAAGACAACTTACATAAATGATTAATAAATAAAACAGTGTTGCATCAAAATATGTGTATAATATCTACACAATCTTGGGTCGATTCATTTGATCGTCAAACAAAACAGCAATCTAGAGACGAGCTAAATCCAACAAAAATGGATCCTAATAATCCACGTAAATAACTGGACATGTGGCAAATGTGCTGTTGGAGTAATGTAGAACAGTCAATTCTGAATGGTATACAACCATTTGTTTACCAGAAGTATTTTGTGAAATACGGAAAAGCCAGCTGTAACAAAGGATGATTCGTCATCATCACAAACTCGTACAAACATCACCTATTGGACTACCCAAAAGGTCTAACTGATGGGTCATCCTTAGTACAGATTTGGGACCAAATTACTTTTAACGCAATAATAACCTCAATCAGAATGGAAAAAGCGTTACGAAGATTGGTTCAAGTGCATGCAAAAGTGTGTTGATTAGGATGGAGAATAATAAAACAATAAAGCCATTTTCGTTAATAAATTAGTGTATTTTCATTATTAGGCTCAAAATATAAATAGCAACCCCCGTAAAATGTAATTTATTTATATATAATGTAATTTATTTATGAGATCAATCTAATCTTAGAAATTTTTGTTATACTGACTACGAATATATGGATCTTTGCAAACTCTTCATCATGGCTCACATTCATTGAAACTATAAGAAGAATAGAATGGCTTTCACCAGCTGCTGGCCTTTCACTACATGGTCTTTTTGTTCCAGTATATAATGGTGTATCCATATTTACAACAATACAGGTAAAGGCGACAGGACGGGCCTCCTACTGTTGAGATAGTCTCGCGTTGGAATCCTGCTGGGGCATGGATGCCCTTTATGTTTGTGATTGTAACTGTAAATGTCTTAAGGCAACAGTGGAAAATCAAACAACGAATAACCATCCCAGACACGCCAGTAACCAGGCTGAGTAAGATCGGATGTTTTCTAGGACGATCTCTAAGTTGGTCACTGGCCAGTCGGAAGGCTTAACGCCGAGGACTGTGATTCGGAGTCCACGTTAAACTGTAGTGCAGCCCAGATAAAACCCCGTTGGTAAAAAAGAGACTTTAAAATAATAAAAAAAACTTTTATTTTGATTGAACTACTGCAAATATTACTCCTAATCAGTATTTTCTAAGAGGTGTCAACTATGGTATTCTAAAGTCATTTTATGGATTTTTTGAACTGTTTATTTTTAATGATCAGAGAGAGTTCAGCATCATTGGTGTTTGTGCGGCTAAGCTTAAATTTAACATACCAGCAAATAACAATTAATTTCCTTTACTTGGAGCCGCCATAATACTTATGAGGATGCTATTTGACTTCGACAGTATTTCCCATAAAATAACAAAATATCTATAACAGCAAAAGATACTATTAAAAAAAAGTTAACCCTGGGGTACTACCTACGGGTATCTTGTTATTCATTTTCATTCATTCATTATTCATATTCATCATCATCATCATCTTCCTCAATCAGAATGGAAAGGGTCTGAATGAAGAGGCAATACGCTGCTGTTGATACCGCAGAACTCCAAACATTCTTCACTAAATCTCACTACAATTGGTAGTCAGACGCAACTAGTCTCGAAAATGTTAGTGGCCTATTTTTCAGATTGCTGTCTATAATTTTGGTCGATGTTGGTGCTGCTTGCTGTATGTTCCATCCAAAAGGTAGATGTCGCCACAGAAGTATGTGAGGAATTCGTTCAATTTTTATTCGCCAGACACGTCCAAACCATCGTAATCTGCGTCTCTGAATTTGTTATTAAATTATGAACTAATTGTTGCATCTTAAACAAATTTCTTCATTTCTAACGCAATTTTGAAGACAAACATGTCGAATTTGCCTTACGCATCATAACTGAAAGATCTAGAAACAGCTCGGAGCCATATTACTGATCCCAATATGAGACCAAATAATATCCGGCTTTACCCAGCCTGGTTAATATTCTCATTATTTCTTGATAATGATTATATGTATATATGTCTTAATTGATTTTTAATTATTTCTTTTAAATATGAATATTTTGCCTCTAAATAAAGTGACACCAAATGAGTACTCAAACCCACGACATCTTAGAAATGTCTTGAGCCATTCTAAAACTTCCCCGATATGGTATAACACTAATTAGTCCTGTTCTGCATTAGTTTGTATAGAACTGCATATTAGCGAGAATGTTTCCTTTTTGAAGTTAATATCGAGGTCAAAATAAGATATTCTCTAAATAATGTTTAGAGACATACAAAATATTTTCTGTTTTTTTTTGTAGCTTGGTAACTAAAAATTCAAAACAAAGCCTTATCATTGATACTATTGGCCATAACTGTTTTTATCCGTACATTTATTATTCTTATAATATTCTCGCTTGAATTATATTATTTCTAAATTGTAAGTTCTTTTAGTAATAACATTTTGTGTATTGTTTATTATATAATTAATATTATTCATCCCACTACTAAATTGTGACAGATTGGACTGCTACAAAAAATATACAAATAATATATATATATATATATATATATATATATATATATATATATATATATATATACAATTTAATTAATTTAGTTAATTAGTTAAAGTAAATTAATTAGTATTAATTAGTAAAAATAAAAATATTCAAACAAATTTCAAAACCTGTCGTTTGAAGATTAGAAAGAGAAAAATAATGAGAACGTTCTTTGAGAACTAATTAAACAAAACCGTTAAACTGTGTCGAAGCAGACAGCTGTAAAATGGCCACATGCGGTCGGTAGATGATTTTCAAAGGATATTTTCGTAAAAAAGAATGAAAGACGGGATTAGAAGGGCTTTATAAAGAAAATTGTTAAAAACAATGGAAGTTCAAGCTTATTATATTTGCGTTTGTTTTTCTTTTTCATTTTGTAACAAAAAATGAGACCAAATTTGATAAGCAACGGATGTGAGGTATGTAAAGTCCCAAATGTAATCTAAAATATCTAGGAGACCGAGAATTGCTCAGACCATTCGAAGTTTTATATTTTTTACATGTAAAAACAATTAAATTGTTTAGTATACCATTTTTTTAACTAGATACTTCAATTTTTAAACAAGGCCTGGCCTATGATTTATTTTCGTTTATTAATAGTGGCTACTATGGTCGTCTAAACTGTTCCTTAAGAGTGTACCTTCGATATGCTGTCCTAATCATATTGTAAACTTCTCCACAAACAAGAAATGTATATTTATCATTACTACTTATTCTATCATGTTGTACGTTCATCATCATGAATTGATTTTTATTCAGTTTTGTGAAATGTGTAATCTATCAGATGTTGTTTAACGTTTCACAAGTGGAAGTATCAACGGTAATGACAGCATAGCAAAACATGATAAAACATCATGGGCGTAGAGAAATAGTGGGCGAATCCCAAAATTCGACAGAGAGAAAAATATCAAAAGAATTGCTGCTCGAGAACATAAAACTACCGCAGCAAAAGTGACAACAGGACTCAATACTCACTTGAATAACATTCTTTCAACCAAAACAGTACGGTGGAAGCTCCACAAAACTAACATTCATATAAGGGTCGCAATTATGTGTTGAGAAAGATGTGGTGTACATAAAATATGAGCATTTGGTGATTATGAGAATGTGGTGTGATTGGACGAATCATCGTTTACATTATTTCCTACAAACGACCGGGTTTATGTAAGGAGAACTCCAAAACTTCAAAAGCAAAACCGCTACAGTCAAGCCTGGTGGAGATTCTGTTGTAATTTGGACGGCAATATCGTATTCAGCTGGTCCTCTCATTCACATCACTGGCCGGATTACTGTGAATGAATAAATGGACATTTTCATAAATAATAAAAACAGATAAATGTAGATAAAGTTCTTACTGTAACTACCCTATTGCTACCAAACACTGCCAAAAAGTTCAATATTGGTTTGAGTTTGAATATTCAATCATTCATCTATTCTACGAATCTATTTCAATAAGGATTGCAGCTGTTTTAGAAGAAAATGGCAGCTCAACACTAAGTTTTGCGATGGATTTAATTAAAAACAGACTTCTTATAATTTAATATTTTAATTATATATAAAAACCAAAAAGAGATAAAGCTAGGTAAAGGTGTTGAGTACGAAACGGTACAATCAATTCTGAGCTATTTCTATATTAAATTTCAGACACAGCCAAAAGTGCGATGTTAACAGTACGCGATATTCGACCGATGGTCGACGCTGGCCGGTGTGTGGACTCGAGCCATTATTATTCTTATAATATTCTCGCTTGAATTATATTATTTCTAAATTGTAAGTTCTTTTGGTAATAACATTTTGTGTATTGTTTATTATATAATTGATATTATTCATCCCACTACTAAATTGTGACAGATTGGACTGCTACAAAAAATATACAATAAATATGAATATATATATATATATATATATATATATATATATATATATATACAATTTAATTAATTTAGTTAATTAGTTAAAGTAAATTAATTAGTATTAATTAGTAAAAATAAAAATATTCAAACAAATTTCAAAACCTGTCGTTTGAAGATTAGAAAGAGAAAAATAATGAGAACGTTCTTTGAGAACTAATTAAACAAAACCGTTAAACTGTGTCGAAGCAGACAGCTGTAAAATGGCCACATGCGGTCGGTAGATGATTTTCAAAGGATATTTTCGTAAAAAAGAATGAAAGACGGGATTAGAAGGGCTTTATAAAGAAAATTGTTAAAAACAATGGAAGTTCAAGCTTATTATATTTGCGTTTGTTTTTCTTTTTCATTTTGTAACAAAAAATGAGACCAAATTTGATAAGCAACGGATGTGAGGTATGTAGAGTCCCAAATGTAATCTAAAATATCTAGGAGACAGAGAATTGCTCAGACCATTCGAAGTTTTATATTTTTTACATGTAAAAACAATTAAATTGTTTAGTATACCATTTTTTTAACTAGATACTTCAATTTTTAAACAAGGCCTGGCCTATGATTTATTTTCGTTTATTAATAGTGGCTACTATGGTCGTCTAAACTGTTCCTTAAGAGTGTACCTTCGATATGCTGTCCTAATCATATTGTAAACTTCTCCACAAACAAGAAATGTATATTTATCATTACTACTTATTCTATCATGTTGTACGTTCATCATCATGAATTGATTTTTATTCAGTTTTGATAAAAGAAGGTGAATTAAATACGTATCAAGTGGATACTAAAGGGAAAGCAAATTTATAACAAACAAATAACAATAATAAATGGAATTACGGTTTATATTACTACAAATATGTTTCTCTTGAAAATGCAAGTAACTACAGTTAATACAGGAAATTTAAAACCATCTTAACCTTTAGTACAATACGTCTATACATTCTTAAAATTATTTAACCTTCTAAAGTTGTGCAGTATCTGGCATAACAAGAGCATTATTCTTCTAAGAACTACTTTCCTTAAGAGTTGTGAGGCATGTTGTCGCAAATCTTCACAACTTTTAGTTGTTCTCACAATTAAATACAATATATGAAAAAGATAAGTTAAAATAGGGTTAATTATGGAAATCATGATTTTTCTTGTCTAAAAAAGGGATTGTAGATCTATTTGGAAAACTCTATTTGACGTTCTGTGACTAGAGGTCTATGTGACTCTTCCGTCTATTTGACGTAGTTAAAAATACAGTTAAGTATTCACGGTTTTAAACTTAACAACCAAAACCTGCTTATAAGACAAATCGGGAGATTGAAACTTCAAACCATCAGCACATTTTTTTAGTTGTGGTTTTCGATATATTTAATAAATCATTATTTTACTATTTTTGCCATTAACACGAATTCAAATGTGTGTATCTGAAATGAACAAAGGTTGAACTGATCTTTTATACTGCTATGAGTTTTTTTATTACTTTTTTTAAATCATGCATTAGGTTCTATTTATATGTATATTTTTACATACATATTTTCGTTTTATCTTGATATAGCCTCTTTTCTTTCTCGCTTCAGTGTTTATTACATCAAAACCAAAATACTTCAAATGCGCATCTTTGTGTGCATTTGTCATCACTTTTCCACATTTACCAAGCATACAATATCCACAAACATAACAAAAACTCTTTAGTCGATTTTGTAACATTTTTTTTATGTTCTGAAGCACAAACAGGACAAAAACAAGTGCTAAATAATGGAAGAACGTCATCTGACAGACGTTATAAGAGCGTACCACCGAACTCGAAACTAGAACCAATCTTGACACACTAACTGAAGGTCTGGATTCTGGGTAGTTGAGCCGAATTTGTACATTTGAAAAAGTAAAATTATAATTACTGATTATTTCATCACGTCTTCTAGATATATTGGAGCAGCACATTTTTGAAACTATATCATCTATATTAGCCACGATATTGTAAAGTTTCCAAACACCCAAATTCATTAAATTTATACATTTAAGTAATAAAAAGGGGATATGTTAGTAATTTAATTTTGTATTTTTGATGTATTTTAGAAATATTACATTGTATAAGCAGTACTTAAAATATTTAGTAGTAAAATATTTTTTATTCTGCTATATTATATTTAAGACCATAACAATATACAACATATGAAAATAGAATATCTAATAAAGGAGTTATTATTTACATAGCATATTTTTTATAACATAACATATAATGTCATAAAGAATAAAAATGTTATTTTGTTATTGTTTTTTAGTTGTATTTTAGAGTGCCCTTTCTAGTACTATTAAGATAATAATTGTATGTCTTTTGAAAATATTTAATTCAAATAAGATATCAGTCAGATGCCATCTATGTTCTCTATATTTTGTGGTAGAGGCCTGAAAACATTGATACCAGCTCGATTTCGACTATAATTCGACGAGATTTTGATCCATCACCATCATTCATTATAAAACATCAGTCACTTGAATAAGCCAATAATAATCCCAATTATAACCTCAATATAGTAATTATATAAATGTTAAAAAAGTTATTTCAGAAACAAGATGGGGATATTCTTAACAGTTCTTAACCTAATACAAAGAAAGTGAAGGTATGAAACTATATAATCCCAATAACTTCAAAATCAATTTTCACCAAAATACATAAAAATGTCAATATCAACAGCTCCAAGATATGGTCTAGTAAAATGCCAAGTACTTAAACAGCTGCAAAGAAAGGGCGTAATAGATCCTGCTCATCTCTTCAACACTTCACTACCATTGCGATATGTGTCCATGCAGTGGAATATTGTGGAAATTATTGTGATCAATAACCAGTAAATCGTCCAACAATAAGACATCATATCGACCAGTATCACTACAACCAGTCATTAGTAGGGACGCTGTACTTAAATCGCGTCAAATTAATTAATTGAAGAAAAGCAGCTCATCTTCACCCACCGATTTGGATTTAAAAATGAACACTCGACAATTGATCAGTTGCACCGTATTGTAATGGATATGATTTAGGATGTAATGTTATGGATGGTAAAATATAAGTTGACAAAACAATTACCTAAACGGAAAGAGCCAGATTATCAAATCTTACGAATATTTAGAATTGCAAATAATGTACGAACAGCTCTCAATAACATTACTGAATGAATTTCACATAAAAAATAGACTACCTACCAGTTATAATAGGTAAATACCGAAAAATACTTGAGCATGACACTATCAAGCTCTAGTAGACAGAGCATATTAAAAATAATCGAGCATAACTTTGAATGAGGCTTAAAAAAATATAGTGGTTGCATGAACGAGAATCCGAATTATTTCACCACAACAAAATGTTATTATATAAATAAATTTTGAAGCTATTGTGGACCTATGGTGTGTAATTATGGTGTAACAAAAAACAATATAACAAAGTTTTTTCACCGCATTGCTAACGCCCAATAGTATATCAGACAGGAAGAAATGAGGACAGCGAAAAAATTAAACGGCGATGAAATTAAAAGTTTTCGAAAATACCAAGAGAGATTACTCAACAACAGTGTACACTTACCCGGAAGTTGTTGAGACAAAATCTTTGATTTAGTATGGTGCTAAGTATGAAAACGACGCCGTATTTTAAATTTATGTGAAATGGCGAACATTTAAGATTTCTTAAATAATGTGAAAGACAAAAGTAAGATAATTATAGTTAATAGTTACTTGTAATATATATGCTACAAACTTTTTAAATTAAAAAAAAAGATCACTCACTCAATATATTCAAGATATTTTATACTCACCACATTCTCCACCATACCCATTCTGGACTGTCTCAATTTCTTAAGATAGCCAAACACATCAAATTTGTCCTCTTCCTCTCCCAGTTCCATATTAGCATCGACAAGAAGATAAACGCCAGATCGTCCACCACCATCGCTGAAAATAAACAGAAACAATTTGTCAAATTTCATTATGATTTTTTAACATTTTTAAAATTCTGTCTTTATATTAATAAATATTGTTTATTATTATAGCTAACTTTTTTTACAACGCTATATTAAAACCCAGAGTGGATTACTAATGCTTTACTTTTTTGTGGGCAAAAAAAGCCTTTACACAAGAACGTTTTCTACTGCCGTCAATAAATAAAGACACAATGAAATTTTCATTTAAAATATAAGATGGTCAGAGTGGGGTTGCTTTTTTATTTAAAAGTGTTTTATTTTCCAAATCAGGATATATATTTGGACTGTAAGCTAATTCTTTTTGATTTACAATATACGTTTAGGTATATCATTTATATCAAAATTTTATAACTTTGCTGAAATATATATAATTTTTTTTCTGTGATATATACAGGTTATACAAATAACATTATTAACATGAATTCTTACAGCTTGCTTTCAACAAACAATCAGTAATATTTCGTATCTACCAGACTTCGGAAGAAGGCTAATTATTTGTGGTCAATTAGTAAGTCTGTGACGAAAACAGCTGAATTTCTTAACATTTTACAAGATACAGTGTCTACGGTAATGGCAGTATATTCAAACATGGTAAAATATCATCGGCGAAGAGTAGTAATGAGCGAAATTCAATGTCAACTAACAGAGGCCATTTAAATAATACAAAAATAGTATGGTGGAAGCTCCACAAAGCTAATATTAATGGAAGACGGTTGAGACACGCTTTATAATAGAAAGTAACTTTAAACTGCGAAGGAAGTAATGTAACTGTCTGAAAACCTCGACATTTGATGAGTGTAAGAATGATGAGTCTATGAGTCATTGTTTGTTACATTGTTTTCTACAAACTGCCATACCACAAAAAGGCCACAAAAAAAGCCTACGATCTAGACTACCTTCCTTCTAGAATATATTCTATAATATATATTCCTTCTTCTATAATATATTTCTTCCTAAGCTTGGCTGTGATTTGGGCATATCAATGGTCAGCATGTTGAAGGTCTTACTATGACTAGCACTTTGCTGCCAAATACTTCCATATTCCAAGATGATAACGCACCTATACACAACACCAAAAGGGTTTATACTTTAGTTTGAGAAGCATCAGAATATCATCATACATCTTCTCTGGCCAGCACTATCACCAAACTTCGATATAGTATTATTGAAGTCATTTTATAAGCCAATAAATTGTCATTTGTAAGAAAATTTACTTTACTTATAAAGCTCAAAATGATAATATTGATAAGTCGTGGATAAAGAAGCTCCTGATTAAAATTATGACTAATCAGATTAAAACCTGGGTAATAAAAACCCACAGTGAATATATTACAGTGATAATAGTCAGAAGTCCAAGTAAATTACTTATAATACTACTTATATTAACTACTTGTATTAATAATTCAATTCTTTAAATAATTATGACATATTAAAATGTTCTGATCTGCAAAACTGATTATCGTTTTATTATCAACCATCATTTACTTAAATTTTAATTGCAGTCGGTTAATTTCCACTGGAACACCTGAATATCAACGATACATCAACGCCATCAATGTCTTCATCGCATATATGACATCTGAATTCAGTACAATAATTCCATGTTTTAAGGACTAATTTGAAATTTAGATAGTATTCTAGAAATTACTTCCTTGAATATAATAGAATGAGACATTTTTGATATCATTGGCTACAGTTGAATTATTTATACAGACTTTATAATTTGATAAATGCAATCTCATATTAAACTATCTGTATTTCTAGCTAAACAGCTTGAAAACATCATAAGATTTTTAGAAATCGCCAAAATTGTATTTGTTCATCTTTGTCGTACTACTAATTCATTATTTTATTGTAAAAGTTACTATCTGAGCCTTCCATATACGACATACCAGATATTTAAAAAGTAATAATTTTTATACAGCTGACGAGGAGGACCAAAAACGCTCCATAATATGAATTAAACGTGAGTGATGCTAGTGAAGGACGTAGACTAAAACTTTTACCATAATTCGACATGACTAATAAACACTATTTATATTTCGGGAATAGAAAAAAAATAAATAGTTAAGCTGCAAATATATTCTTATTGTTTTTCAAAGTACTCGCCACGATTATCGATACACTTTTGCATACGCTTAAATCAATTATCAAAGCATTTATTCTATTTAGAATGAGGTATCTTCAAAACATGATTTTTGAACGCTTCAATAGCTTCTTCGGGCGATGAAAATCGTTGACCACGCGGTTTATTCTTCACGGATGGGAACAAAAAGTCATTGGGTGCCAGATCAGGGCTGTACGGCGGATGACCCGTCGATTCGATGTTTTGAGTGCTCAAATAGTATCTTGTTTGAACCGATGTGTGAGAGCTCGCATTGTCATGATGAATAACAATCCGGTGTCTCTTATGTGTTTTCCTTATTTCACCGAAGACTTCTAGCAAACAAATAGTTGGGTACCAATCAGCATTTACTGCTCTACGATCCTCTAGGAGGATCTGTTACAATATGACCAGTTTTCCCGAAGAAACAGGCCACCATTTTATTTGCTTTAAGTGCTTCGTGTGCGAACAACTTTTGTTGGATTTGGTTCATCTTGGAACACCCATACAGTCGACTGCTGCTTACTTTCGGGCTCATACGAATATATCCATGATACGTCACTTGTCACGATTTTATAAACGTCTTTAGAAACACCGCAGTTGAATTTCTTAAGCACTTCTTTGCACCAATCGACACGAGCCTTTTTTTGAGCGGTTGTCAAATTGTGTGGGATCCAACTCGAACATAACTTTCGCACAGCTAATACTTAGGGATGCTACAATCTCACAATAGGTAATATGACGATCTTGCTTAAGCATTTCCCACACAGAATAGATGTTTCCTGGCACAACAGCCGATTTTAGACGACCTTCACGAAACTCGTCGGACAGCGAACTATGATTATTGAATTCACTAAACCAGCGATACACGGTGGTTTTTGATGGAGCTTTATCGCTAAAAGTCAAATTAAGTTGATTGATGCAATCTTGTTGTAATAATCCACGTCGAGAATTGTAAAAAATCATCGCACGAAAATTTTCACAATTCAATTCCATTTTTTGCCGAGACGAAACTTTCAATTAAATATAAAATAAATAAATAGCGTCCGTGTGGTAAAATGTTCTGAGTACGAATATCGCCAAAAATGTCAACGTTATGATGGAACCTTCAGATGGATTCACATGACAACAGTGTTGCCAATTCCCAAAATCTAAATAGTGAGCCTTGTATAAAAACTTTAATAAAATAATTTGATTAAAATAAATTTAAAAAGTAGTAACAAACCTACTTAAAATAATCAGGAACATAATATTACTACGTAACAGAACTCTAATTAAAGATATAAAAAACTAGTCATGTAAATTATCAGGACATAACTAAAGTGAATTAGTACCAATGCTAAATCGGTTCTACTTACTTGCAATGAACTACCATCGGTCCAGCTTCCTTCGACTTAATTCTATGCCCCACCACGGCTCTCACCCGTCTTCTAAACTCCAGAAGTGCGTTACTGAAGGGACTAGAATGACAATGCCACTCCGTGAAGTGGAACTGAAGAATAAATCTCTCCTCAGTGACGACTCCGTTCTCCATTTTATATAATCTGAAGGTTCTAATTCTAAAATTGGCTAACTCCTCTTCCTGTATGACCTTCAGGTGTATACCGCCATAGGTCTCCTCTAGTTCGTTGGATGCTGGCCAGTACTGGACACACATAACCTGTAACAAATGTTAGGTTATCGGTAACTGTAATGTCATCGAAGTCGTTGTTCGCCCACCTTGATGAAATCGAAGGTCTTAGTGAGCATAACAATGCAGCTAGCTTTCTCTTGCCAAACCATCCTCCAAAAGTCTGTCACGGTCTCTTCGGTGGGTCCCTGCGTCACTATATAGGCATTTGGTTTCAATAAACTCTAAAACAAAGAACAGCTTCATTTATGAAATTAATATTTACGTATGACGTGCAGAACAGAGCAAAATACGTGCTTTGCTTTAATTAAAATACAAATTACAAAATACTAGCTCACATGTATTTAAAATACGAAATACAAAACTCAGTATTTAACTATTTTTAATATATAATTAGATGTTAGATTAGTAAACTCCATTTTGATCAGTTTTTGATGTCTGTGGTTGATCACTATCCCTGTCCGCAATAACAATAAAATAATGGCCTCCTTCACTAGTACTGCTGCTGCTGTTACTTTCAGGCATTATTGCATATTTCTGTAATTTGCCTTTAAGGCATGAACATTTTGAATTATATGCCTCTCATTTGTTGTAATGCTTTCTGACAATCAACGTATTTTGTTTTGGCATAGCATAACGCCAATACGGATTTTTTACTCTTGGTCTGATGGTTCAGAAAGTTAGATCTATCACCCTTTTCCACCAACTGATTCGTTTTTATAGAATATTCTTAGATTTATATCAGGATCTAATATTATCCTCGTGATGGTAGCAGGACAACAGTTTGTACTACCCCGTCCTTGACTTTATAGAAAGAGGGACTGTCTTTAAAGAAGAGTTGACCACATAGTTAAGAAAATGATTGATATAGGGCTCGATCTATGATAATATTCGACTTAATCCTTTCCTATTATTTACTAAATAGGCCGTGAATATAATTTTTATGTAACTCTCAAACTTCTTTAAATAAGGGACATATTCAGCATATAAATAAACAAACAAAAAGAAAGCTTTGACTTTAGCAAACAATAAATGCACTGTTGCATCACCACAACGCTTAACATATTTGGCTTACGAAAGCTAACGAGCGTTATTTTCTATAGAACTCATACATTAATAAGATCACAAAATGTATATACTAATTATGTAATTCATCAATGTCAGCTATTTAAAATATAAATTACGAATTGCATTTTTAAGAAGTAATTGACATACATAAATACTACCCAACCTGATGACGAAATATTAACAAAATTAATACTTACATCTATGTATGAAGCATTTATATAATCGCTATCGTGCTCTCCATCAATTGTATCCAAGACCACCCTGTTATAGTCATCTGAAACAGCAACAAAACAAAATCATAAGCCATCTAATATATAAAATTATTTTTGTTTGTTTGCTTTCTGTGAGTCGCTAAACTATAGATTCAATTCTCCGTACGACGAAGGTTCTTAACCCAAAAATATAGACTGAAGGGAAATGAACAAGATGTAGTATAAATTATGTTTACTATTTGCTAATTCTATGGTTATGTTTTCACTTACTTATTAATTTGTTATAGAAGGTTCTAAAAATTTGATGAAAAAAAAATGGTTTAATTATATGATTTAAAATATATATTAAGTGTTTACTACATTGTATATATTAATATACATATATACTACATACTACAGGAACAAGATTCTTTTAAAAACGTAATTAAAATCAAAATATGAAAAAAAATTGCTATATTCTAGACCTGACAATATCAACAAAATTACCAAGATATGGTAATCTTCAAAACCCACATAATGACAGATAAAGAAAAAGGTAACTAGTTATCTAACTACGTTAATAAGGTATGTTATATTTGTAGATATCAATTTAATATCTTGGTTTCTAGTGACTATTAAAAATTACTATATTTAATATAAAATAACTATATTTGAAGCTACTACATGAAATATATACAATTACAAGACAACAATCAACAAGCTTTAATAATATGTATTTGTTATTATGTATACATATTTCTCTTTATTAGTTACATCTTACATTAGATATGCTTAGTAAAATCTTAATTTACAAATTAAATTATAACTACTGTTCTGTTGTACTTGCATTTAGCAACCTTATTTCATGTTTTAAGACGAAATCCTGGATCACTCTGTGTATCTGATATTTGATTTCAAGGTCATCGTGCAGCTCTTCGTTGACTACGTGGCGAAAAGCATTGGAGATTAATCGTAGAACTTTGTTTTGGTTGCGTTGGATTACTAGTTGGTTTAAGGTTTTAGTGCAACCCCATATTTATACCCCATTGATCCAAATTGGCTTTATGATTGACTGATAAACTAATCTATTTGATTTTAGGTCAATTTGAGAGTATATTCCGACTAACCAGTGCAGTTTCTTGACGTTGAGTCTACGTAGTCGAGGTATACGGCTGATTCTGATTGAGGTATCGGGAAAGTGATTTAACGCAAAATTAACATGGACAGATTTGGTGTTAATAGGTTGTATTTTCTAGTTTCTACTTCAATTTTAGATCCTGTTGATCACCATTTGTACTTTTTCTACACCGTTAGACCGAGATACATATTTTACTATAATAACTGTGTCTTCGGTAAATGTTCCAAGTACTGTTTATTTTGTTTGGATATCAGCAGTATAGAGCAGATATAGGACTGTTGTACATAATTAAATATATCGATGCTATAACTTATATATTAAAGTATTACAATGTTTGGCATCCACTTTGTTTTGATTCTTTCCTTTCCACTAAGATTTTTTAGTAATTTTTTTTTGGAAAAGAAGAAATATATGTTATTAAATTTGAGCAACATAATAGAAGAAACAATATTGTTAGCTAAATTTATTCTTCAACGAAATACGAACCCAGAAACACAAAAGATCATTATGTTCGTAATTGTATACCTGTAAACAATGAAAAGGTCATATATAACCAAACTAGTTTGAACTATTATTCATTTTATTTATGTGCGAATGCGCCCAACTAGCCGATCATGTAGTACATTAATTTCACTTCCGTGGAGTCTCAAAAATATGAGTTTATGAAAGCCACACTCAAGTGTGTAAACAAACTTAACAACATTTTGCTGATATTTCTGAAATATAATTTAACACTAAATAATGTGTAGTGTATATTATTTCTCGGGTGCCTGGAAGTTCATATTCTAAATTAAATGTAATTTTTCAATAATAAAGAAACGGATGAATTGTGTAGTACTAAAATGATATCAACACTAGACCATTAACATTAAAAATAAGACATTTGGAACCTAACTATTAAACAGAGCAAATTGTTATTAAGTTTAGTTAGAGGAATTGAAAAAAGTTTTCTTTAAATAATTATGTCGAAACGTGCACAACAAGAACAGACAAAATGATTCACAATGCCTTCGAAAATACCGCAGAGTTAAAAATGCAGTATCAACACGATGTTAGCAACAAAAACAACAGTGGTAACGCTATTAATCACAGCATTCAAAATATAACACCAGATGAGACGAAAATCTAAGTCTATCGATAATATGCAACAAATCAAGATGAATTGTGAATTATTGGAATTAGTTATTGAATTCATATGATTTTCCAGGCATTAAATCACTCCAAGCTGGAAACATTAATTCTCCAAGCTTTGCGACAGCCCCAGACTTTGATAAACAAGAAATTATAAATTGAAAGGAAAAATAAAGAAAATTATAGTTTCCCTTTCAGTTTCCGATACGACTCGTCTTTGTAATGAACATCAACAAGAAGCAGAAACAATTAAGAGCATGTGGACTATATTTGATAAACTAGAGACTTTCTAGAGGTATTATTTATGTAAGCACCAGACGAATTTTTTTTAATGAGTATCCAAAAGCGCTTTATAGGTTATAACACAAAACACTTTCAGCATAACGGATATAGCTAATATTGTACACAAAATTTAGTAGCAACGAATCACAAAAATATTGATTTGTAATAATAATATATGATAAATCTTACTTATGGGGCATGGTCGTAAATTTCATTTTGTGATTGTTTAATATTTGTGATTGTCCTAAGCAAGAGTGTAAAATCCGACAAGCAAAATGCTTCTCGTCACGCCAGTAACCAGGCTGGGTAAGACCGGATGTCTTCTGGGAAGTTTTCTAAGTTGGTCAATCGCCAGTCGGTAGGCTTAACGCCGAGGACCGTGGTTCGGAGCCCTCGTTAAACTGTAGGTCCAGTCCAGATAAACCCTCGTTGATGAAAAGGAGACTTATTCTTTCATCTCCGCCAGTTGTAATATTTAATTTTTAAATAACAAAATTTCTGTTATTATAATAAAGTTATTTATAGCGTACAACTCTCTATGTTGCATGTAGGTTTAAACACATAGTTAAGTATCTCACAACAATCTCATTTCTAATCAAATAATATTCTCAAAATATTTCTTTCAATATAATCATCAAATAGTCAATCATGAAATCACTCTAAAAACAGAAACATTTTACTAACAAAACGATAATGAGAATGTCAAAGTTTAAGGAGAGAAAAGATAACGGACCTAATTACCAAAGTGGTTCCACTCATTATTCCAGACAAACATTACTTTGACATAAAAATCCCAATGAAATGAAATTAAAATTTTTCTGCTGCAGTAAACATTAGCTTGCAGAATTTTTTCCGATGGATCCTTGGGGAGATGGTTCTCTAAGATAAAAGGAGGGCCCAGCGGGAATATGCCTATGTTAGTTTTTGCCTGTTCTCGAGGGCTCTCCTCCCTCTCCTGTTGAACGTTTCCTTTTTTTTCGTACACGGCAAGTTTAGAAAACGCCACGCATGGGAGAATTAATTAAATATTTATTTCTTCGCCTATTTAACCAATTATGGTTTTAGTGAGGTTACGCTAATGTTAATGAATAATTATAATACGATATATATATATATATATATATATATATATATATATATATATATGTATATTATGTTAATTTTTTTAAACCTTGAAACTTAAATGTATCCTAATATAAAATTAACAGGTTAATTGAAAAGTCCCCGGTCTGACAACTAGATGGCATTACTAGAATTAAATCCGTATGTTTTTTTAGTTAGCCCTAACCCTCAAAAGATGCAATGCAAGATAAATGAAGCAACTTTTATTATTGTAAAAAACATATTATTTGATAAAAAGGAATTTCGCGTGTTGATAAAATATTGCTCTTTGGAGGGAAAAAATACAGTTGAAGCAAAAACTTGGCTTGATGCTGAGTTTTCGGACACTTCCCCAGGAAAATCAACCATCAAGGATTGATATGCTAAGTTTAGACGTGGTGAAATGAGCACCGAAGACGGTGAACGCAGTGAACGCCCAAAATAGGTTGTTACCGACGAAAACATTTAAAAACCCATAAAATGATTTTGAATCACCGAAAATTGAAATTGAATGAAACAGCTAACACTCTAAAAATATCAACTAAACGTATACATTACGAATATGTGGGTATGAGAAAGCTCTGAGAAAAGTGGATGCCGCGCGAGCTCGTTTTTGACCAAAAACAACGACGAGTTGATGATTCGGAGCAGTGCTTGAAGACGAGCTTAATAAACCCAAGTTTTTGCGTAGACATATGGCAATTGATGAGACATGCCTCCATCATTTCACGTCCAATCGACAGTCATCTGAGTGGACTGCACATAATGAACCCGCTCCAAAGCGTGAGAAAACACAACAGTCGGCCGGCAAGGTTATGGCGTTTGTATTTTAGGATGCGCATAGAATAATTTTCATTGACTACCTTGAAAAAGGAAGGAATATCAACAGCGACTTTTACATAGCGTTATTGCAACGTTTGAAGGACGAAATCGGCCGCATTTAAAGAAAAGAAAGTGCTGCTTCACCAAGACAATGCACCGTGTCACAAGTCAGTGAAAACGATGGCAAAAATCCATGAATTGGGCTCAGATTGCTTCTTCATCCACCGTATTCTCCAGATCTGGCCTCCAGTGACTATTTCCTGTTCTCAGACCTCAAAAGAATGCTCGCTGGGAAGAAATATTCGTCGAATGAAGAGGTGATCCCCAAAACTGAAGCATATATTGAAGCAAAAGACAAATCCTACTACAAAAATGGTATTGAAAAGTTGGAGGATCGCTATAATCAGTGTATCACCCTCGAAGGGAATTATGTTGAATAAAAAAAAACTAATTTTGCCAAAAAAATGTATTTTACTATGGTAGGCCGGGGACTTTTCAATTGACCTGTTATTTTACCGTAATGAATTAATTTTTGTTTTATCGGATTCTTCATGTATTTATGTACCATTGTGTTCAGTTTCGACTGTATGCTAACTCATTTTGTCATATTTTTAGGCTGTCGAACAAACGTAGTGCCAATGCGAAATTGTTCTTTTGCTAAATGTTACGCAGTCAATTGTTTCACGCGCCATCGATCATTTCAGAGTGCATAGCATGATCGTAGGCGTCCAGAAAGTGTACCGCAAACATTTCTACTAGTCGCAAGATCATCAAGAAACTAGTATTACGAAATTCTAGAATCTTCATAAGAAAAGTCGCCCGTGGGTCTAATATAAGCCAGTCGTCAGTTCATCGAATATCCAAGCTCAAAAAAATTCAGCTCTTCACAGGTGAGAAAGAATAAGCTGGCTCGAAAGATGTCGCTAACTTATGCATCGGGATGCTGCTCAGGGATGAGAGTGCATCCTCTTCACGGACGAGAAGCTGTTCATCGTTGAGCAAGCTCACAACCAACAAAATGACAGGAGCTGGTCCACGGAGGCTCACGGCACCTCTGCCATCGTCGAACACCGCCAAAATCCGCAGTCCGTTATGGCCTGCGGCGGCATTTGCGCCAGCAGCAAGACTCCCCTCATTTTTTTGGATCGAGGGCTTAAAATCAATCAAGAAGCATATCGTCGCAACATTTTCGAGCACTTCCTAGATACCAATTGAATGGCGAAAAGGACTCTGCTCTGGCCCATAAAGCAAAAGCGACGTAATACTGGTGCCGAACCCACTTCCAGGACTTCATCACATCGGCAGATTGACCTACGTACTCTCCAGATCTCAAGCCGATAGACTACAGCATGGGCCTATGCCACATGCCACAAATATTTGCAATTGTTAAAGCAATCTCTGCATCGAGAATAGAACTGATAAATTATCCAAAATTAATTCTCACTGCCTCTTAGTGGAATATAATATAATAATATAATAAGATCTGCGGCCCATTGTCGAACACTTCAGGTCACGTTTAAACCTGTGTATCTCCGTGTATATAATTTATCTCATTTATTAAAATTATCGGTAAACAACTTTAATTATATACGGTTGGTACAATATTATTTACAAATTAATTTATTACAATTTTACATTTGAACTTGAACCAATTAACAAACAAGATGAATGCGAGTAAATATGTCCGTATGTCGTCAGTAAGTATTTCCCAATTTCAAATTAAATTAATTGGTTTGGTTTACTTCAGCCTTAGTAACTTAATTGAGTAACCTTCTTTCATACTTTACGACAAAATCTTGGATACCTAGTGGGATCATCTAATTCTAATTCGCATTTTAGTACTTAGGTTTATTAAAAATATTGCTACTTTTTAATATGTTTAGAGAATATCCAACAAAAATATGGATTGGGCCGACATATCATTATTTATTTTTACTTAATATATCGATATATTCAAGTTGTTCCGACCAGAAACTATTTAAAGTATACAGTTAAGGGTCCTTTGGTTAACAATAACAAATGTAGCCAAATATAAAGAGCGATATGATCGGTAGTCGAAATAATCCAACAAGTACTCGCTGAAAAGATGGAACTGAGATAATCAAAGAAAGTTCTGAGTTGTCAATATGCCCTTGAGGGTATTCTGAAAAACAACTATTGTACAGGCTAGCGGGTGGGCCATAATAGACCTGATATTACAATAATTATTAAAAAAGAAAAATGTACTCTAATATTGCTAGAGCTTGCTATTTCGAACAACAACAACTTACTTAGAAAACAAAATGAAAATATTCATAAATACAGTGATCTAAAAAACCAATTAAAAAAACAGTGGCAAATAAAGGATATTCGCACTATATTACTCATATTATTGAACTATTGACAAATATTCGTAAACTGGGTCTACCTAAATATATATAGAAGCGATTTTCTTGGTGACAACCCTGACAGTCCAAAGGGTTCTTACTCATGTGAGAATCAACAGAAGTAATCGAGGATTTGTAAGAATACCACAACAGAGCTTAATTTTTGTCATATGGGATAAGTCTTCCACTAAGAGAAAGTAAGAATGAGTTTTTGATAATCGAAAAAAATTTTTTTGTTAACGTTGTTTCTTATATAATCATATAATATGACGACAAGCCAACAGGATGGCCCTCCTACTGTTGCGATAGTTGCGGTGTCGAATCCTGCTGAAACATAGTCGTAAATTTATGTTTGTTATTGTTTATATTGTGTTTGTCCAAAATAAAAGAGTATAAAATCTATAACAAAACTGGGTTAGACCGGACATCTTCTGGGATGATCTCCAAATCAGTCATTCTCCAGTCGGTAGCATTAGTGGCAAAGGAACATGGTTTGGAGTCCACGTTAAGGAGTAGGTCCAGTCCGGATAAACCCTTGCTGATAAATAAAAGACTCTAAAATATAACAAAAAGAATATGGCAAAAATTTTCATCGAAATCTTCGACATCTCTAAGGTTTAAATTTCTGGTTATAAGAGATCTCAAACTTATATTCCTTAGACCCAACTAAACAGCACATTTCACGATATATACAGAGAATTTCTAAAAATGTTTGAAATAAATTAAAACATTTCAAATAAAGAAATAAAAAAGGATAGGATTTTTCCATGAACCCCCATATTCGGAACCCCGATATAGCCATCTTGCGGGAGTTGTAAAGTAGCGTGACGCAAATTATGACCCTGTCACCTACAGCAGGTCGATTCAACGTGATATTTCACTGGAAAGTCATAAGCAACACACGCAACATAAGGTTTAAATTGGACCAAAAAAATAAGAATGTCTACGGAAGGCTATCAAAGAACTGGTGTAGGGTATATTATTTACTATTTTATTCTACTTGTTCTAACGTCAGTGAGCCAATAAACTTTTATTTCTAACCACATTATTATTTAGTTGTTGATTGGAGAAGAAAATGTATTACTGCTAGAAAAATTAACTGATAACAATACATATACCAATTAACCAAAAATAATGTTCTTTTATCATATCTTATCTATTCTGTCCATTCTGTGTGTTTTTGTTAGTTGCGTTTTCATAAATAATAGACCGTTTCATTAGTACTATCTTTATTGACAGTGTATCATATTTACTTTTATATTTTCAGGTTCCAGCTACATAATATTGTGTTGGGGAAAAAATAAATCGTTTTTTTATACACCTCAAACCGAATAAACAATAATATATGTACAGTTTTGATCGATGACGTTTTGGTCACTTTTATGATATAGTTATATCTCCATCACTGTTTTTTTTCAATATATTTTAAAGTCACCTTTTTACCAACGAGGGTTTATTTGAACTGGACCTAGAGTTTAACATGGGCTCCGGACTCATCCCTCGTGAGGACATTCGGTCTTACCCAGCCTGGTTACTGGCGTAAATAGGATGGTTATTCCTTGTCGGATTTTCCACTGTGGCCTATAAAGATACTGATAATTACAATCACAAATATAAAGTACTTCCTTGCCCCAGCCATTATTCGAACCCGCAACTATGGCAACAGTAGGAGAACCGCCCTGTCGCCTTGACCACTGCGCCAATGAAGCTGGCCCTCCACTAGTCTTGAACTTCTTAGGTTTTTGTTTCACCTTATTAATAAATAACGTTGTATAAATGTATGTCATATCATTTTGTCTGTCTCCTGTAAATTTTTTTTGCTAAACATATATGTGTACGTGAATTTATTAAATAATATATCAAGCTTTCCCAAGAATAAGTTTATTCAATATTAGATTTATTTAGAGTATTTTATATATAGATCACTTTTATTTGTATGGGGAATATTATATAATGTAAAAATAAAATTCCCTTGTTTAACATTATGTCAATAAATTTTACTAAAAGTTAAAAGTTACGATTAGTTGACTTGTGGTTGCTTTTTTCGGTTAAATGGCTATAAATATCCATCTACAAAGTTTTAACAGGGGAGAAACTTTTACAGTTTGCTTTTTGTTAAAGTCAAATATACCACAAATTATATTATATTATGCTTAATATATAAGAAAACTAATCTATAACTACTGAGAATAGAAAGACTGAGAAAAAAAAATATTTTAAATATATTCACAACAATACGACACGTACGGTTTTATTGTTTTCTCCTACATTTTTTTTTGAACAAATAAAAAACCACTTAACAAATAAACATTTGTTTTGCGTGATTATCTATATACAAATTATAGATTGTAAAATTTTTCTACAGAGAAGTGAACATTGTAGTATGTGATTATAGCGTTCTGCGCATGCGCACTTAAATAGAATGTATAACATTTTAATTTAGTTTAGTTCTCATTCTTTATAGACGTCATAAAATGTACTCTTATTACCTTAGGATAGTTAGTGGTAAATAAAAGTTGGAGAACTGAACTCAAAGAAAATCAAACCTATATCAATAAATCATGTTGCTTAAATTTAATCTTATATAAAAATCTTTCGTTCACTAAATAACAAAAAATAATATAAATAGAAGCTTCTAACCGAGGTATTGAAAACATTAGAAGTAGAGAAATAAAAGTGGAATAACAATAGAAAATAGAAAAATAAAAGAAAATCAAATATGATATATTTTAATAACGAGGTAGAAGAATTATGTATTATTAAGCGTAATGAAGAATTATGTATATTCTTATACTATTAATGCATTTCCTTTACTTTTGATTTTTTTCACACCACGAATATGCATTTAGAGCGTATATTGTAGATCTGAATTATTCTCTTGTAACTTAATCTTTCATCAAATAGGATTTATATACTTTGTATATTCAACAACCTGAATTCGTCTTTGCAACTAGAACGGTATTCCCCAGGAAACAAAAGCTTTTTACAGAATTATAGAATTCCCAATATTAGAATAGAAAACACCCGCCCAAGGATGGAGCTGGAGCTATAAAAACACTGGATACTCGACGGTTTCCATTCAAGCGGTTCACTGAGCAGAACCATATCATACCAGGTGAACAACACGGATTCAGATCCAAACCTTCATGTGCACACCAGACTACTAGATTAGCCGCAGAAATTCACTTCGCCATGAAGAAAAAACACGACCTCTGTGCGGTCTTTTTAGACCTAACAAAAGCGTTTGACAAAGTTTGGTACGACAACGTAATACGCAAAGCCATCAAAACAGTTTTACCACAAGACCTGATAACTATACTGCGTTCCTTTCTGTCATCCTTTCAGGTAATGATCGGTAATACACTCTTCAGTTGAGTCCCCCAAGGTTCCCCATTAGTCCCAGTATTATTCAATCTCTTTATGTCTGTCACTCCAATAAAGAAAAATGTTGAAACCTCCCAATAAGCGGATGACATTGCTTCCTTCACCAGTTCTCGTTATGTAGATGACGCTCAAAAGAAAACTTCAAATTCAATTAAATGCTACGGTCCAATTGTTAAATTTCTGGAGGTTGCAAATAAATCCCCAACAAACTCAGACCAAAATATTTCACAATCAGAGAGAAATCCGCGGCGGCCAGCTAAGAATGGAATCTCCAAAGGCTACAGTGTCGCCACAGTGCTTAACCCTCTTATCTACAGAAAAAGTAAATTATCTCCGATGATTAAAGTTTTGCTTTACAAGTTGCTGATTAGATGCGTCATGTTATATGGTTTCGGTTTGTCAAACCGAAACTAATGGAAAAGGGCTTCAGGTAATGCAAAATAAACTTCTCAGGCAAACTCTGAACGCGCCATGGTTTGTCGGAAACGCACAAATTCGTCGGGAAACTGACACACCAGAAATAAGACGATTGAGTTAACATCAGCAAGGAAACCTTTTCAGCTGATAAATCATACCCAAAAAAAACTGAACGGTCTCTCCTTCTCCGGGCTCCCTCGAATAGCTGTGTTATCAACTGTAAATTTTCATTCACTCGAATAAATCATAAACAATCCCGTTAGTTTCTATCACTTCACCACGTGCCCATCCTTCAATTCTCACATATACTTATGTCTGCAACGACTAAATTCTTTACCTATCTTATCCTTCATTATCAAATGTGCATGCTTACTCATCCTATTTTTTAATAACCACTAGGAACCATGATATTAATATTTCACAATAAAATTGTTTACAACCACATATAAAAAATTCACAAGTAAATGAAATCAGAAACATAGAATTAGCAAATAATAATCATAATCGGATGTAGATTATTATAATATGCATAGGCATCTTCCCTGTAGTCTAAAGATCTTCATTCTGTAGTAGAGATTCTTGGAACGCTAAGTACACTTTCTTAGTAGAGATATCAATCACTTTCTTCACATATATATTGGTAATTAAATGAAATTAACCAGATCTGTCCAACATAAAGACTCGATGGCTACTGGCTGGTTACCGGCTAACTTTTAACCTGGTTAGAAAAGCCTGAAAGCTTGTGCTGTAAATAGTTCTGACAGCTGGAAGACCTCTGGAAGCGAGAGTTTCAACAAGTTAAGGCCAATTAATGATCTGTTTTATGTGAGTTCAATTATATCCAACCTCGTTAGGAGGAAACTTTAGGAGATTCATACAAAGGCACGGCTTGCTCCTTCAAGAAGCATATACTCTGGGTGCAAGCTTTGGTAATAACGCCCTTTTACTTACTTCTCACAGCTCGTTGAGCAACATATTATAACCCTACTTTGTTCGTGACCTATCAGTTAACTAAAAAAATATCCTCAAAATAATCAGTAAGATATGTGAGGCATTTCCTAACTCCAAAGCTAAAAATGATCTGCTAAAGTGCAACTGTAAATTGCGGACTATACAGGCAAAAATGCAACTAATATTTTTCATTTGCAAATTAAATTATTCCAATTATGTAAAACACTGAGAAGTACACGGATCAAAGAACATCAACAATGTATGTAATATTGACTTGCGACTCAGTCAGCCTTGTATAAATACCGGACGAATACTAACTTATATATACATATATTTCACTTCAAGAGATCGATAAGATTTTAGGATCTATAAACATAAAAACAGTCTTAACAAGAAAAAGGACTATAAGACCAATATCGTCTTCCCGGTTTTTAACAGACCATGAACTCAAAACTCAAGGCCATATTTAGCCAGTAAAATATATTTGTATTGTTACAGATAAAGTAGGCCTAGCGACTCGTAGAACATCAATATGAAATAATATTTGAAACAAAAATAATCTAACGGAACTTTAATCATTTTATCATTTAATATTTGTTTCTATGATATATGACATTATTTAAGACTTACAAGGAATGCATTTTTGATTTTGATTCTTCTCCAGATTACTTTTCTTTGTGCCGTGACGGCAAGAGTGTGGCTCGGTTTTTTCAGCTATCTGAAACATAAAGAAAAAATCCATTGTGAGAATTTCTATCGCTCACTTGATTATATCTAGAACTAGTAGTAGGGATGCCGAAAAAATATCGATATTTCGATATTTTTAATGATATATTTATATTTTTGACCGATATATCGATTTGTTTGTAAGCTGATATTTTTCGATATTTTTTCAAAGAAATTAATTATATATTTTAAATATTATAAGAAACCATTTAATATTTTTAAAAAACAGTTACTTAATTTACTTAATTTTAACGGCTTAGTGTAGTTTGGTACTTAATTTCAAAGGTTTTCTATAATATATTTATTTAAATATGGAAAAAGATATATTAATATTTTTAAAAACATAAATATATCGAAATATCAAATTTTTTTTCGGTAGACGACAACCCCAACTCATAATAACCATATAGTTGACGAGAAAATAAATAATAAATATGAGATTAGTTCTAGAAATTTGTATAACTTTTTTATTATAACAATTATTATGCTGAATAAGTTTTAATTTATAATGATAAATAAATTACTGCTGTATTTAGTATCTGTTTAACAGTAATCAGTGAATATATTATACCACTGAGCTAATGGGGCGAGACCGATAAGAAAATAGAGGGTATCCACAAAATTGTTTTAGATACAACGAATTTATGCCAACTATTTTCCCGTTCTTCCAATTATTGAGAAGTCAATGACAGAAGTCTAGTGGACAACAAAAGATTCTATAACAATGAATTACAAAATATACTGGATAAAAACTCAAACTCACAGAATTTCAAAGGTAATGAATTTAATGGAAAAGAATGAAAAAGGCTACCATACAAATTGACTGAAAATGTCATTTTCTGCAACATATTGTGACTAAGTTTCAATTATTCATAACATATAGGATCAACCTGGTCCCACCAGACACAAAGAGCGACCGACACGTTTTGACTTTACAGTCAATGGACCGGCTTTTCCACGTGATAATCATAAATTTTTCCGCGTGGAATGTTCAAAATGAATCGTTTTTTGACTTACTGTAAATCAATTTTGTTGTATTTTTTTATTTCACCTGTTACTATTCGATGCAAAAATAACTTGCTATCAAATTTTCGAAGCAGCTTATTACTGATTTTTTTTGGTTTTTTAATAGCCTATCGTATGAAATTATTGCATCTTTATGCCTAGTGTACTGTCATAGAAACTGAAATGTAATTACCGACACACCACTGTCGGTGATTATGGAAAATTACCAGATCCTATTCACTATAGGTGATACACAAAAATAAAATCCCAATATATACACTCACACATGCAATAAACAGTTCTTAATTAAAATTGGGTACTTATTATTGTAAAAGCGTGTTTTGTTTGTTTAGAATTTCTCGATATCTTTTTTCATGAAATACAGACAGAAACATGTATCATTAAAGGAAATCATAAATCATTCTAATTATTATTTATTAAATCTCTATTTTATATTTATTTATTTATTTATACAAATATTTATATATATTTTAGTGTATATTTGCATCTTCGTATCTTTCCCATAATTCTTAAATTACTGTTAATAAATGATGCCTTATACTTGCAACCATAAAGTATAAATTATAACTTAGGCCAGAAACTGATACCAATAGGCCAGAGCCAGAGCATAAACGCCACCGAAAGTGATTTCTGCTAACATTTGGTGGCAGCGTACCTAACATGTGGCCTTCGGCTTTTCCCTTGTGCGTGTCGCACGTTCATCATAATCGGAGCTGGATAAGTAGGTACTCAATAGCAAGAGTGTTGCTTATTTGATATTTCGGCTTGGCTTTAAAGAGTAAGCCTCTAACCTTAGTGGTAGGATCTCGTGCATCTGCTTCCCTTAATATCATTGCACGTCGATTATTGTTAGGGTAGCAACTGGTACGTCGCTTGCTCCCTTCCCTTCATACCATATCACATGTCTTGCTTCATCTTAGCATAGCTTGTCATTACAATCAATGAGTTATCATTAATTATGTTATGATTCTCCATCATTATTGACTACTATGACTACAATGGATTAAGACCGTTACTACTTCATCAGAATTCTTGAGTACTACTTTGTAAGATTGTACTTAATCATCCTAGTTATTTCATCATTATTATTGTCTATCATTTTCCATTACTTGTTATCATTCGCTAGCATAATTAATTACCCGTACTTTTAGCTGCCAGTATATTACCTGTCAGTATCGTTATATTTCAATATTACCTGCCATTAGAAGTAACAGGTCAATTGAAAAGTTGAAATTTATTCAACATAATTCCATTCAAGGGTGATATAGTGATTATAGCGACCCTCCAACTTATCGATACCATTTTCGGAGTACAATATGTCCTTTGCTTCAAAATAAACTGAGGCCCAGTTTCGTTGATAGCCACTTTATTCGACGAAAGTATCTTCGCAGCGAGCGTTCTCTTGAGATCTGAGAACAGGAAATAGTCGCTGGAGGCAAGATCTGGAAAATACGGTGGATGAGAAAGCAATTCGAAGCTCAATTCATGGATTTTTCTCATCGTTTTCAATGACTTGTGACACGGTGTATTGTTCTTTTTCTTCAAATGCGGCCGTTTTTCCGCCGATTTTCGTCCTTCAAACGGCCCAATAACGCTATGCAACAGTCGCTGTTGATGGTTCTTTTATTTTCAAGGTACCCAAGGAAAATTATTCCATGCGCATCCGGAAATACAGACGCCATAACCTTGCCAGCCGACTTTTGCGTTTTCCCACGCTTTGAAGCGGGTTCATTGTGTGCAATCCACTCGAATGACTATCGATTGGACTTCGGAGTGAAATGATGGAGCCATGTTTCATCCATTGTCACATATCGACGCAAAAACTAGGGTTTATTACGCTTGATTATCTTCAAACACTACTCCGAATCATCAACTCGTTGTTTTTGGTCAAAAGTAAGCTCGCGCGGAACCCACTTTGCACAGAGCTTTCTCATACCCAAATATTCGTGAATGATATAATGTACACGTTCAGTTGATATCTTTAGAGTGTCTGCTATTTCATTCAGTTTCAATTTCCGGACATTCAAAATCATTTTGTGGATTTTTTAAATGATTTCGTTTGTAACAACCTCTTGTGGGCGTCTACTGCGTTCACAGTCTTCGGTGTTCAATTCACCACGTCTAAACTTAACATACCAATCCTTGATGGTGGATTTTCCTGGGACACTGTCCAGAAACTCGGCATCAAGCCAAGTTTTTGCATCAACTGGATTTTTTTGCTTTCAAAAAGCAATATTTTATCAACACGCGAAATTCCTTTTTATCCATTTTTTCACAATAACGAAAATTGCTTCACTCAAAATGCTATAATTCACAAACTAATGATCCGACAGCTATCAAATTTATACACTCATCACTTGAGTGTTAAGGTTAACTAAAAATGATATGGATTTAATTCTCGTAGCGCCATTTACGTGTCAGGCCGTGAACTTTTCGATTGATCTGTTATATGTCGTAATAATCATTGATCTCTGATATATTACAGGTGTATTTTTCAATTTCACCCTTGTCATTGATATTTGGTTGCTCAGGTACAGTTTCATTTTGTTTTTAGCATTTAGCATAGCGTTTCGTATGCTCGTAGTGTACCTTCTTTATTTTTTCATTTATTGTATATATTTATTTATTGTTATATCATTTATTTTGATATCAATTTTTATTTGTTTAAGGTGTTAAATTGTTTTATTTAAATATAATTTGTATGTTACGCCTGGTTTAAAATTAGCCCCCATTATTTAAGACAACCTGCAACGCTAAAAAAAACTTTTGGTCCGCCCAATATTTTCCAAACGTTAAATTTCATCACTCGTTTTTTTTTTCAGTACCTCTGGAACTATCCTCGTACACGCTCACGTACACACATGCACATAATGCCGTTCGCGATCGATATAGCCGAGCGCCATTGACTTCCGAGGAATTCCAATTAAAATAAATTCGACACGTCGCTCCGTCATAGCCGTGTTATTTTGCACTTGACCAGTACGATCGACGTGCTTGACCCAAAAAATTGCCAGAAAACCGACGCCTTTCAATGTAAAATGGCGCAAAACTCGGTCGGTTTGTGTAAATTGGAGGACTTTATGAATGCTTCCACAATTCCCTCAATTTTCTCGTTAATTAGGCATAATTAATTAATCATTTTTAATGTTTTTAAGTGTTCTCAGGTATCTGCGTTCATTCCAAGTTGGTTTGCTGGTATTGGGATTGTGAATCAATCTTGGTGTACTCTTTATAATACATGGCCTTACTTATAATAAATGAGATGGAACTCTTTTGTAACTTATTCACGTTAAACCTCAATTGAAGGGCTTTAGTATTAACTATATGCCTGTTTTTATTGTCCAGCATATTTGTTCTCAACCTCAAAGATATCTCCAGGGATGAACACTTTTCAAAACCCAAGAAATCCGAAAACGTGTAGGAAGTAATCTTATAAAAAATAGCATTTTCTACACAATTAAATATATTCAAACTTAGCGGGTAGCTGAGAAGACTAAGAGTTTAGCTCGTCGACAATAACGTACTACGAGACACATCTACCAGTGAGATGGTGCTAAAAATTTCTTATTCGTACAAATTGTGAGTGTGATGAATGTCGCTAACTAACACAAGAGTGTTGAGAGACTATAAATTAATATATATATATATATATATATATATATATATATATACGTTATATAAAGATATCCTTTGCCTTAATTGGAAAAAACAATAATGCAAAATATATAGGGAAAAGTTGAGCAAAACAGGGCAGCAAACAAATGAGAACAGCGTATTTTTAATTATAAAGTGCTTTTGTTACACAGTGTTTGTTACACATCGAATATAGTACCGAATGGGGTTTGTGAAAATGTAAAATTCTTTTTGAGCCCGGAGCAGACTTTTCTCCTCATTTTACCATAGTTAAGAAGAGACAGAATGCTATCTCATGACCCTATTAATCTATAAAATTCGATTTTGATTGATACTAGATAGTATGTTGGTATATAGATACTATTGATAGACCATGTTGACAAATGTCTCCAAAATTCGTTAAAACATTAGTTATAACAACTATAGGTTATAAACCGGAAAAAGTTGTTAACCAAAAAAATGAGTTGATGCACCAACATTGCGACGTGCTGACATTAGGAATTATAATGCCCAATGCACAATGCATTTAATCAAGAGTTGAGACGCGACACCCAATATGATTCCGAGGCATTGAGAGAAACCGTTCAAAGAAAGGTTTCCTTTTAAATCAACAACAAATATATGCCTACGATACGCTCGTAAAGGTGGAAAGCTCGCTCCTGAACAATGAAACTGGCTGAATTTTTTCTTAGATAGCTCTTCTTCTCGATCGTAAAATGAAATACTCCTCTTCCTTCATCAGGAGCATTGTAATTATGTTGTTAAAAGGCGATCGAACGCCTCATTCAGAACTCAAGCTGCCGTTGAACATACAAACTAATGAAACTACAACTTGCAACTATTAGAGGTATTCTGCAATAGCCAAAGTGTTGCAGCAAGGCACACTGATGAATTTAGAATATGTTTCTGGAGTCATAGACAAACGTAGAGGTAGACATTTTAAGGCTGCAATTCTAATAACAATAGATGTTTACAATAAATTTATAGTTGTGCTAGGAAACATAACAAACATAGAAAACTAATGAATCCATATATAATAATTGGGTCCATATATAATTAATATAAAACTGCATTTGTTGAATTGTTATTGTCAAAATGTTAAACGCAACAAAGAATACTAATAAGAATAATAAAGTATAATAAACAAAGTCTACTGAGTTCTCTTAAATTTTTCAATTTTCTGGGTCACCTTCTTAATTTTTTTTCCATAATAACCTGCTACAAAGTATTGAAAAAAAAAAGAGAAAATATGAATGAAAGAGGTAAAATCGTTCTCAAGTTATAGCGTAACCAAGGGAAATAAGGGTTCATTTTCAATAACATTCAAATTATATAATAATATTTCAAATAACAAATACTTTAAATATCTTATTACCTCCCGTAATTTCTGTTTAAATTTGAATATTTAATGAAAATCATATTACTGTCAATATTTTTCTCCTTCTCTGGATTAAAAATTATCATTTTCAAAAAAAACTGTTCTCTTACCTCAAATTCTAACTTATATAGAACCGGGAACTTTTTGCGTTGCTCGCACAACTTCAAAAACTGCGAGATCTCGATTGGTCGGTCTGTGATGGAGTCGGCCACTGTACCATTTTCATCTGGAAAAAGTAAGATTTCCATATTCAAAAAGGACAAGTTGACTCTACAAAAGCCACAACAGTTAATCTATAAATAACATTCCAAAAAGTAAATTGATATAAAACCAATCACATAACAAGAATCATGTAACACCAAATTAACATAATATGGAAGATTGCATACATAATATATATTAAATCATGCAAAATGTACAAGATTGTTTTATAATTATTGTTCTTCATTCTCTTCCCTTAAACAAATCTTAATCATCAGTGATAGTGATCATCTGTTATTCTTTAAACAATTTTAATTAATTATGTTAATTAATAATATTGTTACCATCTTATACGATATTTTTAATATTATTAATTTATTACATTGACACTAAATTATCAGTACTAATTTTTGATGAATATAAGATGAGCAATTGATGTAAAAGTAAGATGCATGTAACAATCTATACATTTTGATTAGTTATTTGGAACAATAATAAAACTGACAAATTAATTTTAAAAATAAAAATTGAAGAATACACAGAAAGAACGTGAAAGCGCAAAAAGCAGCAGAATCATAGAACTGTGATACAAACATAGACAAGATGAGGAACACAGAAATTATAAAATATATTAATAAAGCCAATAGAATCATAGGAATAGGCGAGATGAGTAAGCAATTCAAAAAAAATTATTTTATGATAATTCTACTGATTTGCTTAACCCGGAATAAAAGTGATTTGTACAAAAAAATTGGTCTTTGAAATAATGTAGTTTTAAATTCGTGCTAAATGCGCTCTAAATATATACGTGATGTAGTTGTTTTGGTCGCACTGAACTATTTTTATTGGTACAGGCCTTATTTATACATTATTTTAATAATCTTTTATTATAACTAGACTTTGTATTGTGTATTATTGATGTGGAGTTCCCTAATGCAACTATTCATCAGCAAAAACTCCAAACAAGTTGTGTATTTTCATTCCAAGGCAGTAAAAAATTTGGGAAATGTTCTTAAATCTTGCAAGACGCGAACTAGCTATAACAATCTTGAGCTTGAACATCAGTAATTTATTACTGTGAAGAACATTCTAATATAAATACTTACTATTTAACTACCTTTAATTTTGTGTAAAGTATCTTATCAACGTAATATCGAGATAAATAATACTGTTGATCAGAGGTCAGGTTTGGCTTCATTTGTTTAATTCACTGTGCATGAGTCCATAATAATTTTGTTCTTTTTTCAGATATGGATAATATGGAAAATTATATTTAATATAGTGTGGTGGATGGAGTTACATTTACAAATGTGCATGAAGTCAGCATATATTACTACAAGATTCGAGAATTAGACTCGTTGAGCTCATTGAATCTTCCCTGCTGCTCATTACTGAACTACCATTTTTTTGCATTGTTACTAGTCTTTTCTGACTAAACTACAATTTGTTTTTATGATAACTTAAATCTAGGTTTATAACTAGGAGGACCCATAGGCCCTATCTCAGTCTCTGATGAAATAATGTTTAAACATGTCACTGCTGTATTTTTTATTACATGCACCTCACTACACAACACTACACAAGATCAGATAGTTTGATTATTTTATGTCTTTGTCCTGCTCTGGTGATATCCTAAAATTGCAATACTTCAATTCTTGCAATTTTTTTGATTTATTGGCTGGCTGTGGGTATCTGAAGGTCTCGATGTAGGTAGTCAGTCCTGTAGTATTTGGGTGCGCCCACAATACTTCTCAGGACTTTGTTCTGATAAATTTGTATTTTGTTTATGTGACTCTTTGCAAAACATCCCCATAATTGAACTCCGTATGTCCATATAGGTTTCAGTATTTGCTGATATAATAGCGATTTATTATATACTGATAATTGTGATTTTCTTCTAATTAGCCAATACATTTTCCTATATGTCAATTCCATTTATTTTATTTTCTTCTTTATATGCTCCTTACAGCGAAGTTTTGCATCAAGATTCATTCCGAGATAACTAGCGTTGTTGCTATATGGAATGACAGCATCATTTAATGTTATTGGTGCTCGTACGGTCTATTTATAGGTGAACTGCACATGTACAGATTTACGTTCATTAATTCTTATTTTCCAAGCTTGTGTCCAATTATTTATATTCTCAGTTGCCTGTTGTAATTTTCGTGTAGTTTCTTCACTATTGTCCCCGACAGCTATAGTCTCAGTATCATCAGTAAATATAGTCATCATAATATTCTCCATTTGTGGTACATCACAAGTGTAGAGTAGATAAAGCATAGGCCCCAGTACACTTGTGGTATCTTGTGGTAGAACTACCATATGTCCTACCACAAGTAAAATAGTAACTATAATACAAAGAAAGATAATATAAAGAAAAACATCAAACCAAATGGTATTTTGTCAAGTTTTTACAACCTGGCATTTGTGTGCTTTGTGTGATTATGCGTTTGTACGGCAATTATTAAAACACAGTTTAAAATTGCAATTGGTGTATTTTATTCACCCGTACATTACAAGGAAATTTTGTACAATTTCGGATACACATCATCACTCCACACAGCAAGTTTACGAACATACAAATACCTTATTATCCCTGTCAAATACATTTGCATTTATATCTTAAAATTATCATCATAAAATATTTCGCTAGATTTGCTATCGATACAATTTTCATTTGTCTTTGCCAATATGGAACACTTGATTTCAATATTATTATTTCCATAGTTTCCTACTAGGCATTGTTCTATAGTTAGGTACTCTTAGAGATATTAATTGTATTTATTAATTTTCTTGTCAAATACAATATTGCTAGTATTCTTATTTGACTCATTCATCTTTGACGCAATTGACGTTGCTACATGACGTTGCGTTTTACGCTGACGATATTACGTTCTTCACGAACTTCAGACTCGAGGTTACCATTCAAGAACATTTACAGAAGCAGTTCGATCATGCGGTTAAGTGGTTCAAATTCTGTTCAAACCTAGGCCATCATTTTCCATAGCAAGCTTTACGCACTGCGAGTATTCATTTCATGGCTGGATAACGTCACGAACCTAAATCTCTCAATCTCGAGGATAGCAAACCTGTTATCTTATCAAATCTACCTTTCTAGCAGACTTTCCATCTTAATCAAATGCTTATTTTACAAGATGTTAATTTGGTCTGTTCTCCTCGACGGATCTAATGTCTACTTCAAGTTTGTTACACCCAACCAGGTGAAAATGCTTCAATTTTTCCAAAATTAGCTCCTCAGGAGGAGAATCTTAAACGCTCCATGGTGTGTCAAAAATAATCGAATTCACAGAGAAACTGACATTCCAGAAATCAAGCACTTCATATCTGAATCATTCCACAAATAACAACTCAGCTCAAGTTCTTCTGAAAACGCGCTTGTTCACGAGCTGGTCGACATGCTGAGAGCTTAGCACCGCGTCACCGCTAACCTCCAAGGGGGAGGCTGAAACGACCTCATCCGTCGCTGCAATCATAACTCTTGCCCGTATACGACAGCATCCGGTCGTGTGCTAACTCAAGTTCACGCATCTATAATTAGTTTCACTATCTGTTTTTTCGCCGCGTCCTAGTGTCCAATAACGCCTTCTCAGCTGCAGCAGTAGCGCCCCACAGGAGTCAACTGTGAGGCGATTGCGGTTTAGTGTACTGGTAAGTCCAGAAGCAAGTCTCCATGATCAGGTATGCGTCATGCACAAGCGTATGCGTTAGTCACACAGTACAGTTACCATCGACGAATCGATTCTAGTCAAATTTACGTTATTTGCCTTGATAAATCCCAGTTCAACTTTTTCAATTATCTTTTCTTCCCATTAATAGCCAAAACCTATTTTTTAAAATCTGAAATGTAAGATAAACAATCCAAATAAAATCGAAGCGCGTTAAGAAGTCTAAAACTGGAATTGTTTCATAGCACTTGTGATTGATGGATTGATGGTTGACTTAATGTAGTGAATAATATCATAATATCATACACTATAACTATAAATTAAAATTTTTGCGATTCTTTATTACAGTCATCATGCCTATTATATGTAGAATTTTAAAGAAAAAGTGCATGAAAAAAGATCCGGTTTACAACAAAAAAAAAGTTATTATTTTAGTAGTTTAGTTGCTAAATCCGAATTTTCCGTTTCGAGATATGTCCATTCGTAGTACATAGTACTCCAAAAACGCAATAATATCATTTAATATCATTCAAAATCAATCATGTTGTTTTGTCTGACTGCCAACTATTCTGAGCATCTGTCAGTTCAATTTTTATGAAGATTACACGAAATAGACCAGAAGTTCCTCTAAATATCGAAAAGAAAGGTCTGCCAGAAAACGGTATTTTTGATAATACAATTAGACTTTTTTAAATTAGATTTGAAATAAAACATTTTTATCAAAAAACGTTACCAATTAATTCCGACATCTAATATAAAACGAATGAACAGCTAAGAAATCATAATCGACAGTTTTAGTGGCAATACTGAAGTGGCAAAAAGAATGGTGTACGTGACCACAAATGTGAAAAAAGAATTGACTTTGCCAAAGGTCAAAAGGCTATTGATTATACATTCGTTCGGTAAGAAAATAACAATGAAAAGGAAAAAGTCCAGCTGGGCCAATGCTGATCTAATGGTCATATAATAAAACCAAATTAGTGACCGTATTCTGTGATAAAACAAACTGGAAAGCCATAAATCCAAAAAGCAGTTAACAGGTATTAAGATAGATTCGGATCAGCTAACAGAAAAAACAAGATAAAATAAATCCCTTGATAGTGCAAGAAGATAGTACGCCTTTTATAGAAGACAGGTCATTTTATTATTACTGTTATTCGCATTTACAAATCAGAAATATATTGGAAATGGTTATGCTCTCAATTTGATAGGAAAAAAACGAAGTCAAGCTATAAAATGTATTACAATGTATTACAAGGTTTGTTCAATAAGTTTTTAGAAAAATGATAGATAAATATATAACTTTAGGTTTTTTTATTTTCAGTAATACAGAAAAAAAATGGTATCTGCGGCTAAAGTATTAAGTTAAATCAGCTAAATTAGAGAATATATCGCTTTTTTAAGATTACGCGTAAACTTTATTGATGGACGCTTATTTTGAGCTTGTTACAATCTGACTTCTGTAGACCTGAATCAAAGAAACCCAAAGGCGCAGAAAACAATTATTTTGATATGTTGGTCAGTAAACGAATTCCTCAAACCTCTTGTATAAATGACCCGAAAATAAGATAAATTAAAATCACCAATCTTCAGAGAATGATTTTAAACAAGAAGTAGGAGACTAATAGTATCATTGCATATCAATTCAGATGACATGAGTTCACTGCTGTTTTGAATACACTTTCCATACATATATTCCAAAAATTTAATGCATTTGCTTAATGCTATGAGTTAAGGCTACCTTCTTGACTTATATTTCGTTAAAATTTAATGACCAATGAACGATTATAAACTAAAGTGGACTAAATAGAGATTAAATTTCAAAAGCGACTTTGGAGAAATGTTTCGGAATATTCAATATCCTGATCACACCGCAATCGTCTTTTCGGCCTATTTTATTGGTTTATTTGAATCACTATACTAAGACTTGCGAAGATATTTAATTGCTTCATTTCATTTCTATGATGCGCCTGTTTGTTTGTTTTGTGCGCCATTTTATATGTGCATGATATAGAAAAGAGAACGTTTGGTATTTTTCTACATTTTTGTGACTAAATTATAATCAAAGTTAGTTGGTTATTAGGTCAATTAATTTTTTAGGGGATTTACAACATGATATTACTTAAATCTTACAACACAAATCGCATTGTGTACATTTGCAACCAACTCTATGTTCTAACAGGCTTACATTTTAATGTAAATAAAAAATTTTTTCAGCGCGTTAAGAAGTCTGAATTTGTATCCAGTATATCGTATTTGCGGAATGTTTTACTATTCTACTTCAATCTGAGCAAAACAGGCGCATGAAGGTCATCGAATGCTATGTGAAGCTTACGTCACCCATGCTCCATCGATTTCAACATGTGAATATTGGTTACGGCGTTTCAAAAGTACTTATATTGACACCGAATAAAAAGAGCTTTCTGGAAAGGCAAAAAAAATTTAAACGAGGATTTGAAGCTTTGAAAAATACCCCTAGTCCATGGATTCCTGGCAATGCATAACAGTTCTAGGTGTAAGGTTACCAAAGGCGGACTGAAGTTGCTGTGAATTAATATAGTTTATTGGAATTTGAACATCAAAAGCGGATTCCAGTAGCTCAGTTTCTTAGCTATAGACTATTAGAATCTGGTGTCACCAAAGATCTTCAAAGGCAAATCCAAGGAAAGCAACATCAAGCTCTCAAGGCGGAATAATGACCAGGTCCATCCTTGTGGTCGTTTCTTTAGGAGGGAAATGTTTATGTGGTACGACCCAGACTATCCGGCTTTTTACTTTTTTGACGACCTAAATGCCGAACAAATCAGACGGGTTGGTCTGTTTTTAACCTCAGTGGAGCTGTGTATCGCCGTTCAACCAATCGCCTCTTCTTTCTATTAAATAAAGTTGTACTTTCATGTAAATTAATAGTTTTTGTTTTTTAAATCGTTTCACATACTATAACTTAAGTATTGAGTGGGACAAAAGTCCCGCTACTATTTCGTTTTTACCATTGTGTTGTATAGAAGTCCACATTTTATTATTGATAAATCTACGCCACAAAAAAAAATAAGCAGAAATACTGATTATATTTATTGAAAATAATCGTTCCATTATTGCCACTCAGCGGAAATTGCGTCAATGGTAGCGGGACTTTGCCCCACCCTCAATCTGAATTGACAATCTAAAAGCTCCTTTGGTATGCTTCTTAACCCTGCATAACACTGTAAATAATCAAAAAGAACAATATGAATTTTTCAATAATATTAAGATACTGCATATATATATATATATATATATATATATATATATATATATATATATATATATATATAGTAGGACATATATTAATTAAGGTTGTGCAATAAGTTCAACTCATGTCGGTAGACACCAGAAGAGAGTGTGCAAGAATACACCATTGCAAGAATACAAGAATTGAAACTATCAAATTAAGGTAGGTAGCTTCAGTGACAGTTTCATTTAGCTTTAGCAGCTACACCTGCTTATGCTACCATATACTCAGCAAGACTTTATGAGCATTCCACTTCGGTATCAATGTAAATGGCTTTCCTATACCAACCCATCACTTTTTACACCTTATAACGCTGATCAAAATACATGCAAGGAACTAACATTTGTGTTCCTAAAGGGTATCGTTATCTATTAGGGACAGTGCGAAGTAATGATGAGTAAACAACTGTTAAAATAACAATTGTTAAATTAACTATCAAATTCGGTGGCTTTGACATCTCTGTACATAAAATAATAGTTTTTCATTTAGAATTATTGAATTATTCAATGTATTGTTATATATATATATATATATATATATATATATATATATATATATATATATATTGATATTTAATTAGGTTATCAAATAATGTCAGCGACATCAACTAGAATTAAATTTTATTCGAAACCCAATAAAAAAATATTTTATTTGAATATATTCCATTTCAGATACGAATATAAATCAAAATTCGAATTGAAAGATTACAATCTTCTTAACACAGATATAAATAAAATCTATAAAATATATAAGAAGGTAATATATAGGCCGTGAAATGAGAAAAGAAGAAAAATGTTCGATCACGTCTTATGGTAGATAAAAATCGGCCGTAAATCAATTGTCAAATTTTAGTAGGTTACCACAAAAAAGAAAGCAAGAAATTCCTTTAAAATAAACCCTCTACGGGTGTTCAATCAAAACTATGATACGAGGGCAGTATGATATGAATTATACCCTTGCTGAAACTAAAGTTATCTTTGCAGTTCTGACTGTAGTAATGGTAAGATATTGATGACTATATCATACATACTTAAAGTATTTCAGCCTTAATAATTCAGTAAATGCAAAATTATATGCAATTATGTTTTAAGAAAAACTTGCGCTGCAAGAATATTGAAAATTTAAGCTATAGAATATAAACTTAAGTAACAAAGCCACTTTTCATTTAGAAGGTCATCTAGACAACAAAAATGTTGAGTTACTAACACATAAAAGAGAGAAACCAAAGATTATTACACCGTCAAAACTAAGCAAACCAAAAGTGTAAAAGTGTGTAATGTAAGTAAATACATTAGGATCATAATTTCGATACGAAAGAAAACTAAAATGTCACCAATGTCATAACTAATTTGAGTCCCATTTTACATTTTACTCATGGACGTTCTCACTGAAGCTGCGAAAATGAAGAATATCATCTAAATATCATTCGTCAATCAAGCTACGAAGTTATCAGTCGAAGTAAACCGCACTTAACATTTTTTTTATTAATTAATCTTACATTAGACATATGCTTAGTACAGTTTTAATTTACAAACTAATTTATTACTACTATTTTGTTGTACTTGCATTAAGATACAAGCAAAGGATTAATATATCAATAAGTATTTCCAAAATTAAAATAAAACGAATCTACTTAAGCAAAAGTTAAGAATACACTAAACAATTTCGTGTGGTTAGCTGCAATCTTCTGATTTCCTGAGTGTTGTCCAGTACCTGTATCGGTTGCACAACCTTATTTCATGTCTTAAGGTGATATATATCTTGGACTACTTCGTGTATCCATTTGATTCCGAGGTCATCGTGCAGTTCTTCGTAATTAAGGCATTGGTAATTAATCTTAGAACTTTGTTTTGGGTGCGTTGTATTACTACTTGATTTGGTGTTTTAGTATGCCCCAATATTTGCGCCCCATAGGTCGAAATTGGCATTACGATTGACTGATAAACTGCTCTTTGATTTTAGGTCAAGTTGAGAGTCTCTTCCGACTAACCAGTACAGTTTAAATAAGTATATTAAATAATAAGCTTTCCAATTTTACCTACCATCGAGATATATTCCAAGGTATTTAACTGATTCTGCTTGAGGAACCGGGCATCCGTCAAGTGATATAATTAGGTTTTTGTCATTTCGCCGAAACTCAAAATTAATATGGACAGATTTGGAGCTATATTGCGAGTTGAGAGAAGTGTTTCGAATACCGCTTCATGCAAGACTGTAAATTTTCTTTCGAAAAGATATGATTCCAGTGGTCGACAGTAATGCCGCGGTAGCAATTTGCTCATTTTGTAGATTAATCCCAAATGCCATACCCCTACAAGAGCTTGTGAGACGTCCGAAAATATTGTTTATTGGTAGCATTTCTTTTCTTCGAATGCCTTTTCAACAACTGCTGTTACTTTGTGCACTTAGTCGATTGTCGAGTGGTGATCTTGAAATCCAAACTGGAAATCTGGTGTTTCTATAAATTGATTAATATGTTTTAACAACAGTTTCACAAATAACTTTCATATCGCAGGTAGCAGCCAAGCAGGCTTGTAAAATTCCACTTGTTCCGCCGGCTTGTCAGGGTTTTAAGCATAATTATTAGAGCAACCTTAAGATATTCCGGAACATGCTTGTCTCAAACAGGCATTGGATATATATGACAACATGACTATTGATTTTCGTGGCAGCTCTTTTAATAACCCAGGTAAAATACCATCAATTCCCGAAGACTTTATAGGATAAAGGTTGTCGTTAATTTCTGTGTCAACTTCTATTGGAGAAATCAGATTTACAGCTACATCGGGCTAACAAACAGGCTTTATATCTATTGTATATTCTATATCATTCGGTTAGAATACGTTAGCTAAATGTTCTACAAATAAGTCAGCTTTTTCATCGTTCACGTAATAGAAGTATTTAATTGGAAGAACATAAAAAAATCAGCTTTTGGCAAATATGCCTTATCTTATATTGAGATTCTACAGCACCAAATGATCATGTAATAAAAACCTTTACAGAATATATAATTTGTATTTTAAAAAGCCTTAAAATAATATAAATACATTAGGATAATAATTTTGATACCAAAGAAAACTAAAATGTCACCAATGTCATAACTAATTTGGGTCCCATTTTACATCTTACTCATGGACGTAATACTCATGGATATAATTTGTTACCGTTACGAATTAAAGAAGTAATTTTGAATGAAAACAGAGTTTTATAAAACATTAGTGCATGCTATATGGAAGAGACAATTTTGTTTTGAAACGAAAAATTTAACATGACTGACAATTTTTTCAGACTATTTTGGTTCACTTAACATAAAAATAACCACAAGTCACGCGTTATTAAATCTGGTGAGTAACGAGGATATTTTATAACTGTTATTTTGTTAAAGAACTTAAAAACACAAGGAATCTCTTCTATAGGACCTTGTGTTGGCAATACTGAAAACAAATTATTTTCGACAGAAAATTTAGCGGCAATAATCCAATTTTTCTAATTATATTGTAACCACCACTCTGAATTCATTCGCCTTTCATTCGACATAAAAAATAACATGCTCAAAATATTTTAATCCGCGTCTCTGAATTTGTTCCTCAATTGTTGACTGATTATCGTAAATTGAAAGACCTCAGGCTTACAGATGTCAGACCGTAACAGTGTCCTCGGAGCCATACAGATGAATTGGTAAGAAAATCAGATGTTAGTCTTGATTGTAATGTTTCCTCCCTTCCTCACATACCGTCTACTTCAGCAGTAGATGCCACATTTTCTCCTGTATCACTGATTCCAAGCACAGAAACTCTTGCACTGGCTCTAAATGAAATAATAGTAGAAACCTCATGAAAACATTTCTGAAATGTTCATAATTACTTACTGTTTCACTAGTACTTTGATAATTTCAATATATCTAAATTTTGTTGCCAAATTATAGGGTAATAGCTAAGTAATATAGTAAAAACCAAATCACAACTTTATTAAAAAAACTAAATATTGGTGCAATATTTATCTTCAGTTTAGATCTATTCAACCATTACAGAATTAACATTTTTGGTATTAACAGCAGTTAAAAGAGAACCTTCTTCTTTTTTTCGAACTGAGTTATAAATGCATATGCTGTATTTCCATAATAATACACATAAAACATAGCCAACTATAGAACAAATTCCATACTGAAACTCATCTATGTATTTCAATATCATAATAAATGAGAGATTTCACTGAAGAGCCAATATTAAAAAGAAAAGAGATTAATATCAAACACAAGAAAATGTACTGATTGTTGACTACGTAGTAAGCAAACCAGCTTAAAACAAAGTGATCTGGGGTTGTGCTCATAACAGTAATGTACAAATATTTCACTTGAACATCACACGAGCTCATCCAGCTCTGTGATAACTCCAGTCTGACAAGAAGATTAAATATTCAAATTATTTCAGTACAGAAAGTTTGTTAGAACATAAGTAACTTTGATGAGTGAGATTTTGATGATGCAGAAAATTGAAAAGAGTAATTGGGCTTTTTAAATACTCACAAATCAGATATCATTACATTATGATTATCAATATTGATTATTTTTATTCTTCTATATAAATTTCTTCCTTTCTATTATCAATTATAAATATAAGATATGTTGAAAAGAACACAAGTGAAACATATTTTACTCAAAGTTACGTAGGTGAAAAAATATGGAAAAAGCTTGAAGCTTTCAGGAAAAAAATAACGATTACAGTTTAAGGGACAAACGACGAACCCTCGGTCCACGGACAGAAAAACCTTTCATCATTGAAGTGGGTAATGTTAATTAATCAACGGCTTTCTTCCTGATGGATCTCTTTAAAAATTAAACTAAAAGAGATTTATTTTCTGGTCCATATAATTTTGAAATAACTGACAGGGGAGTAAAAAAAGGACAATAGATCCAATAAAAATTATAAAATCAATATACAAATATAAACGATCAAAGTTACGAGGATGAGGTGAAAAGTTCGCGGGTTGGCAATGCAGAACCGCGATTTTTTATTTTCTCTTTCTGTATAAACACCCTTTCTCCAACATCGGTATTCATTTCCGAAAGTAATAGTGTGAAGGCCTGTGAAAATACTCATCTCCGATGTTCTCAACTTCTTAATTGTTTTTGAAGCGCTTCCCCGAAACACATTTCCTCAAGTGTGAGGACAGATGAAAGTCTGAGAGTCTGAAATCGTAGCCAAAATCTCACAGTTTTACTATCGCTAAGAATAATTTTAGTTAAACATCGATGTTTTCGTGCTGAAAGAAGATGTCCTTTATTCTTCATTCCTCCTCTCACCTCCCGACCTCTTCTCACGAATACCAGTTGATCAATAAGTTTAGAGTAATATTCTTATGTAATTATTTTGATACCAATGCGGTTTCTTTTCTGGTGGTAATTGTGGGTACATATCTCATGGTGACAAATCACCGTATAATTTACTAATATATTGCTCCAAAGATTACGGCAGAAACTATTTTGCATTCGATCGGAATTCACATTATTCTGAGAATTAGCATCACTAATTCTTGACGTAAGATGTTTCGCATAATTTCTTAAAATATGCTCACAACCACGGCTCACCACATCACTTATTTTCATTCGCTTATCGTCCAACGCAGTATAATACACTTTTTAATATATAGCTGTGGTAGCTTATAGCTGTGTTTACAGCTTTGATATTATTTTCAGGGCACTGGCAATTATATAAAATTAAACATATTTATCATTTTTAAAAGTGCCCTACTCGGCAGGTCTTTTCGCATATCGCACTTACCGAAACTACGCCATATTGCTCAGTGTTTTCATAAAAGGTGGAACTAAAGTCCCGCTACCATTTTGACTGCCTATAACTTTGCTCCAAGATAAGATAAGTAAGTTTAGTTTCCACAAAAAGTTTATTTGGTCTTTACATGTTTTTCGCTGTGATTGAAAAATTATATCAGCCAAATGGTGACCGCGATTCGCTATGAAACTATCGGCTCTTTTTAAGGTATTTTTCATGACATCCTGCAACATCTGAGGCTGAATTTCTTCAATTTCGTGATTTCGTGATGATTTTAAAAACCCCATAAGAGAAAGTCTGGTGTTGTTAAATTCGGAGATCTGGCTGGTCATGCGAAATCGCCACTTCACGAAATTAGTCTTCATGGAAAAACGTCATTCAATAATTGAATTGTTGAAAGAGCTGTGAGCGCTGTGGCCCCATCTTGCTGAAACCATATATCCTTTAGTCCTTGGTCTTCCATTTCAGGCAGTAACAGTAGCTGCAACACCTTGGTCATATTCAATAAAATAGGGACCAATGATGTTTGAAGCATGAATGAATGAACAAGCATGAATTCCACACTATACAGTTGTTTTTAGTGGATGCAATGATATTTCATGAATTAATTGAGGATTTTCTGTTGCCAAAACCGACTGTTCTGTTTATTGGCGTGGCCACCGAGAAGAAAATGGTTTCATCGCAAATGGACGCAATTTCTGCTGAGTGCAAATAATGGAACGATAGTTTTCAATAAATATTATCACTATTTCGGCTCGTTCTTGTGGCGTATATTTATTCATAATAAAATTTAGATGTTTACGCAACATTGTTAACACAATGGTTACAGCGAAACTGAGCTAAACGTCACATAACCAAGATGACGCGCAATCAAAATGCTAGCGAGATTTTTGCCCCACCCTATATTATTTAACATAAATAAACGTGTGTTCAAGACTGACTACGAATCCTCGCCATCAATATAATGTTAGGTATGCCCCTTTTACAAGTCTCGAGCATTATCGTTTCTTATTGTTTTATCATTATATGTCTTGGAATTCCTAAAATTGTGGTTTATATTTCCTATTGATTAGAACATACTTTAGATGTGAAAAGCATTAAAAATATTATAGTCACAACACGTTAAAATTATATTAAATAATTATATATATTATAATTATATATATTATATATATTATATATTATAATAGTTAAATTATAAGGTACATATATTATGGATTATGTAATATGTTTCAGATGGCGTCTATTGCATATTTAATTCTCCATTATTGCATACTACTCCGTAAATGTATTCAATCTAAACGATATAATGGGTTCATGATATAACAATTTTGTCAGTTAGAAGAGGTTTTAATTTAAGAGAAAATGTTTTATCGTTTGATTGTTTTGTTTAGATATCGAAAATGAAAATGGATAAGCTCCGGTGGGATTCCATTGTTGAATATTTATAAAAGCGAGCGAGTCCTTAAGTGGGCAAACGTTGCATATGTATAGTATATTCAAAATATGAAATAATGTGTTGCATATCGGAGTATGTAAATTCGTTTTAAAATCAGTTTTAAATAAGGTAAATAGACATAATACTGTCTGATGCATTTGAACATATAACCGAATTAGTCTATAAAATTAGCTCGATTGTCAAATGTCTACAAAATTCTTCAGGTAAATAATAATTTTGGTAAGGTGAGCTCGTACACCGGCAAACGTTGCTTTAGCGCTTTGTTTATTTAAAACATTTCAAATGCTTAATATTAGCGATTACTTTGATTAAATACGCCGAAGTCAATAAATAGGCAGTGAGAAATATATTGCCCCTCTAATCAGTTACTTCGTACAGGATAGAGAAAATGGGGACCCCTTCTTGCTTGTAAAATTCGTTAGAGAAATAACTAATTATACTACTAAATATAGAGTTGATGCGTTCTTATTGGAAATACTTTAGAGTATTGCAGCTGTCCTAAATAGCATAGGCAGTGTGGCTAAAAATTTCTCTAAACATGAAAAACAATATAATGTTGGATACACCTAAAATCGTCCACATACGAAGCGAAAAATTATTAATCTAGGAAGTATCCATAAAAAACTTGCCGAGAGAGATGCAACTGTTTGGGGTATGTAAGTCATCCCTTCATACACTGTTAGGAAACATGGGATTTAAATGGTGTAAATATAACCCACGAAGAGGTCTAATAGATCTTTCAGTCATTAGTTTTTTAGAATTTTTAGAAGCATATAATAAAATTATGGAAGATTTGTTATTTGAATTTGTGTTATTAGACGAGACAAGGATTTTTCAAACTGGAACATTGGGTATTGGCCCAATATGAAGAATATTTGCGTATGTATATTGGTATTGAAATGGCCAAGAAATAAAATCGTGATGCATCAAAAGCTGTGTATAATATCTACACAGGTAACGAATCTTATCTTGTCCTCCAAGTGTGTGACCATCACAGAAAAGTGATTCGTACATCAAGCAATTTGAAGCAAGTAATCGCCTGTTTCTTCAGAACAACTGAGCATCATGCAACCGTGCTGTTCACCGAGCAACGCAGAATGGTTAGCTTTGAATGGTCCATAAGCATTTGTTTATCAGCAATGCTTCGTGAATTATGCAAAAATGGCAACAAAACATAATTTTTATCATAACAATGTAAGCTCTCATATATCGCATGCAATAACGATTTATTTGACTGACTAAAAGGTGGAATTGATGGGTCATCTTCCATACAGCCCTGATCTGATACCAAATTACATTCCAACATTCCTCAGCATCTGAACAGCTTCTGTTGATGCATTTAAAAACTATGTTTTGGAGATACCTTAATCAGAGTAGAAAAAGTGGTTTAAGCACATACAAAAGTGTATTGTGATCATTAATGCTGATAAAAAAAATTGAAATTAGCATAACGTTCGATTAGGTTTTGTTACTCATAATATTTCTTAATAATTCATTGTATACATATAATTCTTCACACAAACAGAACATTCCACCATCTCGTTACAGTCATCAGAAAGCTACATACAAAACTGGAGAGTAAGGAAGTAAGAATTAATTATTTATGGGTCCCCTCTCATAGGGGAATATCCGGAAACGAAAGAGCTGACTATCTGGTGAGCAGAATAGAGAATTCAACTAAATTAAGTGAACTATTTAGCAGGGAAGAACCAAAACACACATAGGGTCTCTATATAGAGGACTGGATCAACTAAACTTGAATCTCCTCATGGAAAACAACAAACTGTGGGCGATCAAAAAGGTCTTCCATCAATCTCCTAATACTAATAATTTCGGCAGGTTCCTACAAAGCACCCTTGCCCATTGCGAATAGGCGAATAGAAGACTGCCCCATGAACACTTGTTAAAGGGAGGAACCCCCTTCGACAGCAACTCAGGGTTCCTGGGTCATTGGAGCAACTACTCTCACCCAAATACTTGGACACGCTTATCAATTTTGTGACACCCTTAGTGCAATCGGCAATTATGCTCCTTTGTAAACTGCATAACTTATTATATTAATTTAAATGTCTTTATTTTGCTACTTTGTAGTATATTTTAAATATATTATATTTTGTTGGTTTACCACTATCTACCGAATGTAATGTAATTATTATATGTTATTATATACTTTATTTAATTATCACATTTTAACCCGATCCTAAATAGCTCAAGAGGCTCATGGGCTTTTAAAATTTAAATAAGTAAATACACTAATGGCTAAGGAATGACTTGTCAAACATAAATTAATTTTTTAAGATACCATGTTAAAAACAATAAGATCTTCAGCGTATTACATGTTTCTCCCTATCAGTGCATATTCAATCCAATCGAATTGATACAGCGTGTGCCAAAAAATTACTACAATAAAATAACCTGAAAAGAAATATTGCCTACTGTGACTAAATGAAACTTTGATTATGATTAAAGATATATAAATGATTATGATCCAATGCCGACAATTAACAAGACAGGGTGATGAGGGCAGAAAAAAAACTAAAGATGAGTATATAATAAATACAGGACAGCTTTCAGAAAATCATAGTAGAGTGTGGAAGATTTAAATATATTCATAATTGCTCAAAATTTACATGAGCATTTGGTTAGAAAGGAAAACACTGCAACGAAGAAAACAAGAATTAAACGCACAAAAGTAAATATGTTTTCTAGTGAAAGTAAAATACACTACTTCAATATAAAATTGTTAATTAAGTGGATTAGGGAATATCACATAAAAAAGCGTCTAGAACCTAACTACCCATAAACTATTGTGGGTGTATAATAAACTAGTAAATAATAATGATATCAAAAGTGGATAGGACTATAACAAACTATTTTATTCTATTTCTATTTTGAATTTATTCCATTCAATAAAATCAGACAACGTCTCAAGTGAAAAAAGACTGTTTGAAACTTTTATTGTATATAGTTTATGTATTGTATGATAGTTATAATATGGCAAAAAATATGGGCGCACAAGACGAACTGACAAAAGAAGTTATAATAGTTCCGTAATTGCTCAAAAAGGAGTATCTCTAGAATATAGCACTGATGGCAATAAGGCTGAACAGAGCTTCAGAAATCTTCAAAAACATATAAGATCAATATAAAAACTTGATTTAAACTATGATATATTCAGAAAAATAATGTATAATCTATAGTGACTATAAGATATATAAAAAGCTATAATATAGGATATATAAAGATCTAGCGAAGGGAGAGATTAAATATAGAAGAAAATACTGTTAAAAAATTGATAAATGAAAACTAAATGAAACATAATATTAGAAATATTATGTATAATATAGTATATTATATATATTATATAGTATAATATAGTAATAGTATATTATGTAATAATATTAAATATTAGAAATCTGAAGTATACAAAAAATTGGACTTAAGAATGGCCTCAAACCAAAACCAAACCACAGAGTGATAAAAAATTTGATTAAAGATATTTTATTTGCATAATTTTTTGATAACTCGATTTATTTATTTTTTTTAATAATTCAAGGAAAGAAAAATATTTGTAGAAAATAAGCAAACGACATGCAGTATAAATATATATTTTTTAAACCTTTATAAAAAGAAAGCTCAAAACGTTTATGAAACTGGTGTATATTTGTATTAATTATGATTTTAGTAGCCAAATAATTCACAGCAAGATTTGCCGTATTACCCACATAAAATTTCAAAATTAAACTTTAAAAAATATAAAATCCAGACTTTAAAAATAATAATACCCAGTTAAAATGTCCCATAAAACTAATCTGCTCGTTTAGTAAAGTACTATAAGTGGAAATAAACCAAAAGATTAAGAGTTTTTATAAGAATTTTATCAAAAATGTATTAACCATGCTAATAAAAAGCGGATAATAAGATGGCATACAGGGTTGCTGTTAATATTTATGGCCTTGACAGAACTAAGTGTTGGCTGACGCCATCTGAGGTTTTCATTGGAAGCTTTGAGCATTATCAAACATAACCCGATTTTTGTAATTTAAAGAGATTTTATTTTCCCATCAAAAGAACCATGATCACTTATACAATATTACTTTATGGAACACCTTACTACTGAGAAAAAACGCAATATATATATTTCCGATCTACGCCATCATTCAGCTAAATAAGCATCTATTTTTAGTAACGGAAACTGCCCACAGAAATTTGGTAATTTATACAATGATAGGTGTTCTTATGGATCTCTATTAAATCACATATCTCCAGGAAAATTGATGACTTTAGCTTTGTAATACAACAAAATACATCAATGGTATCAAGACTTTAGTAAATACGATAGTTGCTATATATATTTTGAACCAAGGTGTTGTTAGGTTTCATGTGACATTTCCAATTAGTTTCGAACTTTATTAACATAACCTTCTTCAGAACGGTTAATCATTTAGGCCAAATTTTACAGTGATAAAACGTACATCATTAAAAAAATAACTTGTGGGCATTTTCTTGTGATGTTTTTCTGCGACTTTCAACGTGGGGCAAAACAAGAGTGCAATTAACTTACTTCGACTTTTGGCGATGAAGCCCGATCCTTGTGAAACGTTGATATAGCGCATTTAATCGTGACCGCAGTTGAATATTAAAAATGTTTAATTACGTGTAAATTGGTATTGAAATGGCCAAGAAATAAAATGGCGATGCATCAAAAGTCGTGTATAACATCCACACAGGTGACGAATCATATCTTGTCTTCCAAGTGTGTGACCATCCGACAAAAGTGATTCGTACATCAAGTACTTTGAAGCCAGTGATCGCCTGTTTCTTCAGAAGAACTGAGCATCAGGCAACCGTGTTATTAGAGCATCACAGAAAGCATAATTTTCATCATGACAATACAAGCTCTCATACATCGGCTGAAACAACGACTAATTAGATTGGCTATAAGGTCGAATTAACAGGTCCGTACAGCCCTAATTTGACACCAAGTTGCGTTTTTATTCCCGCATATTAAGAATAAATTGCGTGATCAATATTTCTCGGCATCTGAAGAAGCTACTGGTGCATATAAACACCGTGTTTTGGAGGTAACTCCATTAAAGTAGAAAAAGCAAATAGTGGTTTAAAAACATACAAAAGCGTATTGTGATCATCATTGAAAAATTACGGTCTTTTCTTATTAGGGTTAAAATATAAATACCAACCCTCGTACTAGACGTTTAAACATACGAATATGTGGTTCTGCCGTTCAAGTATTATATTCAAAAACAATTTTAGGGAGAAAAATAGTGTATTTAAAATAACAGTGAACTCAGATCATTAATATAATTAATATATTGCCTTCCGCAATTTCTAAAATCGTTTTATTCCAGTTAAAAAGAGACACAATGCTGTCTAATAAGTTCGAACACTTAATCGAAACAGCCTGCAATATTCGTCCGGTTTTCAAACGTCTACAAAATTCTTCAAAATATTAAGCTATAAAAAATAAACCGGCCAATATTTCTTTAACGCTTTCCTTGTTTTAATGAATTTCAAATAGCTGCTTATTATTACTCGGATTGAAAATGTCATATAGAACAGATTGCGACTCTAATCAGTTACTTTGAACAGGAACGAAATAATGGAAGCCCCCTATTGCCAGTAAAATTCGATAGAGAAGTATTTTATTGAAAATATTTTTAGCATACTGCAGCTGCACTGACTATTAGTATGGCCACAGTCACTGAAATATAAATATGAAAAAAGAGGTATTTATGGATTTAAAAGGTATAAAGATAAGACACGAAGAAGTCTAATACAACTTCTTATAGCATAAGAATTGCTTTAAAAAATTAAAATTTTTAAAAGCATATACTAAAATGAATGAAGAGTTGGACGTGGATATTTCAGAATGGCACCAATATAGTTACCCAATGGTCACTCATGACAAGTTGAATATAAATAGTGTTAAGACGACAAAAGCTAAAGAAAAGAAGGTAAACATTGGAATAACAGTTAATTACGTTTTATTAACCATAACATTTATTAATATTGATTACAGTTATTGATATACTGATTGCAGATATATTATTCTTTATATTTGATCACGAATAATTAATAACACCTTCGGTTTGAATGAATTCGATCAGACACATTGAAGAAGAAATTGACAAATGATGGAATCATAAACAAATATTAGATAGATTCAAAATTAACAGCTTAGTTCATACGAATTCACACGAATGAATTTTTCTGAATACGGGATAATGACTTAATGCTCATAATTTCCAAGACAGGGTGATAAGAGTGGAAACAACTCTTTAGTTTTATCACTCACGTTTGTGAGTATATAATTAAAATACGATAACGGTAGGAAAACTTATTGTAGATTTATGTGCACAAGTTGTTTAGAATATACATGAGCATTTGATTAAAATATATGTGGAGAGAAAGAATACTAACCGTTTTGCAAATATGGAGAATGCAGTGGATTAAATATCTCTAAAGAAAGTAAAATGTATTATTTGGATATACAACTGTTAATTAGGTCAATTAGGGGATATCACTACATAAAAAACGCTTAAAACCCATACTCGTAGGTGGTATGGAACAGAGTTCAATGTAAATATAATAAAACACAACCTTAACCTACAAACTATTATAATTGTATATTTAATTGTAATTTTAAGTCCTTCGATGCATTAGATGTACTATAATTTTAAAATATATTATATTTAATAACATTATTTGAATTTAATTTAATTTTTTTATTTAGATTAGTATTTTCATGTCGAAGACAAAATGGTCTAAATCTCGGAGTTGACGCGGCAACATTTTTTTTGACGTCATCAATTCAGATGACGTGAGTTCACTGTTTTATTGAATGGACTATAGGTATGTTGCTAGTTTTTGCCGGTAATTCAGCATACATTTCTAAAATGTATATAAACAGAAACAGTACTTCTTAAAAATCCATAGAATAGTACGATGACCCTTAAACTTACGATATAAACAAGCTTTACAATGTTATATATAATTATCCCTGGTAACCAAAGAAATATTAAATAATAAATATACATAAAAGTCGTCCCTTCTTTCTTTGAATAAATCACTTTTTAAAGTAAATTAATAGTTTTTGTTATTAAAGCCATTTCCTATTTTATAACTTATATGTTTATTAACGCGAAACAAAACAGAAACCGGATGTATATGAGTTATAATTTTAAATTTTAAAAAAAAACTATTATTTTAAAAACCTAAAAACCGATTTATTTAAGATTATAAAAAACGACCGGTTGAACGGCGATACCGAAGGTAAAAACAGACCAACCCACCTCACTCGTTCACCAGTCAGGTAGTTAAAACAGATGATAGATTGAGTGGTATTACATAACAGGTATACGTCCCAAACCCAACTAGAATTGTTATCGGAAAAAGCGCATCGAAAGAAACGGTTGCATGTTTCTTTGGCATTGGCAGTCATGTAACTATCGTAGCACTAGAGCAACATACGACGGTCAACTCTAAATGGTATATGACCATTTGTTTGCCAGATTCCCTGGAAAAAATTTGGAAAAATTTTAAAAATGCGAATTATTCTCCATCACGAAAGTGCAAGTGCTTGCACATCAGCTCAAACAGTGGAACTTTTATCGGTAAAAATATCAAATTCATGGTCGTCCACCGTACATTTCTGACTTGGCACTCAATAACTTTTTCATTTTTCTGTGTATTATACACAAATTAAGTTATTTTGAACATTCCAACAAGCGTTCAAAATGTGTATGCTGAAGTTACCTTAATAAGAGTGGAAGAAATGATAAGAATATTGACTCCAACGCATAAAAAAGTATATCTTTCAAAAAGAATATCTTGAAAAATATTAAATTTGATTGGATTTTTTAAATTTAGAAATTTAGTACATTTTTATTTAATTAATTATTTTAGCGTCGAGAAACTTATTGAAAGAATTTATTACTAATAGATCTCTTTAAAAATCGCATCACCGCCAATTAAAATATTTATAAGATTTATTTTCTGGGATATATGATCTCAAAATATCTGACAAGAGAGAATAAAAGCAGCTATAAATCCAATAGAACATATAAAATCGATATATAAACGAATAATACTCTCTATCGGAGGTTTCTTTTGTTATTTTTGTTTCCTTTTAAGTATCATTCGTCGTTTAATCCTCAATCAGTCTGAGCCTCATTTATCTGAATCTAGGCTTTTCGAAAATAAATGTCAAGTGTCGTAACTACCCACCCTGTAGCTCAATATAAGAGAACAGAATATGTTAACTTAGATACCAACTAGATAAAACAGAAGAACATTGATACTTAAATCGGAACATTTAGAACAGAAAGTACAGGCAACAAATTCAGAAAGAACCAAATATGAACTAGTGACTTAATACATTTAATTATTATGATTATTTTAAAATGCAACTATTTGAGTCATAAACTTATTATTTTTATAAAATGTATAGATATGTGTGTTATTACTTATCTTTCCAACGGTGCTACATTTTGAAGTAATATTCCGAAGAACCTATAGCTTTTCGGATATCGGCATCTTCAGCTCCTGCTTTTTGCCTTAAAATTCTAATTACTTTAAAATATACTTTCTCAACAATGGTCATTGCTACGATAACATTTTGAAATAGTGTCATTGTTAGTCACAAAATATAGAGAACATAGAAAGAGATCTTAAATGAACGCACGTAAAACTAAGTTTAACTTTTTCTTTCGCCACTAGTTATATAAGTACAAAAGCAAAATTAAAGTCACATTGACGTAATTAATTTTCAGAATAAATACTGGGGTAATCAAATTTCCGTTTACTCGATTGAAGAAATAATGGTTCTGAAAAATTTGGGTAATTATACATATACTGTAGTATTTCCTAGAAACTTTAAATATTTTCTGTAGCAGTAGCATTTCTATTAAAATTTTGGTATACATCTATTAGTTGTATTAGATTTTCCTTCGCTATATCAGAAGAAGCTTAAGTACTTAAATAAGCGCTAATAGGTACGTCGTTTACATTTTAGATAGATTGACTACAAAGTTAAATTTAGAAGACCATTGTTTAACAATCAGATTTGCTTGTAATTTAACAGTAAGTGCCTCATTATGGCAACTGTGTATAATTGATTTTAAACACATCACATCTAATACATCTTTATTTACAGATTCTTTTACATTATCAAATGGAAATAACCATAAGGATATAAATTTGGTATCACCAAAAGCCAATTTTTCTACGTTAGTAAAATAAGAAACTGTAAAAAAAACAAGTGAGTACAAATATAACTTTTAAGCGTTCCTAAATTGAACTGAAGTAACATAACATATAACAGGTCAATTGAAATGTCCCCGGCCTGACACATGGATGGCGCTACTAGATTTAAATCCATATGTTTTTTAGTTAGCCCTAACCCTCAGAAGATACGTGTATAAATTTGACAGCTGTCGGATCATTAGTTTGTGAATTACAACACTTTGAGTGAAGCTACTTTTGTTATTGTGAAAAAATGGAGAAAAAGGAATTTCGCGTGTTGATAGAATATTGCTTTTTGAAGAGAAAAAATACAGTTGAAGCAAAAACTTGCTGAATTTCCGGACACTACCCCAGGAAAATCAACCATCAAGGATTGGTATGCTAAATTTAGACGTGGTGAAATGAGCACCGAAGACGGTGAACGCAGTGGACACCCAAAAGAGGTTGTTACCGGCGAAAACATTTAAAAAATCCACAAAATGATTTTGAATTACCGTAAATTGTAACTGAATGAAATGGCAGACACTCTAAAGATATCAACTGAGTGTTTACATCATATCATTCACAAATATTTGGGTATGAGAAAGCTCTGTGCAAAGTGGGTGGCGCGCGAGCTCACTTTTGACCAAAAACAACGACGAGTAGATGATTCGGAGCAGTGTTTGAAGATGATCAAGCCTAATAAACCCGAGTTTTTGCGTCGATATGTGACAATGGATAAAACACGGCTCCATCATTTCACTCCGAAGTCCAATCGGCAGTTATCCGAGTGGACTGTGGACTGTACACGATGAACCCGCTTCAAAGCGCGGAAAAACGCAACAGTCGGCTGCAAGGTTATGGCGTCTGTGTTTTGGGATGCGCATGGAATAATTTTCATTGAATATCTTGAAAAAGAAAGGACCATCAACAGCGACTATTACATAGAGTTATTGGACCGTTTGAAGGACGAAATCGCCGATAAACGGCCGCATGCTTCACCAAGACAACGCACCGTGTCAAAAATCCATGAATTGCTTCCTCGTCCACCGTATTCTTCAGATCTGGCCTCCAGCGACTATTTCCGGTTCTCAGATCTCAAAAGAAATTTTCATCGAATGAAAAGGTGATCGCCGAAACAGAGGCCTATTTTGAAAAACAAATCGTACTATAAAAAGGGCATCGAAAAGTTGGAGGGTCGCTATAATCAGTATAGCTTTTTTTAGGAACATTCAAGGCAATTCAACACCATTGATAAATGATTTTAATTTTATTCAAATTCGTGAGTACGATCAATATAACCTAACAAAGTTTGAGACGTTTAAAGTTATTAGTGAATGAAACAATCTCTTGATATATTACCAATATTATGTACCAATAAAATGTGTTATTTCAAAAAAAGTTCAATGTTTATTTGCCTCCTTATATATAGTTTCAACATTAAATCAATTATTTATCATATTTCTATATTCTTATTTATAAAAAATAATGATGATGTGTAATATGATGTTTTATAAAAATATAATAGCTGGACATATATTAATTATATTTTTATTATTTCGTTTTATTCAATACTTTTTCAAATAAAATTCAATTTTATTCAATAATTTTTTAAATAAAATGTGTTATTTCAAAAAAATTTCAATGTTTATTTGCCTCCTTATATATAGTTTCAATATTAAATCAATTATTTATCATATTTCTATATTCTTATTTATATAAAATAATGATTATGTGTAATATGATGTTTTTATAAAAGTATAAGAACTGGAAATACATTAATTATATTTTTATTATTTCGTTTTATTCAATACTTTTTCAAATAAAATGTGTTATTTCCAAAATTTTACCATTTTTATTTACCTCCTGAACCTATTTACTTGCTTCGACTATATATATTCGACATTAAAATGAAATCTAATAATCACTATTAAAAAATAAGTAAACAAAGCTGTATATACGCATGCGCCAAACTCGAATCATTCTCTGTTTTAAAATTAAATGGAGCCAATATACGCATGCACCAAAACCGGAGATGTGGAGTAACGTATCCTCTGGGAGTAGTTCTTAATAACACTATAACCGTTTCAGGTCCTTATGCAGATTGACATTACGAATTTACCACCTTCGTGTAATATTTCTATCATTTTGGCTCCTACAACTTCAGAAATGAATATTATAAATCAGCACTGGTTACAAAACTTGTTGGTAAAGTAAAAGCTTATTATATACTGGCAGAGCTAAAAATCTACCTAATAACCAGTATATTTTTTGTACTTCAGCTTCAGTTCTACACCTTTTCTCTTAACATGTGACTTCCATGTTAGTTTAACATCACGGATCATGCCATATCAAGATATACAGGACAACTTGTTGATTTATAGATACCGGCTTGTACTTGATTCTCTTCTTGGTGAAATCAATATACATTGATCTATTTTTTTCTTGTCCAAAATTGTTTGTTGCAATAACTCTTTGAATTTTTTCGATTGTTTTAGTGTTGTTATCACGAATGCCTGGGATTGTATTATCATTTGTACATGTAGCAACTTTGAATTTTCACTTAACTGAACTTTACATTTCATTTTCACTGATGGTTGAGAAGTCCTAGTATATAACAGATAAAGGACTGGTCCAAATATACTTCCCTGTGGCATACCTGCTTGTATTTCCCTCAAACTAGAATAGGCATCGCTTTTGTTTCACTCTGAATTATCGGTCAGTAATATATTTTTAAATGTTGGTCAGGAAGAAACATTTAAATCTTATGCTTTAAACCATCATACCAAACTTTATAAATTTTTCTATGATATCGGTGATTCTATAAACCTGATCAATTCTGAAATATTATTTCCTGAAACCAAATTGATAATCCGAAATTATTAGTTTTATCCTTTTCAATAGAATTTTTTTTAAATAATTTGGATATTGCCATTAACAGGGCTATGGACCGGTATGACGTTGTTTCACGAAGTGGTCCTGGTTCAGAAATTATAATTACTTCAACCGCCTTCCACAGTTCTGGCAAAATTTTAATCTAAATGAAATATATATATAAGGGCATTTTCACGCTATTATTTTTTATATATATTTTTTTAATTTGAATAATATTTTGATCCTTTCGTGTCCAATGACGCAAGGTAATGATTGAAAGTCATCCAGTCTAGAGGGTTGAAACATCCTCTCAAGGTGATATATTTATAATAATGCAATATTTCCCATATTCATTATATTTGTTGAAAATATAAATTGTATAGTTTTTATATTTGATAGTATTTAGGAAATATTTAATTGAAATATTAGTACTTCTTAAAATGTATAGTATTATATTTAAGCCCACAATGTAAGAGCTGTAAATCAATTAACACTAGAATTGTTGCATCTTCTCTCATATTAAATTTTATTAGTGTAGAAATACAAAATGTTTCATCCATGTTCGAAGAACGGGAGTTTACTTACATGTCATTATAATTAATGTCATTAGTTAGTAGAAAATAGAAAATTTTAAAAACTGTTCTAATGAAAAATTTTTCCGGTATCCATATTTAACCAAAACGCCCTCTAGTGGCAAACCAAATTTAAACTTTTTCAAGATTAGTGTATGGTAGATTCCCTTCTACAGTATCTATATTTTGCGACTTCATCAACTAAAAACCTTGAGAATGGTACAAAAAGGAAGATATTGAATAATGCATGAATAAAAGCCTAGAGACGTTGCAATGCGTTCTTCTCCCGTATCAGTAACTGACCAACGACAAAAAAGTAAAAAATTTTATCACTAAAATACTGAATTCACTGTGACCCTACACAGAAAAATCATGGGGATACCCTGGTCAAGTTTGCACGTCCTTGACGCAGCCAAATATTCATGGCGCGAGGTCTTTTTGTATATATGAAGGAGTCAACTGGATCCCTTGTAGTATACGGAACAAACAACTAGTATATGAAGCATGGCAAAGTAATCTTGTTACATAACAATTGCCATCTGCATGTATCTCAAAATAATAAAACTTATCTTGAAATGCTAAAAAGGAATATTCTACTTCATTCAAATAATCGAATAAGGGCTGAATAGCAGTTTCATTTATTTGAAGATGTCAAAAAATTAACCGATCTCCAAAGATAACGAATTTTACCAACTCGGAATCAATATGGCTGCTGAAAGTTGGGCCAAGGTGAGAGAGTATTTCGCCAAATAAATATGTAATAGTTTTTGTATAAAAAGCCAAAAAAATTTAATATACAATGGTAACTTTCAATTTATAATCCTAACATGTTAAAATGCAAAATAAATCAACATTCTTGTAACATTCACATTACTAATCTTCAGAATCTTAAGAAATAAATTAAATATTGGTACGCAAAACACCAAACAAGTATACCGATATAAGCTTATAAATGATTTTGTAATATATATATATCCTCAGGTACATACCATTGAATCTACTAGTGGGCAATAAGCCGCTATTTAGCATGGACAACTTAATGGCGTTAGGTATGGACGCAAAGGAGTTGGCGGCACTAACGTGTCGCTTCTTTCTTGGCTTGTCAGCATCGTTGTATCGAGGTGTTGACCTTGACCGGTGCTTCTTCTTAACGGTGCCCGTAGAGTGAGCTTTGTGCTTGGTAGTTTCTGGATCGCTGGACATCGTCTCTGATCGTCAACAGTCGTTGCTACTTGTTGGGGAATGATAGCTTACGGACGGAGGACTGAACGGCATCGTTCTCCTAAGAACCAGTCAATCGATGAGGTGTTCTATCCCTAGTAGCGGTCGAATGGCGTTGGACACTATGATCTTACAATACAGAGCGTAACGTTCAATAAACCAAGTTGATACATATCCAGCCGGTGACCTGAAACAAAAAAAATATAACAATTTTCTATTCTTAAAATGAAATTAAATTTAAAATAAATATATATAATCTAAAACAAACCAGATAAATAACGATGAAACAACATCAGGAGGTAACCAACTGTTTACATATGTAGAATTAATAACAGAAGAGAAAAACTGATCCTGAAGATGAACAGAAAGAATACGCTAATTATGAGAGCTGGAAACATAAACGCAGGAAAAAAATAAACAGGGAAATAGACTAAAGGATGTAAATAAAAGAGAGAAATTTAAAAATATGTAAAACATTATACGCAATAACTTATTAAGACGGAACAGTATTCGTGCTTCTGGCTGGGTCATGAGAGCAAATTCATGTTTGAAATAGGAATATAAGAAAGAAATATATATAATAAGAATGATACTGTTATCAACTGAAAGTAGATATAATGAATATAAAATAAAAATGAACAATGAATAATATAATAACAAGGCGAGTGCTAGCAGGAAAAAGGAAGACCAAGATTGAAATGGTTAGACAAATCAAAACTTGATTGGCTGAAGACAAAAACTAACATTAAATTAGAAAAAAATAATAGTACCAATAATGGACAAAACTAATAAACACTAGCCTGATCCACTAAAAAGAACTAAAAAATATTCATTTAAACAGCGATAGTCTTTCCTGAGGTTTGACAATACCAAACATTTTTCATTCACTTGTATTTGAAATTAGAACATTCTCCCATGGGCCGTTTAAAAAAACAATAAAATAATAATATAATAAATAAACACAATAATAAACATCTTTGATCCTGATGAGTAATCTTCTTTATCATTTTTTAGTAATTTAAAGATTTTTATAGTCATTTATTTATTACTTTTAGTAAAATGACAATATGCAAACCCTTAGAATGCTTTTTGACAATCACATCGACTTCCATAAAAAGTTGATAGAGATTTTTTCATCAGTAATCTTCAACAAAAAGTCGACCGAAGTATATATTAAGTATGATAAAAACAATAATAAACAAAAATTGTTAAATTGATAAATCACAAATCACAAAATGGTGGATCATGGTTCGACAGCCGTCCAATCATCGATTAATTTTCACAGTTCTTCAGCATCTCTAGTGAGTACGCTGGACGTAGCAAAACTTTCCAATCGACCTGCATCTAAATACCTTCCACAACATTTGCAATGAGCGTTGTCACTGTTGCTGCTCTTTTTTGCAACAATACATATTACAATTTATTTAACTGATATCGATAGATACCTGCGGTAACAGTTTCTTTCGATTTTAACAGCTCGTAATACACTACACCTTCAGGTTGCCATCACATCAAGAGTTTATGGACATGAGTATTCCTGCTTCACTGTCGATGTGAATGCCCTTCCTGGACTCACCCATCACTACTTGCAGTTGGGATTATCATAATGAGTCCATTTTTCATTACCAGCAGGGCTGCCACTGCTAATTTATAAAATTTCCCAAAATTGGGAGAAAACTTAATTAATTTTCCACAAATTCCTCTCAAAATCATTTTATGAAATGAAATAAATCTCAACTGTTTAAATAATAATTATTTTATATCTTTTCATTTACACAATACACTTTTTTCATATATAATTGGAAGCAATTTGCTAGATGAGTTAAACTTGACAGTGCCCCTCAATTTCTTACCCTTCCCTGGTTGCCGTTAAAGACACTATGTTAGAGCATCTACATTTAGTTGATTGCGGTTCACTGTTTTTAAATTTTTAAGGATGCTACAATTTCACTCGACTGATACGTTGAAAGACGGCAGTATCAGCAGTAAGGACATCACAATTTATATGTTTGGAAACAAGTATTCTCCTGCAGCGTTTTAAAGTCGAAACACTTTACCCCAACAGCGTTCATCACCAATGCTGTTTGCAACCGACCATTTTTTGCGACCGAAACAAATAAACAATAAAGACGCAATAGAGACGAAGCGAAGCAATAGGATCCCGTCGTGGCTCATAGCATAGCGATTAAAAAATAGTAATAAATTAAAATTAACGACATCTACATGTTGGACGTCGCGAAACAATTCGCCAAAACTTCCTATAAAGTTAAATCTCTATTTCTCTATGATCATAAATCAATATTTTTGTAACTCTTTATTACAGTCAACTAGCCTATTTACAATATTACATGATTAGCGTCTATAATAACTCAATAAAGCTAATGGAAAAGTGTTATTTTAACAGGTCAATTAAAAAGTCCCCGGTCTGGCACATAGATGGCGCCACTGGAATTAAATCCATATATTTTTTAATTAGCTCTAACCCTCAAAAGATGTGTGTATAAATTTGACAGCTGTCGGATCATTAGTTTGTGAATTATAGCATTTTGAATGAAGCAACTTTTGTTACTGTGAAAAAAATTGATAAAAAGGAATTTCGCGTGTTGATAAAATATTAGTTTTTGAAGATAAAAAATACAGTTGAAACAAAAACTTGGCTTGATGCCGAGTTTTCGGACGCTGCCCTAGGAAAATCAACCATCAAGGATTGGTATGCTAAGTTTAGACGTGGTGAAATGAGCACCGAAGACGGTGAATGCAGTGGGCGCCCAGAAGAGGTTGTTACCGACGAAAATATTTAAAAAATCCACAAAACGATTTTGAATGACCGTAAATTAAAATTGAATGAAATAGCAGACACTCCAAAAATATCAACTGAAAGTGTACATCGTATCATTTACGAATATTTGGGTATGAGAAAACTCTGTGCAAAGTGGGTGCCGCGAGAGCTCACTTTTGGCCAAAAACAACGACGAGTTGATGATTCGAAGCAGTGATTGAAGATGATCAAGCCTAATAAACCTGACTTCTTGCGTCGATATGTGATAATGGATGAAACATGGCTCCATCATTTCACTCCAAAGTCCAATCGACAGTCATCCGAGTGGACTGCACATGATAAACCCGTTCCAAAGCCCAAAGTGGGAAAACGTAACAGTCGGCTGGCAAGATTATGGCATCTGTATTTTGGGATGCGATTTTCATTGACTAGATTGAAAAAGGAAGGACCATCAACAGCGACTATAACATAGCATTATTGGGCCGTTTGAAGGACGAAATCGCCGAAAAACGGCCGCATTTGAAAAAAAAGAAAGTGCTACTTCACCAAGACAATACACCGTGTTACAAGTGAGTGAAAACGATGACAAAAATCCATGAATTGGGCTTCAAATTGCTTCCTCATCTATTCTCCAGATCTGGCCCCCAGTGACTATTTCATGTTCTCAGATCTCAAAAGAATGCTCGCTGGGAAGAAATTTTTGTCGAATGAAGAGGTGACCGCCGAAACTGAGGCCTATTTTGATGCAAAGGACAAATCGTACAACAAAAATGGTATCGAAAAGTTGGAGGGTCGCTATAATCAGTGTATCACCCTTGAAGGGAATTATATTGAATAAAAAAAAAGTAATTTTGCTGAAAAAATGTGTTTTACGATGGTAGGCCGGGGACTTTTCAATTGACCTGTTATGTAGGAAAATGACAAAACCACAGAATGTGATAACTGTTTGCAGTTTTATCAATAAAAATCGCTGATCAAAATAAATCCAAGCCCCTAATGTTACAAACTCATTATTTATCACTGCACTTCTGCCACACCTGCCATATTCGTGACCAATGATCCCATTTGTCATTCGATTTATGGATTACAAGTTCTTCCAATGCAAAATGCAAAATCTCTCGCCTGAAATATGGAACATTACCTTTTCCAATTTAATTCTGAATAAACAATTTATAGAAAAAGGATTATAACGTATGAATTCCAACACCTAATATTTTGCCCCAATTACATAGAATATTAAGGGGGATAAAATGCCTACTAAATGGGGCGAACCAAATAGCCTATATGCGCCGTAGATTTTTATGTCGTTCTCTCGCTGCCCTGGCGCCATTCTTTCGATCCCTCTAGAAAAACGAGGGCGGGAAAGGCCGTGAAGTCCCACCCCTGACGGATTATGGGGCTGTTCAAACAATTTAGTACTCGATATTATCGTTTTTATCACGGCCAGCCATGAAAACATGCATAAAACAATCGGTTTTAATTGTGGCCACGAAAGGCAAACATCTATATATAACATTTTTTCATCGTTCTACTTCAAATATATTCACAACAAAAACATTTTGATGGCCGATGTTAACAAAATAACGAGGGAAATAATCAATTCGAAGGGATATTGTATCGTGTGAGTATGAGTGTGTATGTGGGTACAAAATTAATTAACATTATCGTTTTGTAGCTGCGATATCAGCGATAATGGAAATGCAGTGTTAAAATTAATAACCCTAACCCTAATTTAGACGTCAATTAGTGACAGGAAGAGAAGTATAATGAAAAATGGATTAGTTAATTAATATAAGATAATTTATGCATTAATATAGTTATAGGCAAAATGTGTGAATATTGCTATTATTTTATGATTAAAAATTGCAAAACTATAATTTATCACAAAACATAGAACATATAATGTAGAGTTAAATAGACGTAATCCCAACCTTGTTCTCTCTGCGTGTTTTGGTCATCGCAGGGTCGGAGATATAAAAGCAATAACTGACAGATTCTGTTTTTGGTCCTGCGCTTTAGTATTTTTTCTATGTGTTTTTATAATTTTAAGGTATTTTATTGTTCTAAGATTTGAGAGCATTTATGGTAAAAGTGACTTATTTAAATATAAAAAATCAACATAAACACGCAGTTCCAAGATGTGAAATTTCGAATAAAGCACTCTTTTTTCCAAAGAATAAACGAATTTTTTCCAAGGTGATAATGCGGCCATACAGACAACCAAAAAGGTCCAGTCTTGGCATGAAGAGTATCAGAATATCTTCGCTAGCCAGTGCAAGTGTCGGACCTCAACATAATTCAACCGTTATTAGAACAAAGAGTGGGGAGTAGATATTCATCTCCAACATCATTGAAGAACAGAAAATATTCCATTGAAAAATATTCAGGCATTGTACCAATCTATTAGGCGAAGAAATATAGCTATTTTAAAAGAAAATAGTGGCTCAACATCTTCTTAGCAAATAAATATTCTTTATATGTCAGGCGTTATTTTATCCATCCCCTGCGTATGATATATACTAAACCAAAACACAAACGTTATTGCGTCTGAAAACAATGAGTGGTAAATTTCAAAGAAATTAGTACATTGTAAAAAGGTTTTCGTTGCATCTCGCATATTTTTTTTATCTAATTCCGCCACAGTTGTCAATAGGCTACAATTGTTCTGACTCCGGACAACGTCAGTATCCTACTTTTCAGATCGTTTTCAATGATCTTGATTCATGTCTTTTTCGGGGCAGATTGTCAGATCTTCCGCCTAAAGGTCCATTTCGTTATAAAAATATCTAAAGAATTCGTTCGCCTTTCATGTATGAATGCGCCTTTCGGCATGGCCAAACTATAGCAACCAATAGCAAAGAAAAATTGTAATACTTGTCAGGACTTTGATTTTTTCTTCGTCGATTCTCAAACATTGGAAGCATCACGTTAGACAAAAAGCAAAACACATTAGAACCAAAATAAAACAACTATACTGGTTAGTCAGAAGATACTCCCAACTTGATCTAAAATCAAAGAGGTTGATCTATAAAACAATTATAAAGCCAATTTGGATGGGGTGCAAATATGAGGTTGTACTAAAAATTCAAATCAACTAGTCATACAACGCTGTCAAAACAAGGTTCTTCGATTGATTACCAATGCCTATCTCTATGTAACTAATGAAGAACTGCACGATGACCTGGAAATCAAATGGATTTGCGAAGTTATCCAAGACTTCGCCTTGAAACACGAAAGAAGATTACTAAATCATACTAAGGTGGAAGCAATACAACTGCTGGACAGCGCGCAGGATGTCAGCAGATTGAAACGAACAAAACCATACGAACTTATATAAAGTGTATACATTTAGTGTAAACTATAGCTATAAGTTAATAATTAATAAATAATTATAATTTTATAATTGAGGAATACATACTGATGTATTTTCTCGCACTCGTCTTGCTTGTTAATTAATCCAGGCACATAGGAAAAGTAGTAAAAAATTAATTGTAAATTAAGATTGTACTAAGCGTATCTAATAAAGATATTATAAAATTTTTTTAAAAAAATTCTCAAACCATATGGCGCGCACTATATCATGAAAAATGCCAGAAGTCTCAACCTCCTATCAATGAATGCAGCCCTATAGACAGCCAATGTGAGACCGGTCAACTGTCACTTTTTTTCAAGATAGGTAGAATTAACGCTAGAATTCTTCTTGGTGGGGTCTATTGATTCTACCACACATTAATGATATTATTGAGGTTTGCAGTTTGTTCATTGTTGCCTCATCATCAGGGAATAGAGTATCTGGAATGTTGACTGCTGGCGGAGTTTCTAAACACTATGAAGAACACCCTCCAGCGCTTGAGATGCCTATCGTGTGACTTCTGTTAATATTTAATACAACGTTCGATGTTGACCTTTCGGCGTAGCTACTTCCAAATCAGCACCATTCCAATAGGCTTCCCTTTCTAGTTTTAGTTTTTGCTTAACACATTTATTTAATATGTAGTAGTTGATAATAATAAGAAGCAGAGTTGCTAAACTTTGTGATGGGCCATGGCCATAAACTTGCATGAAGAACTTACTCCATCGCTTGAGACGCTCATCGTGTGACTTCTGTTAATATTTAATACAACGTTCGATGTTGACCTTTCGGCGTAGCTACTTCCAAATCAGCACCATTCCAATAGGCTTCCCTTTCTAGTTTTAGTTTTTGCTTAACACATTTATTTAATATGTAGTAGTTGATAATAATAAGAAGCAGAGTTGCTAAACTTTGTGATGGGCCATGGCCATAAACTTGCATGAAGAACTTACTCCATCGCTTGAGACGCTCATCGTGTGACTTCTGTTAATATTTAATACAACGTTCGATGTTCACCTTTCGGGGCAGCTACTTCCAAATCAGCACCATTCCAATAGGCTTCCCTTTCTAGTTTTAGTTTCTTCCTATCACATTTATTTAATTTCTGATATTTCTCGAGATCGATTAATTTTGCGATTTAAGTTTCCGATCTTTTACCATCTCTAGACATTCGTCAGATATCTAGGGTTGTGTTTTCTTCAAGTTGGTGAATATAATTTACGAACACACTCAACAATTGTTTCAGATATTTTATTTTCTATCGTATCAATGTCTATGTCGTTTAGGTATTCTACTGCTAGTTTTAGTTGAGAAATAATTAGCACAGTTGCTAAACCCAGTGACGGGTCATGACTATAAATTTGCATCAAGAACTCACTTCATCGCTTGAGATGCTCATCGTGTGGCTTTTTTTTGTAGATTAACGTTGGTAGATTTATTCTTTCCGCTCAGTCTTTTAAGTGTTTGATACAGCGTTCGATATTCACCTTTCGAATTATTTAATTTTCATTATTTCTTGAGATTGATTAATTTTACTTATTTTCGATCTACTATCATCTCTAGAAAATCATCGGATACCCAAAATGGTTTGGTAATGAGTTGATAGACATAATTCACTTGCACACTCAACAATTGTTTCAGATATCGGTATCGTTTAGGTGTTTTAGTGCTAGTTCTGGCTTGGAAACCATAAGAAGCAATAACAACCTCAACAATAATATCTTCAAATTAATTTTTATCATTAAGCTCAAAATTTAAATCGTTAATTGAACTTTTGCTACGGTTTTTTCGAATACTTTTTTTGCTAAACCGCCGCCACTGTCCTCTGGAACTATGCGTGTGAAAATACGTATGTACGGTACGTTGCCAAACAACATCACCACATCCATGCCTATAAATAACTTCTTCATACGTACTCAAAAATGCTCACGAAAAAATCCAATAATGTTCATTATTTCCCCGAATAATCAGCATTCCATGATACCTGGCAACGTCGCCGGCCTTTCCCGAAATTTTGCCACGATTATTGCGGTGGTGGGGAGGAGTGGAACTTTATTACCTTCCATAAGTTAAGTTTATTGGTTTTCATCGTGTAAATAGATCCGAGGTATTTAATAGCAATGTATGTCTGTTTTTGTTTAGTACGTTTCCACACGTGCCTCTTTAAATACCTGACCGTCTAATATTAACTGATTCGATCATTTCAGTGACTTTTAAAGTGGACAAATTGAACAAAATATTTTTGTCGTTTGACATGTCACTTCACTTTTTGAGTTTTATCATAAATTGTATTTTTTTATTAATTACCTCTTACTTTAGATATGCTTACTATAATCTTAATTTACAAATTGATTTATTTACTGTCATGTTGTAGGTGTATTAAGACACAAGCAAGGCGAGTACGGGATTAATATCAGTATGTATTTCACAAATAAAACTAAGCTAAAGTTAAGAATACACTTTTACACTAAACAAGTTCCTGCGGTTTGGTTCGCTTCAATATACTGATTTCCTGCATGTTGTCCAGTAGCTGTATTGCTTCCACGTTGTTGTGATTTAGCAACCTTATTTCATGTTTTAAGGCGAAATCTTGGACCACGTGTATCCATTTGAATTAGAGATCATCGATAATTAATCGTAGAACTTTGTTTTGAGTGCGTTAGATTACTAGTTGGTTTAATGCTTCAGTGCAACCCCATATTTCCACCCTATAGATCCAAAGTGGCTTTATGATTGACTAATAAACCAATCTCTTTGGTTTTATGTCGAGAGTCTCTTCCGGCTAACCAATACAATTGCTTGACTTTGAATCTAATCTGTTCTGATTTTTGTCTAACATGATGTTTCCAGTTTAACTTGCTATCGAGATATATTCCGAGATATTAAGCTGATTCTGCTTGAGAAATTGGGCATCCATCAAGTGATGTAATTAGGTTTTTCTCATTTCACCGCAAAGCAAAATTAATATAGACAAATTTGGAGCTCTTAAACTGTATTTTCCAGATTGTAATCCATTTATTCATCTTGTTAACCGCTACTTGTACTTATTCTACAGCCTTAGACAGAGATACACCTTTTGCAATTATAACTGTGTCGTCGGCAAGTATTGCAAGTACTGTTTCTTTTGTTACTGGGATATCATTAGTATAGAGCAGATATAGGAGTGGTCCTAAGGCACTACTCTGTGGAACTGCAGCCGAAATAGGTTTAAATGTTGAGAATGTCCTTCATGCGAGACTCTAAATTTTCTTTCAAAAAGATATCATTCCAGCATTCGACAGTAATTCCGCGATAGCAATTTGTAGATTAATCCCAAATGCCATACCCGATCAAAATCTTGTGAGACGTACAGGAATATCGCGTACTGGGCAGTATTTCTTTTCTTCGAATACCTTTTCAACAACCGCTGTTACTCTGAGCACTTGGTCGATTGTGGAGTGATTATTTTGAAATCCAAACTGGAAATCCAGTATTACTATAAATGGTTTAATACGTTTTAACAGCAATTTCTCAAATAATTTTGATATCGCAGGTCGCATTCGCATATCGAGCAACCATTCAGAAGAGCAAAACATTCCGGAACATGGTTCAGTCTCAAACAGGCATTGAATATATATGTCAACATGATTATTAATTTTCGTGGCAGCTTTTTTAATAACCCAGGTGAAATATCACCAACCAGGAACCTTTTCAGGTTTAAGGTTGTTGTCAATTTCTGTGGCAACTTCCATTGGAAAAATCAAATTTACAGCTAAATTTGGCTGATAAACAGGATTTATATCTATTGTAGATTCTATATCATTCGGCTGCACTGCGTTAGCTAAATGTTCCTCGAATAATTCAGCTTTTTCATCGTTGCGTCGAAACCATTCATATTTTATATTTTGATTCATTTTAAAAAGTGTCTAATAATTGGTCTTTTTAATCTCCGAGTTGCTTTCCATAGCGAGTAATATTTGTCTGCTTTCGAGCTTAATTCACTTACATATTTTTCAAAGCAATACTGTTTATATTCCTTAATCTTTTTATTTGTCTGATAATGAATAATTCTATTAAATATTGTTTTGTCTACAGTATTGCTGTTTCTGTACCATACTCTTCTAGCTTTCCGCTTTTATTTTAATTTAATTTTTTAGTTTTAATTTAACTTTATTTTTTCTTAATTTATCTCATATTCTTATTTCTCTCTTGGCGTCGGGGTAGCTTCTTTTGCTGAAAATCGAAGTTGTTCAGTTATATTTCGGATTTTAATTTCTAGATCGTCTATACTTTTGAGTTTTACACTTAAATGATTTATTCCTGCATTATAAATCTAAACGTATCCCATTTAGTGCATTTATTGGTAAGATTAGGCTTTTTTTGAAAATTGCCGCGCCTAATGTTAACAATACTAGAGTGTAATCAGATTCAGTTCGCACAAGCTCTCGATTTCTATGTGATTTGTTAAGATGCCTTTCGAAATGTAAAAGTCTCTAGTACGTTAGGCACTTTATTGCTGTCGGTGGGCCAGTAAGTAGGTTCACGCTCGGAAACATAGTTACAATTAGTAACATTTACTGCGAATAATTCATTTCCTGTGTTTAACATTAAATTCCCCTCCAATAATAAATATTGGGCCTAATTTTAAAAATCTCTGTATTGTTGTGCCATTTTGCATCTTGGTGGACAGTATATAACTATTATGTTTATTTCTGTGCCGTTCTTTTCAAATACTAACTATCATAGCATGATCTCGTCTTATCTCGTCTTATCGGAAATGCTGTATATTTTGTTTTATTCTTAGAGCTGTTCCGTCTCGAGCACGTTTACTGGGGTGAACTGTCCAGTATTCATCATAACCCCGTATTTTAATATATATTTATTAGAAAAATGAGTCACCGATATGATAGCTATATCAATGTTATTTATTCTCAAAAATGTTTTCCTCTAAGTTATTTTGGAATTTTTCTAATTTCTCTACCTTGTTTGCTAATTGACTGAAATTGTGTCGCATTTCAGTCTGAAGTTGGTTTGGCAATGATTTAAGTATCAATTTACTTTTGCACTTCTTCTTCATACCAGCAGAACAGGTGTTAAAAAGAAGCTGTTATGTCTGAGTACGATGGTGGCGACAGAACTTCCCGTTCAAGCTGCAACAGTGTATCCCTCAGAATTCTTACAACGGGTAGTGGAACGTTGTTATGATACAGGATTACTTTGCATCTTTTGCTCATATTGCTGATCTTTTTTCAATAATGCAACAACAATGTTCTCAATAAACACTGTAAGATCATATACAGGCGATAACTAAGCAATAAGCTTCATTTGGTTTCAGTAACTCGAGATACACTAAACCTTACTGATCCATTGATGCATAGCAAGACTCTATGTCCATGAGTATTCTGCTTCAGTTTCTATGACTCTACTGGACTAACCCACTTGAGATGTCAGTCACGATAGACCACAGAAAATACTTCTTTTTGCCTGACAAGCAATGAGACCGGTCAAAATGGCATTTTCAGTTAACTCCTTCTGGAATCATAAAAATCGCATACCTCTGGAAACAATTAACTCATCAACTGCTAACCTGTCTGAAAGATTTTTGAGAGTTTGTGCCGGGGTTTCGGCCAATAAGTCTTGCAATTCATTGTCTTCGAAGTTTGTTGCTCTTCCAGGTTCGTTCCAACTCGTTGAAACCAAAATCGACAATTCCAATATGACGTATTTCCTCAAATCTGTTATCCGGTAAACTGTTATTTTATGTCGAAGAATGCCAAAATCACCGAATGTTATAGATACGTTATATTGTTTAAAAGTTGCTTACATTTATATCTCACATTTTCACCAATATATATCGCTGATCAAAATACATGTTATCACCTAATAGATGCGGTAAAGTATGCTACATTTTATAGGATGCTGAAAAATATACATCTAAAATCTAAATATATAATCTAAAATATATAAATAAAGTATATCTAAATACATTATCACTGACCCTAAAATTTACTAATATATATCTTTTTGAACCAGAAGTATTATAACAAATAATCTATAAATAATTATTCGCATTGAATTAAACGTTTTGACGTGCCAAGAGATACGTCAAAGCATTTTTTAAAAGAAACCGTAAAATTAATTTAATATACATTAGAAAATAAAGTGTTGGAATGTTTACACTTTTCGTCGTATTTTTCAGATATCGCTTCTTCTGATTATTTTTTTGGCTTTAATACCTATTGAATCCTATTTTATCATCAACTTAGACGATATATTAATTAAAATTAAAATATAATGGTATCCTGATTATAAACGCTCTCTATAACTATAAATCTTATAAAAGTAGATATCACACCAAACAATATAAAATATGCCCAATATCGTCAAAATCGAAATGTCTAGAAATGCCGGAATTTGAACAAAGGACATTGGGCTTAATGAGTGTTAAAACCAATCGATGAAAATGTCTATTAAAATTGAGCTTGAATTATCCCTAGGAAGCATAAGAACCGCAGCAACCAAATTTATTTCCTCATTCGGGAAATGATGAATTTGCCTATTTCCAAGTACTGCCCAGCCGCAACCTTCAATTATTGTCAAAAAAAATAGTTATTTAGTAATAAGTAATAGACGATAAGATATTTCTTTCAAGGTAAACAATTTTGGTTAAACCGATACCTCAAATAATGATGTTTGTAAAATATTCTGTTATTTTGATCTCTGCGGAAATCCACATTGGAGTTTGTTAATATATTACTAAATTACCAGGACTATGCATTAATTTTGACTTAGTATTTGTCAATTTACTGAAATGTAAACTAAACCATTCTCTCACATTAGTAAAAATGTCAACTTAGCAGTCAATAAAACACAATTTGTTGAAAATTTTCAAATTTTCTACAAAATCCAAAAAAGGGCCATTCCAAAAAATGAATTAACATCTCTTAAATTATCAATATTTGTTTAATAAATCTAAAATAAATGTACAACTGGGTTTTTGTTACGAATATGATTAAAAACGTTCTTTTTGCGTTTCAAATGGGAAGAAACATTAGGACAACAATTAGATAGTAGAGTTTGTAAATACCATTGTAAACAAAATATGATTTATATATCATCAATTAATGCTTATGTCACTTAATTACTTATTATTTATCTTTCGTCCCTTACAGTCAGACAATAATTCATAAAGTATTCCAATGGCAATCATACTCAAATATAAATATACTTTGTTTTTCTCTTAAAAAGTACTTAAACAGTCTGTAACTCAAAGCTAATTATATTATTTTACACCTCTCTGCCTGAATAGAGGAGCAGGAGAATGAAAAACTCATATCGTGTTCACGTAATTATCGATATAAGTTAGAATTTGGCAGAAATCTCGAAAATATATATATATTTTTTTTTATGAAAAGCGTAAGCGTTATACGATCCAATTTTTTTCACCTTCTGTAATATCCCGTCTGTTACGTCCAGCAAATGTTTCTGGATACCTCCACTGCCACGAATCTGTCACCTTCACAAATTTACCTTTCGTCCTGTGCGTGTGTATATGTATAAAAAAAATCGTATAAAAAAGTTAAAAGTCGCGTGGCTATCCTCGCGGTTCTCGAGTGAACGTGGGCGGACGACGCCTAGGTGACGGACAAGACGCTGCCGACGCCAGAACTGACGGCGTCGGCCAGTCGCGATCAGCTGTTGGGGTACCTCCCCGCCTCTTTATTCGGCCGGTTATATTCGGATAGCGATCTAGGAGGCTGGGTGCGCTTTAGCCGGGTGCATTGATTCTCTCTCTAGCTGGCGATGCATTATTAACGATTTTTCCGCCTATGACAAAGTATATCCGTATTTCCTTCTTCCAACATTAAAGAGTTACACGACATGGATTAATTTTTCAAAAAAAAATAAATAATTTACCATGATGAAATATTACTTACCTGACGTTCTACAATTAAATATACACATTCATTTTAAATTCCAGATGAAACGTATAATTATACCATTACTCATTCACACAAAAACAATGCTTCTTTCTAAGATAACATATATTTTTGTAAAATATTGCGTAACATATTTTATAAAAATAATCTAAATTTAAATTTGGCACGTAAACTTGATCGCGCCATCTACCCCCACATTATTGTAGCTTATGTAATTAATACTTGTCAGGGGTGTGCAACTACAATGCTAAGTGGTGGGGCAAAATCTTGTTTAGTCCAATCATTGGTGGCGCTGACAACGTGAATTTGATTGGTTAGTTTAAAAATATTATATAGAATCCTGTAAGGAAAATAATTTGCTTTGATTGGTCAGCCATTTCACGTGACTATTTTATGACGTCACATTTGCTGGCCAATAATATTTGAATGAAAATCGAATTTAATTTAAAAAACTAATTTATTAAAATAAAATCCTATACAAATATACATAAATGTAAATAATATAAATAATAATAAAAAACAACAGAAATATACATAATTGCAAAAAGCAAAAATAAATAAACTACAAAAATGTAAATAAAAAAAATTAAAAGCCCCATACTCCAGACAAAATAATTAAAATACTCTTCTATAACGCCTGCTCCCTTTTTCGTATTTGTTTAGTGCCATCAATTTTATAGGATCTATTAGAGTTCTATCTTGTATTTGTGCTATACTGAAGGTAAACTTTAAGTCCTTCCCTGTTAATATTGAATTAACTTGTTTAACCCAAAAATACAATGAACATTTGACAATAAGATTTAAAATGTGGTCTTCAAAATCGCTATGAACTGGGCAGTTGAAACGTTTAAAATTTATGTGTTTTTTTAAGACATCTCTCAGAATAACAGATATGCTATTTTTATGACAAAATCTAGGTATTAAATAAAAGAGATAGCTTAAAGATCTACAAACAGTATAGTAAAACAGTCTTGATGGAGTTGTTAATTTGGGTCTACGCGGCTGCATCGCTTCTATAAAATCAGTATCGAGTTTTTGATCTGTGGAACTACTTAATGTAGAATGTAGACAGATATTGCACGTTGTCTTTTTTCTCAGAAGTTTTATCAAATAGCCTGAAATATAGACTAACGTGCAACGTTCCTCTCTTGTTTTCCTCAGAGCAAAGTTCTCTGGAACTGAAAATATAGACTCAACTGGTGATTCTACAACCTCTGGTGATGCTACATCTCCAGTTAAAAAATAATGTAAGTTATCTAAAGCGCCAACATGTTCATCTTCTTCACAATTTGCTCCAGGCGAATGATGTGAAAGAAATGAAATGATGAGCCCTTTTAGAAATTTCTCGAACATACTAGGGGAAGGATGCTGTTTCTACCTCTATGACCTCTAATAGATCCAACAAAAATCTTTAAGCAATCTTGGTTAAGATTTGTTAAACAAATGTAGTTATTTGTAAATTTAGACAAAATAGATTTCTTTAAGTTAATAAATCCCCTAAAAGTAGCAATTAAATTTTTAATTGATGGCACCATAACAAATATTTTCTTAACAAGGCAATCAAATTTAAATATATAATTCCTCTACTATAAAATGATTGAACACTGATTGTTCTAAAAAGTTAAAGTATTGCAAATATTTTAGGGATATTTTACAATTAAAAGTAGTATTTATTACTACTAATTATCCAGTTATATTAATTATTACCTTCTTGTAAGACTTCTTTATGTAGAGACATCACATTGACAACATACGCACAACTTGGTAGATTAATTGAATTTTATTACTACTAACATCTTCATAAGTTTTTGAGTTTCTGTAAACAAACAATATATAAACAGACATGTAGTAGATAGATAATTTTATATGTACCTGATAAAACCAATGATGGATATGCATTTACCCAAATACCTGTTCGTGAAGGAAGGATAATTCTAAATTTTTCACTAATATGTCCATAACAAACACCATGACGTTGATATATTTGCATTGTGGTTTATCCAGGTAACTTACTATTATTTACTTGATCAACCCATTTTTGGAAAGTATCGAGATCATTCTTTGGGAAACGATGTCTAATTTCCGTAGTAGAATTTTACCCCGGTACACTACATCTTTTACTACACTGACGTATTGTCATCAATTTTTATATTATTACCCCATAATAATTAATGTAAAACAGAAAATATGCACAACGTAAAACGAAAATTTCGTGATCTAAACAAAAACCATAACCTACAAACAACAAACATATAAATGGACGCCTATAAAAAATGCTGATTTCACACAATTTGATCGACCAATCACATTTCATGTTAGTGGCGGCACCTGCAATTTAAACTGCCAATCACAATTTGCGATCACAGCGCTACAGTTGATTGAACTAAACAAAACATTTCCCCAAGGTCGCCTATACCGTGAAATTTCTATTTTTTCTATGATACTTGTATACTAGGTCCTGTTGTGACATTTGTCTTAACCTATCTTTTTATGGGGCTCTTTTTATCAATATTTTCTAATTAATTTTTAGGGAAAGAGCCCCATTCCCGTGTTGAGATAATTAATTTATATTAGTTTTATCTAGTACATAATCTGTGATATTAGGTTTTAAGTCGTAATTATATTTTAAACGGTTTAATATAACCAATCTGTGATCTGTTTTCATATTACTCAATGATGAAGGTAAATATGTGTTTGTATACTTGTTACAGTTTTTATTTGTTTTTGTTTTAGAATATTACTGGAAGTGTAGCCCAAGACTGTACAGATAAAGGTAGTTCTATTCAACATGGGAATATTATTAATGCCACAATATCTTCAAGAGAAATATCAGATAAAGATTTGTGTTCTTACATAAAATATGTTTGTGAACGCTGTGAACATGTGGCAGATACTGTTGGAAGAAATGCTTTACATCTGGCAGCTTCTTGTGGAAGAAATGATTTAGTTCAGTGGCTGGTTGAATGTCGTGAGGCAGACATAAATATTAGAGACAAAGAATCTGGATATACAGCTTTACATCGTAGTGTATATTATGGCAAAATTCATACAACAGTTGAATTAATAAAATTGGGTTAGTCCATATGTTGTAAATATAAGTGATCATTAATTAAAACTAAATATTTATATAGGTGCAAATATAGATATTCAAGATTATGATGGTCTAACATTTTTGGACCATATAGTTCTAGATCGGTATCAACCACTGTCTATATCTACATCAGGAGAAGTTTTTACCTGGGGGTCTAATTCAAACAATACTCTTGGGTCGCAACAGGCAAGAGATTTTCCAGAGTTAATGAACATATTTCATAAAACGCATTGCAATGAAGATGTGAAAATGTTTCTGATTAATCATTTTCACAGTATAATATTAACAGAATCAGGTAAGTATTAATGTAAGCTTTTACTTATTCACATCTACTAGATCAATTTTTTGGCATAATTGTATGTATAGTACATTGATATGCTTTATATATTTTTCTTTATTCTGACTGTCAGATGTTATGAAAGTAATATACAGCTTATAAAAAACAACAAACAATTTTAGAAACAGAATCAAATTCTCGTTAATTCAAAGTAGATGTTTTCTCCAGCCTTATATAAAAATAATATAATATATAAAAAATATGATCTGGCCCATGCTTAATGCACGATTATCTTTAATATTGTAAAATTGTGTATTTCTAAAGACAACTTTGCACCATTAGGCATAGTATATTCTTGTGGTCATGGACATGGAGGGCGATTGGGATTGGGTACAAAACACACCGAATTAATTCCACGTCAGATAAAATTTGATAATAATGTGCCTGGCAATGAGATTATTCAGATAAAAGCGTGTTGTATAGCTAGAGATCACAGTTTGTTTTTATCTTCAAATGGAATGGTAAATAATATTTAATATTACTTTGAATAATATATAAAATTTATCTATTCAGGTATTCTCGTGTGGATTGAATAAACATAGAGTATTGGGAATCAAACCAGCACCTGAAAATCTTTTAACACCAAAACCTTTACGATTCTCCAGTGATCATCTCATTTCAGTGGCGTGTGGCGACTATCACTCTGTAGTATGGAGCAAAACAAATTTATTTACGTGGGGTTTGAACGCAGGTCAGTTAGGTCACCATTTGAACAACCTTGGAGATGACAAGTACATATTGACTCCCAAAAAAGTAAAATTTGTTGATTTTGAATCTAATAAAATCAAAACAGTTTGTGCTAGCACAGGGGCCACGGTAATCGCTACTGAAAGGGGCGATATATTTGTATTACAAGAGTATCAGTGTAAGAAAATAGCGAGGTAGTTTATTTTTATTCAGATATCAACTGATCTAATATATTGTTACTTATAGAGTAAATAACTTGATAGTCGATATATCGGTGATAGGAGGTAAATTGAATAACTCACTTGATCAAGATCTTTCAGGCAAAAATAGAGAACTTAGAGTAGTAGTCTTAGTAGATTCTGGGACAATCTTCACTTGGCATACTGCAGACCCAGTAATGAGACAATGCAATTTCTTTTTAAAAAGGCCAGTGTCTGTGAAACAGTTATGTCTTAACATAGAACAGATACTCCTAGTAACAGAAGATGGAGAGGCGTTTAAAGGTACTTTCAAGCCGAGAAGGAAAAAAATTTCATATCACAACAATGATAAAAATAAGAGCGAATTCCACAAGTTAGTTGAGAAAGACGATTTTGCTGCAATTAAATTAGAAAAAATCCAAAGAATCCACAGAGCTATATATATAGGCAGCGATCCAAAAGGTCAAAATTTTGGAGTTATTCAAGTAAATTGATTATTATTGATGATTTTATAAAATTTTAGCACATTATAATCACTTTTTTATAGGATAGACCATACAAAGAATTTGATTGCATATGTTTCTCTGAATCATGTAGATACAGTATTTTAACGGATGGTTTCCATGATCTCCTGGAAACCATAAACCCCGATGATGGGTTAATTGATGTCACTTTAACAGTAGATAATCGCGAATACTTTGCACATAAATATATTTTAGCGTCAAGAAGTACTTATTTCTCCAAGATATTCGCCGAAAATCCACAGAAATCCACGGTAAACTTGGAAAAAGTTGATCCAGAATGTTTCAATCAAGTTTTAAAATTTATCTATACAAGAAGCTGTGACATCACATCTGGTAATCTAAATAATCGGACAACACGATGGTTGTGCGAAAAATGGAATTCAAATAATGCCAAAAATGAGCAGAAGACTAAAAATTGTAACTTTGCTAGGATTTTTAGAGAAATAGCACAAAAATTCCATTTGGATGATTTAAAGCAACTATTAGTTGAAACAGAGTTGGAAATTCATATGGATGGCGACAATATGATTCAGAATTGGATTAAACCTTTGGAAAATGTGACATTACCGGCGGTAATTTTCGATAGAAAGTTGTTTCCAGAATTGTATGATGTAGATATCCAGTGTAGCGACGGTGCGGTCCTCAGAGCTCACAAATGCCTATTAGTGGCGAGATCTGAATATTTTTCTAGTATGTTTTCGGTTAGATGGATATCGGTGAGTATGTAATAAAAAAACTTGTCCCGTAATAATCAATTATTTTAACAGGGAAGTTATTCAAAGATATCGTTACCGTTTGCAAAAGAAATTGTCGAGTGCCTTTTAGATTTTCTTTATGCGGATTCATTTGTAAAACTAGAAGGAAAAGAACTAGAGCAAGTTTGCGAAGTTTTAAAATTAGCCGATTTAACTTTAACGACAAAACTGAGACAGGAATCTGAAAATATTCTCTCTAGATTGTTAACTATAAAAAATACAGTACCATTGTTAACACTGGCTGCCATGGTGAACGCTGATGGCCTGCGTGTAAATTGCTACCGTTTCATTCAGCAGAACTTATCATCATTCCTGGAACTTCGATTATTGGATGATTTGGATAACAATCTGCTCCATGAGTTTTCGGTCTTTTATCAAGATAATAGGAAGTTCGAATATCGTCAGATAACTCCTTACTCTACAGCGGTTTCCGTAGATGAAGTAGTAAAAATTGCTTCAGAACGCCCTGTGAGTTTTAAAAAAGAACCCAGAAAGAACACCAAGAATAGAAGAGAGGAAACCGCAAAGAGAATTAGTTTTTCCCATGATGTGTCTGTTTCTACAAATAATATTTCTACGGAAAATCACAAAATTAAATTGAGTTCATCTCTAGAGACTTCGACACCAATTTCAACCCCTCACGGTAGCCCAGAAGCACCAAAAGTCAATCATACATTTGATAGTTTTCTGGAATCTCGTGTAAAAGCCGTAACAGCCGCAAATAACCTGGATTCATCCAGTATTGACACTGATAATTTCACCCCTCTGAAAAAATCAAGTGGGGGAAGTTTAAGCAGTTCGTTTGTAGATGACTTTCAATTTCCTTTACTAAATAGTCCCCCAAGAGGTACGGTCTTTCACCACACGGGAAACAAGAGTTCAAATCATAAGGCAGAATTCAAACAAAAGACACCAAAGATGTCTCAGAAACAACGAAAACGACTTTCATCTGAAAATGGAACTGTGGTGACTTCCCCTATTCTGTCAGGTATAGTATAATTTTGTATTGTTATAACTTGATTTATAATTTAATATTAAGTCGCAATGAAGATGTAGCCGTTTCCTGGATGTTCTTGAGCAGATTACTTTCTTTTCTTGCTTTAGCTTAGCTTGTTAATAGTATACTAAAGTATTTTTCCTATTTAGAAAGCCCAAAAAATCCTTGGAAGAGCCTTCCTGATCCCACACCAGTGGTAAATTTAAATGATGAAAGAAACATGGATAGCATTATTCACGATGAAAAGAAACAGAGAGAAAATTTAGTAAAAATGAAGAATAAACCACTTGCTTTAACACAGGTAAAATTTAATTGGAGAAAAAATGATATGATGTTTTGGTGATAGTTATATGTTATATGGACCTTGAATCAAAATTTATGTTTCGCGTTATAAATATTCATAATCGTCGTTATTCATTACTTTTTCCTCTCTCTAATAGCAATGACGAGATATCTTTTAAAGCTATTCTATCTATGATAATCGAAATATTTTTGGGTATCTTTGTAAAAATGAAAATGCTACTCACTCAAAACTTGTAGTATTAATCGGAACAGATGATAATTAAAATCGGATTGCTTTCTGAATGAGGCAGATAGAGTAGGACTAGGGGTGTTGGCCACCGAAAAAATATCGATATATCGATTTTTCTTTAAATGTCAAAATATCAGAGAAAAAATAATATATCCATATTTTTAAGAAAAAAATAAAAATAGTGAAATATTAACCTAATTTTTTTTAATTCAAATATCTTAAAGAGTGGTGATATTTATGATCAACATTTAAAGCTATTAGTTAAAAAAAATCACCAAACCAATTTAACATTGGGTATTAAGTACCAATGTTAAAGGTTTATCAAAAATTATATTTAATTTATTTTGAAGAAATATCGGCTAAAAAAAATATCGATATTTTTTTCAGAAAATATCAATATATCGATATTTGTCCTGCATGCCTAAGTATGACTTTCCGGTTAAATAGTTTCTCATGAGTTTTACGAAGTTTTGTTGTTAAGTATAGCCTGTAATTCTTAATCTTAAAACATTTTCAATTCACTAAGGATATATATATGTATTGTATATATGTATTGTTTCTGACAAAGCATGACCAATTCTGAATTCTGGTTTTTTTTAATTAAAATAGAAATGTGAATAAAATTCCCACAGGCGCTTTTCTGGATCGAAATTTGACATGAATAATACTATGAAAAGGTTTTTTGACTCCAAGGAAAACGATAGACAATGAGTTTCAATTTTGATTGGAGGAGTGACCACCTTAGGACTTCATAATTGTTGTCATAATTCGTAATAATTAGATCTGGAATCCTGATTTTTTTAAATTAAAATAGAAATGTGAAAATTCTCTCAGGCGCTTTTTTGCCACGTAATTCGACATGAATACTACTATAAGAAGGTTATTTAGACTCCTGGGAAAGCGATAGACAATGAATTTCAAGTTCCATTTTACATAATAGCTGTTGTCTCAGAAAGTTAACTCCAAATCATACTAGTGTTTCTCTGACCCTATGATATATTTATTACAACAAATAATTATAAATTATTCTTCAGCGACATAAAAATATACTGGTTTCGGTAGAATTAGGGGATTAATTTTGAGCTAGACTTACTATCATAAACGAGATTTAAATCAGAACCAGATATTAATTATAATCATTTGTTTGTTTTTTCACTTTTGTACAACTCCATATTCTAGCATTTAATATAAGTAATTTCATTAATAAATTGCTGGTCTTTTTGGTAAAAGTTTTTCACTTAAATGGTTCACTTGTTTTTAGTAGTTCTTGAATTTGATTGTTACAGTTTTTATAGTACAGGACTCCCTGTTGGTATCATCAACTTGCGGCTTAGGCTTATACCCATTAGTATCTATTTTCTATATCCAGAATGACGGTTGACATTGACGTCAAAATTACCTCATATAAATCATTGAAAACATCAACAACATGCCATCAGTTTTCACCAGAGTGTGAGATCAGTTAGTGTTTTTAGTCGAACAGAAAATGTGTAAAATACAAACAGTCCATTGCATACTTTCATTTTGTTTGTATACAGACCTTAAAATTTAATAAAACGTCACTAGTGACAGACAAATGCCCAAACCTTCAAATGTGACAGCATAGACTTTCTATGGCATAGACTATGACGTGATATTAACAGCATGAATCCAGTGCCCCACACAAAAAAGTCATCACTTAGTATAATCTTTAAAAAAACATCTGTTATAACAAAGTGGTAGCTTCTTCTTCAGCATGTATTCATTGGTAAAGTTAGGTCTTAATATTTTACTGTTTAAGCTGGAGGACAAAGCAATGGACGAACTGAAACGTTTCTACAGCATCGACAGCGTCGAGGACGAGCTAATTTTTATCGAGAGGGTAACCAGCGGTGCCATGGCGACGCCGGTATGGGTACCAAAATAACGAGTTGTTGTTTAAGAAATAATTTTCGCCAAATAAAACTAATAAAATCGGTTGCTATTTTTCTTGTTTTATTTTTAGACCCTACACGCGACCTTGCTTTAGATACTAAACCTATTTCGAGCAAACACGTTCGGGAACTCTACATAAACCGATTGGGTATCATCGTCACTGATCCTTAACTCTGGTTAATGAGGTGGCTTTCGAGGCGTAATATGTTTTTTGTGCATAAAAGCGATAACAGATAGCGAATATTAGTTGTTTTTCGCGTATTTGGCGATTTCGCTCGGTTCATTTAATCCAACACCGAAAAATAATGATACTTATCGTGTTTTGTTTCTCTAAATGTAAATGAAATATTGTTTTTTCATCTAAGTAATTGATTATTTCTAAAAATATTTAAAAATTTAATTAGAGTTGCTAATAGATGTTAATTTTTGTGACTCGAAATTAAGAACTGATAAAGCTCTGCTTATTAAATTTTGTAATTGTTCGAGATTATTTCATCAACAATTAATTCAGATTTATTTGAAATATCGAAAAAATGTGTATATTACTAATAGATTTGATTAATTTTATACATTCTTTGTAAAAAAATACAATATTTTCATTTAATTTTTAATTATTTACAATGTTTATCAAAGCTTCGTATAAGGATAATTGCATATTTTTGACATACCGTAACATTAAAACACTCGTGATTTATAGATAGGAAGAAATGGAAGTTTTTTGTTACATTTCATTGGAATAACAAAATTAAACTGTTTATTTAAATAACAAAAAGGTATATTTTCTTTCCTCATCTAGTAGCTACTATGCTTCACTATTATATTGTTAAATTAGTAACGGTATTTAAAGCTGAATTACAGCATATGAGGAAATCCAGAGGTACTACGCGGGATATAGATCAAATGCTCTAGTCCAGAACAATAAGCCGCAATAAATTGATACTACTTACAGTCATGTTGAATTCCATTAATAGAATATAATATTAAATATTATTCAATTTCGTTTATAGACTCTTTTATATAGCAATCTCAGAATATCAATTAATAACCTAAAATCTCAACTGGTTCTCAAAAAGAAAATAGATATTTGTCCTTTGAGGTTATTAGTTTTGCGATTAAATCGTGAAATGGATTTAATTAAACACATTAGACTAGATTACCACGAGGGAGCTTTAGACGCAATCGACGGCAAAATGGTGAAACCGAACGTGTTGACGGTAGACGCTGCTGACAAGATGGTGAAGAATCATAAAGTACAATCGGATTTGTATAGAAAATCTAACAGTTATGCCAAGTCTATGATTACAAGTGCAGTAATAGATGCTGTGTATCAAAATATTAAGGAGAAAGGGACGACTTATGAAGTGACGACGGCACTCAAGCAAAATTTCGAAGTATCGTCCAAGGATCAATTATTTAAAATATGTACCGACTTTTTTGCATTTGGTTGGATGCAAGGAGAAGATGTCGCAAGACATATTGCAAAATTGACAAGTTTGTGGAATGAATTAAATAACGAACTTAAATAAATTACCTGATTTAATGTTAGTATGTAAAGTGTTGCATATTTTACTAACAAACTTTGAAATTAAGTTGGATGTTGTTAACAAGGAATAACATGAAGACATTCGAAGAGCTAAAAGAACAACTTTGCATGTATAAAAGAATTTTTAAAAAAGTCAATAATCTAAAAGTTGAACAGGAAGTTTTATCAAAATCAAGTAAAGTAAATCAGAGTAAAACAATTAGAAATAAATTTAAGGGCAAAAGTACATGTAACTATCACAAACAACCAGGCCATTGGATTAGATAATATCAAAAGTGGATTGCTGATGGATCACCGTCTAAGGATGCAACACTGAAGAAGAAAATGTACAAGACAGTGTATACAAATACACTACTATTGGCATCATGCAGTGAGATTTTTTTTTTGCAGAAGTATATGAAAATAGTTGGTGGATTGACAATGGGGCTATAAAACATGTGACAAATAGATTAGATTATATTATCAGCTACGATGCATTCAGTCAACCACATTGCATTGAAAGTGCCAGAAAATAATTTTTAAATGAACATGGAAAAGGAACAACTCATCAACAGTTGAAGACAAATGTGAAGGAATAATATTGAAGGACGTCTAGTATGTACCGAATATTTCCAAAAATTTGTTTTCTTTTCTAACAGTTTCTTTTCATTTGCCTCTTATGACAAACATTTGATTGTTAGTTTTTTAAAAGGAAATATGCCATTCTGAATGGCTGCGATGTCTTTAACAACATTGACTCACAATCGCAATCTTCTGGAATTGTTGGGACTCGACAGGATACCTTTAGCTGATATATTCTAAACATCTGCGCGCGATTATTTTTGATATGCGAGAGCCATAACAAATAATTAATTTAGAATATAGTTATTACTCATTACATTGTACAAACAAGGTGTTTTTTAGAAGAGCGTATAGACAGGTTCACACCAAATTTGAAGTAGTTTCAGTAAAATTTAAAATATCATTCCAACCAAAAAAATACTTTCGTAAAAAAACGCGTTCAAATTTCGAAAATCCCCCTTGAAAATATAAAAAGCAAAACCGATTTTTCAATTTTCTATGTAAGTATACTCTCTAGTTTGGGGTAAAGTTACGCGATAGTTTATAGAGGCCGCGTCACTAAAACAGCTATATGTCTAATTATTTAAATTTTGGAAAATTCTTTTAATGGCATATTCTTAAAGGATAAGAAGAAAAAGACTTTCAAGTTTGTAAAATACCCATTTAAATCCAAAAATACAAAGTAATACAATTTAGAGCCCTGTTAAATGCTAAACAATAATATAAAGTCGCAGAGCCTTTCAAAATAAGGGACCTATTGTAATAAGTGATACACAGTTTAAGTAAATATTGAAAAATATTTCTTAATAAATGTAAAATGAATCTTCCACAATCTGGAATATTTTGCGATGCCAAAAAATCTGATAATAAAATGAAGATACATAAATTAATTTGAAGAAATGTAGAGGTTAAGTTCGGAAATTTGCTTTACTCTTTAATCAATAATTTATATTTATATCCAAATTATAACAAATAATAGTTTTTTATTGTTCATCTGAATTCATTTTTTTATTGCTTTATAATGTAATTTAATTTGTTAAACGTGCATTATATGGGCAGTGATTGGATAAGGGTACCTGTTTATATGTTTCAATTGTTTAATTTCTAGAGTACGTCCATTGATAAAAACGTGTTATTTTGATTAATTGGGGTCAATATTACGAGGTACGTACAAGTTGTAGATATGAAATTACACTACCGATCATTAGCGATTTTTTATATTATTAAGATATGAATAAGAAAATATGTCCATAAAACAGTACAAGTAGCGCGTAATTGTAGGCATCGGACGCATCGTAGATTTTTAACGTATGTAATTGATGATTAATGAAGTTAATTCAGCATATTCAGTACTAAAATTAATAGGAGCCCATTGTAACATATATTAATTAAAAGTTATAAATTTTAAAATATTAAAAACAAAATTTGACATAAATGATGATTTAATTCAATTTATATTACGTTATTAATACCTTAATTTAATACAAATTATATTACTCTATGGAAGGCATCCGTCATGTCACTTTTGTTATTGAGATCAAAATAAGCACTAGTATAAGTTTCTAAAAGTGTTAATATGAGCTTTGGCAACATATTTCATTTAGCATTATGCAAAAAAAATTGCCATTCGGCATATGGCAAAAATTAAATTTAGAGCTTTCTAATATTGTATTAGATAAATAAAAAACTATTATTTTATGTAAATAAATGTCAAAACCATCGTATTTATCAGTTAAGTTATATTGATTAACATTAATATTTTGCATTTCCACTAATACATATCGGTGATCAAAATATCACCACCTAATAGTCAAAAAGATAATACATTTTTTATATTACCAAGGATTTTTTTATATTACTTGGATTGATTAAAGGTAATTCGAAATTACAGTGTCCGTAGAAATTGCCTTATAAGGCGTATAATTTTACCCAGTCTGGTTATTGATACGTTACTTATAAACAAGGACACACATTCTATGACTCCTACCTACTAGATCATCGGGCCTTAAAATCTGAACACATTTAAAATACCAGTAAATTAGGACACTGTTTAGGAATTATAAAATAGATATATTGAAAGACTGGCATTTCCAGAATTCATTAATTAATTAAGGATTATTATGTTAGTATTCATTAATATATAGATGACGTAATTTAAAGTTTATCGTGTTGGATACTTCTGTAACTTTATTCATGTCAAAATTTTTTCGTTTCTTTTCTATATAACTTCAAGACGTAATTTGTTATTATTTCAATTGTTAACAGAAAATGCTTAATATTCGCAGACTTTATAGATATAAAATTGTCCAAAAACATTAAACTTACCAATTTTACCTGAAATACTTTTTGTTTAACCTCGGTAGCATCAAAAATTCTTGGCGCACGCGTCCTTTGACCTCAGTATAAATTGATGAAGGAAGAAAAATTTAAAAGCATCCTAACCTCATGATTTTGTTTACAATTTTACGGAACCTGATCGTCGATGGAAGTCTGATTTTTTTTATTAATGGACTCAATCTTTTTTTAGTGCGGTCTCTTTATCTGTCTATCCAGTTTTTAACACAAGTTACGTTTAAGTTAGTTGACGTTTCCTAAATATTCGGCATCAAGGAACATTTTGCCTGTTATCAGTTTGGCCGAGGTTTTTTTTCTCAGGGGTTTGCTATGTGACAATGCTATATCGTGGTAGAGACAAAAGGGAGTTCTATTTAGCTTCATTATTGTATGATTCAATTGAATTTAAACATTTGGAGTAAGTACATCTAATATTACCTCTATGTGTGTTGATATTTATTAATGTTGAAAACGTAGTTGTTGAATATTCCACATTTTTATTTTTTTAATAATATTTACTTTTGTATATATATGTAAAAACTAAATATATGCACTTGTATATTTAATGGGAAGCTTGGAAACTGTGTATGTAAAGCTAGTGTTATAAAAAATGTAGATACTTAATGTAAACAGTCGCGTTCATATGTTTGAATTCATCGGTAATAATTGTTTGATTTCATATTTTCCAAAAATTGTACATATATATTTCTTATAATATGGATAATTTACTTACTAGTCGCCGATGGTCTTATCAAGTTATAGTATAATTACGTATTATAGCTCAATTAATTTGATACATTGATAAGCCTCAGTTTACCAAAGAATTCCGTTTTAAATTTATATATATATATATATACTTATAAGAGAAGATTGCAGTTATTAACATAATTTAAGAAATAATAATTTTATTACGTTTTCCATTATGAGTACCGCTTTTATAATATATGTTTATCACAAATAATCAAAAAAAGTTATGATACATATGTACAGATCATGATACATTTCCTTATCGCCATTGAGGCATTGATAATTGTTATTGATGTTAAATGTGCAAATGTATATAAGGTCGTTGAACTTTTAGTGTGAAGACCAACACGACATGTAATTAACAAGTCTTATCGGATTAATTTCAATTAAACTAAGACCACACGTCTAAGTATGAATGAAGTTATATATTAATATTAATTCTATGAATAGCTTTGTATCAGTCCACAAATAGTCTTAAATACTGACATCTAGAGGTATAATTTTTTTATAAGACCATATAAGAATTGAAGAAATCATGCAGCCAGAACTCCTGGTGGAGCTGAAATATATAAAGCATTTTATCTGTTATTTTTTTAATTAACATGACAAATTTCAATTTGTCCACAAAAATTTATCATTATTATATGTTCTTATATAATTGTATTGTGATATGACGTGATTTCAGATCTGTTACATCATTATTGGTTGAAAAAGGAGCTGATCCAAATTTGGTCTTAGCCAGTAAAGGAATCTGTCCTTTCCATTTAGTAGTTGGAGGTGACTCCAACGAATTTTCACACAAAGTTACCTCACTTATTCTACAGAATGGCGGAAATCCAAATGTAAGGTAAGATAGCCGACTCTCCAATTATTCCATTATCAATTAATTTTATTGGTGTTATTATGATATTGGAAATATCAGGAAATTTCTGGATTTTACACTTCGAACCTGATAAAAACAAGTCACGTCTTTGTTTTTCTAAGCATTGAATGAATCGCTTTTGCGTGACGTATGTCAAGTCCAAGGTTTAACAAATATTGAAAAACGATTTACGGGATTTATTTGTAAATAAATCTAACCAATCTATATATAGCTACCAAATTAATGGTATATAATGATTCATAATATAATTGACAGAAGTAGTTCCTTATAATTGGATTATTTTGGGACAGAACATAGTTGCTATTGATTAGCAATAACTTTTTAATAGAGAATATAATTTTTTGTTGCTTAAAAAAAGTAAACAGCATTAATACTGACAAGTACTACAAGTACGGTTAATGATGTCTATAATTTTAATTAGTGAAGTCAACATTTTAAAATTACCATTACTAGTTTGCATTACTTAATTATGATTAAGGTTTAGAGCACAAATTAGATCCAAAGGCAGAATATGATTAGTACTTGGTACAAGTCTACTATATAATACGCATATGATATATAAGATTTTTTTACCATATAAACAACTCAGTCTGAACACATATTTTGTAACTTCAGAAATAATTAAAACTTGACTGGAAAAACTGATTTATACTAAAAATAAAATTTATTCTTAAAAATAATGTACCCTTACTAAATTTTGAAAACTTATCAACCATTAATCTATTTATTTGACTTCTTACTTTGCATTTTTAATAAAATTTGTAATAATATTTTATTGAAACAGATCAGACGAAGGACTAACGCCGGTACATATTGCCGCTGCTTGGGGTAAAACAAACATTTTGAAACTTCTGCTGCGAAACGGAGGTGATCCTTTATCTCGAGATATTAATGGGAAAACTCCACGCCACTATGCCAGTGCTGAAGGATTCACGGACTGCCTGGATTTGCTCGATTCCTATTTCCCAGACACAGTTTTGCAGACTCATCAGGAGAGCCTCCAAGATACCTCCTCGGACGTCAACAATCTGGTTTTCGGTAAGGCAAATTACTTCATCTTTTCGTACTGTGAATCGACTGTTTATCCTTGGAAAGAAAAATGAAAACATGTTTTTTTATCCGTTTAATTTATATACTTATCAGTATGACCTACATATTTCGCCATACAGTTGTAGATTTTAAATTTAACAAAATGCGAATTTGATGGTTAAAATGCTTGAAACCAAGGTCAAGATTTATAGACTGTTAATTTTACATCCCTGTAAAGTCGCTCGTATTTATACTACATAGCTGATTATAATCGGATAGTAAACAAAAATGACTAAAAGAGAATGAGTCGGCTGATGCAATATTGAACAAAAAAAAAGAATCTTGGTTTATTCGTATTAAACACAGTCAAGGTCGATTACACGAAATTGTGGATGTGTTTGAAGGACGTAAAAAATAATAACAAACACAAGTAAAACTATTCAGATTAGGGGTGTTGACCATCGAAAAAAGTATTAAATATTTCGATATATCGATATTTTTAAAATATATCGATATTTTTAAGAAAAAATAAAAGTAGTGAAATATTAGCCTAAAAAATTATTATTTTTTAAAATATCTTAAAGAGTAGTGGCATTTTTGAAAATTAATTACCAATTTTAAAAGTTTATTAAAAATTATTTTTAATTTATTCTGAAAAAATATCGGCTAAAAAAATATCGATATATCGCCCAAAAAATACTGCCAAAAATATCAATATTTTTTTCAGAAAATATCGATTTATCGATATATTTTCTGCATCCCTAATTCAGATAGCTATTTTTTTACTTTTAATTCGCATAAGGAATTTTATTAATATTACTTTTCCGAAAATGTAATCAACGCTTGTTAAATTTGTATCATTTTTGGAAAACTTTTTTTTTTGTAAATATTGACAAGAAATTATGTCATGTAATTTTTTAGCGACCAGATAAAATGATATAGAAAATATATCAGCTGGCTTAGTGGCGCAGTGGTAAGGGCGATAGAACGGTCCTCCTCGGTTCAAATCCTGCTGGGGCATGGTCGTAAATTTATGTTTGTGATTGTTTAAAAATTGTGATTGTCCTAGGCAAGAGTGTAAAATCCGACAAGGAAAATGATCCCAGTCACGCCAGTAACCAGGATGGGCAAGACCTAATGTCTTTTGGGATGATTTCTAAAGTTGGTTACTCGCCAGTCGGTAGGCTTAATGCTGAGGACCGTGGTTCGGAGCCCATGTTAAACTGTAGGTCCATCCCAGATAAACCGATAGTTGGTAAAAGGATACTTTAAAATATATAAAAAAAAAGAAAATATATCAGCAAAATATCTACAGAATATTGATTTTTTACATTAGGGCTAATTTATTAAATTACATTTTTTTTCTTTTCTTTAGTGACTCTTTAAAAGTTTGACAAAATTGGATTAGATGTTATATTGCATCCACCAGATACTCAAGAAACACGTAATCCGTTTAAATTTGAAGAGGAAATCAATACTGAGATTTTCTTCTATGGACCAACAATTTTATTGGTTTTTATATGCCGTTGCTTCACAATCCAACTTTTAAATGCCAACTTGACCGTACTTTTGACATATTTTTATCATAAATCGTTCCTGTATGATATCAGACATTAATTCAGACATTCAGTGTGTCAGAACAATATCAATAAAAGCGGAGGAAGGAGTGTTTTTATCTCAAAAGCGTCCTTGTAGAAAAAAATTCTTTATAGTGTCATTTTCAATCAGTATAATTTTTAATATCAAAAAATCATCTATCAGATTAGGTTAAAAATTCCTTATGTCAACAGATACAGTATAAATTTCACAAGGCGCTAATTCTATTTATCATAAATTTCAGATAGTTAAATTTTTAATTTATTCCCTTTTCCAATAATTTTCAGTCTTGATGGTTTATGGTATCTGTTAGAAATATAAATAAAAAGTTAATATAATAATTGACAATAAACAATTTAACAAAGGGAATATTTTATCATTGCATGAATTGCATATTAGACTACGTGTGTCCTTTTTAGTTTATTATGTATTTAGACTTATGCTATTTGGTATGTTTGCAGCAGGCCGGTCTTTTGGCAATTCCGCCTTTGTTGGACACTTGCGGTTTGCTTACTGATTTATTGCAATTTTCGAAGACTATTACTACACTACTTAGTCCGATAGTTTTGTAGATACGTTGCTTTAGGTTATGTCAATCAATATAGGTAGGGAAGGACACAGTGGCGGGATAGCATTTCCGAGAATATCTGTGCACTTTTTACAGCATTGTTCATATTTAACATTTACATTAAATAGAACTGAATAAAAGTTATTTCGAACTTATGTTAAAAATGCGGATTACTTTTAAACTAATATTGACTAAGTAAATATATAAACAAGTCGATTAAATTTTGTAGAAACATTATAATAACATTCAAGGATAATTAACAAACGTTTTATTTACAGATAAAATAATAGTAAACAATGGATTTACTGTTGGTGAATACGTGATTGATAATCAGGCAGTATCTGCAACTAGTGGTGAGGAGGATGGTCGACTGCATTCACTTCCGAACACCGATGCAACTGAGTATATTTTAAATTGGTTCAACCAACAACAGAGTATAATTAACAGTACGCCGACCGATAGCCTTACCAAACAGTTTGGTAGCACCACCAGCTTAGAATCAGCTGATAGTTCACCGGGCGAGTCTGATGGAGACCGTACGAGCAAACGTTATGATTCACATTATATAACCTTCAGAAAGGTACGACGCATTTATTTTTAATAGATCATTTTAAGGTAACTGTTCTCATTTTTATTTGTTCTCAGGTTTATCGCAAAACTCGTAAGAAATCATCTATCAAAAGTCCGAATAAAACGCAGAAATCAGTATACTTTGACGCGACTAAAATATCGTTAGAGGACACGAATTGTGAGGAAGCAGAGAACTTCAGCCTTGCAAAAGAATATTCGACCGAGAGCGGCATCATCACCCTTCCGGTATCTGTCGAAGATATCGGTTTATCATCCAACATAGAACACATACCATTAAAGAAAAAGGAGACTAGTAGTGACTATCAGACATGTTCCCAAATCAGTATTGACGCTTTTGAGAAAAACGTTTTTGAAATAACCGAAGACTTAAGTCAGTTACATATTCAGAAGGGAGATAATACCGTGTGCACCGACGATATGAGCTTTGTGAGTGTATCAGAAGTTTATAAATATGAGGATAAAGATGAAGGGATTGTTCTGTATGAGAAACGACTTCTAAAATCACCCAGGTATTTACATTTATCTTCGTAATAATTAGTTAATTAAAAAATAATTTAAACGCAAGGTGTCGTATAAGATTGTTTATATTTAGTCGGTTGATTAAAAAAACCGGTACTGCACAAGTATTTATCAGTTATTAAAGTATATTATTTGGAAATTTATTTCTTAGAAATAATATCATCCAGATGTCAACACTACCGTCCTCGACATCATTTAATCAACGGTCCGATAGCTCTTCGTACCAACATTGCTTCTAATGCTTACATTTCAAATTCGTTGCAGTAGCAACAATTCCGTTTATTTACGTATCTGGATCCAAAAACAAGTTACTAAGTCAAGTTTCTAACGGGCATTATTTGGACTCATTTTTAAAAGGGACGATTGCTTGGCGTTTTATTGCTGAGAACTTCTAATATTGCAGAGTTTTTTAAAACTCTCGTAGAATCTCTGTTCTTGAGAAACACACTGTAGTTACTGAATTCCCAAAAACTAGACTATCGATTGATATAAACTTTCTTTAGTCACCTTGTATAAGAAAATAAATAGAGAATACCTGTGTTTAATGAAAAGTTAATAAATATTGTTCGATAATTTCAGTGAGTGTGCAAGAAGTGTAAAATCGTCCACTATATCTTCAAGGCGTTCTACCTTGCCAGAAAGTTTGGACTACGACACCGATACATTGAGAAGAGAGCTAACGCAGCGGGGATTCCCAGCTGGTCCCATTACAGTAACCACAAAGAAAGTTTACCTGAAAAAACTATATCAGCTGAAAAAATCACCTGTACTAGTCAATAATGCCAAAGATCTGCCAAATAAGAGAGGTTTGTATTTTTAACTAATATTTGTCACTTATATGTTTTGTATTTTTGTTCGAAATATAACTAAGAAATGCATTCGTACCAGTAGGTGTGAAATTAATGGTGTTATTGTTTCTAAAAATTATTATGTAATATTTCCAGTTTATTCCGTTGAATTAGAGAAAACCTTGCGAGATACATCCTGGACGACCGACCTTACTACTTACAAACAACTAGAGGCAGACCTAATCAAACAATTCAGTAATCCTGATCCGTCAAGAAAATGGAGAGAAGGTATCAATAAAAGTTCTTTCACTTATCTTCTGTTGGACCCTCATGTTACCAATAATCTCCCTTCCAAAGCCGATAACCTTAGTCCGCAAAAAATCTGGGAGACTTTTCTTTCGGGCATTTTTTACGTTGGTAAGGGCAAACGTTCTAGGCCCTATCAACACCTTTATGACGCGGTGGAATTATGGAAGGACAAGAAGCCAACCACTAGCAAAAAGTTAAAACGAATCATGGATATTTGGAAAAATGACGGGGGTGTCATCTGTCTTCATGTCTACCTTAACATTATCCCAGTGGAAGCTTACACCAGGGAAGCGGCCATGATCAGTGCGTTAACATTAGACAACATCACTAACGTTAAGGGTGGAGAATTTTATGGAATTGCTGCGACGTGGCCTCAAAAGAAAAAGAAAATGCTTGGAGTTTATCTGTTGCATAAAGCGATGATGATATTTTTACAAGAAGGAGAACGTCAACTCTTCCCGGCTGATTTTAGCTGACAGTCACAATTTTATTTAGACAATAACTATATTGTTACTTTTAGAGTGACATTTTCTTTAAACTACATCTTCTATTGAAGATGAGAACTATATTTCAGTGCAATATTGAATATTGTTTAGTACGAAAGTTCTTATAAATGAACAACTATTGATTTATTATTTTTATATTAAAATTTATAATAAATTTATTATAACAATGATCTGATTGTTTCATTTCACGTTTTTCAAAAGAAATTAATATTGATTACACGTTGTAATACATAAAGATTATCTTACATACTAACTGGATCATATAGTACAAACATATTTAGCAAATTTTAAAGTATTAAAAGCTAAAATAACGGCTTATTTATCAAAAATAACAGAGTTGCTGCTTTATATAGGCGCGTTTCAACCTCCAACTAAAATTCTAGAGGGTTTTAATTCCTCCCTTTCAATTTTATTCCTTGCAATTTCCAAAATTGCCCAGTGACCAACGTTGAAATCATCTCAGAAGCTTTCGTGAATGAAATGGCTACTTCATACTAGACTTCGTACTAGTCTCTATAAGTAATGATAAAATCCCAATACAAAATATTAAAAACGTAGAATATTTAGATTTTAAATATTTAATAACCTGTCGCCTTTGCCACAATTATATTCTAGATTTTAACAGATCTCTTCAGTGTATTGTATTGTGTTCTGTGAATATATTGTGTACTTATTTACATATGTATCTATATATGTGTGATATTGTATCTGTTATGTACTAATCTACCGACCACAAAATTTACTATTGTAGCAACATATTAAATTGCATTGTTGACAACTTGGTTTTCCTTGGTGCCTGGAATTTAATCGACAGGGTTGGTCAACTGAGATTGAAAAGACTCTGCATATAGCTCTCTTCTGAAATGTGACTGCAAATTGCTAATTGTTGTCTGTTCTCAATGTTGCTAAGGTGCGATGAGTCCATATTGAGTTTTTTTGCAAATTTCTCTTCTCTCCAGGTTTTACCGCGTCTATTCTTTTCTCTGATTATGTTTTTTAGTTCTCTAGGAAAATTTGCGCAGCACCGTTTTTGAGTTTCGATCGTTATTAGCGAGCTTAGAGATTGCTTGTTCAATTTGACATTCGTGATTCATTGAGATCCGATTTAGTAATCGTCCTATATAGTAATAGTAAAATATCCTCATGCAATTTTCATTCGGTTTTTATCTTTGTTTACTTAATGTGGTTTGGAGTAATCTGTTACTACAAAACTTTTCGGTTCGTGAAGAACCGCTAGGCTGACTGGACGGTTTACGTCTTTAGGATTGATCGGGTATTTCCTTGATAGGGGTAGTGGGTACGTAATCTGAAAGGTGTTGCCAAGATTCCGTCTGAACTTAGAAAATGTCTGTACCAAGGTTGGTGGGCATTAAAGTCTCCGCTGATGAGTTTGGTGGAAACTCCATTGATTAGATCAAAGTTGTTTCTAAAGATACTGTGATATGGAATTTATATAACGAGGATTAGTCTGTTAGTGAGTTGCACTATTACCAAAGTTGCTTGTGACAGGTAACGTTTGTATTAGTTTTGATGCGAATTAATAGATGTTGAGATGATGAGAATAGACGCTGTGTGTCACTAGGTGGGTAAGTTTCTTCATGCCAAGCAGTGAACGAGAGATCAGAATTTTTGTAGATTTGAGGTTTGAATTCGTTATTTTTTGATTTGTGAGGTTTGGAGTTGAGTAAAGGCGTAAATTGTAGCTGTCTAAAGTAGTGCATGGGTTTCTGTCATGGATTATTGAAGTGAAGTGGAGAGACTGGGATGTGTGTGGGGTAAAGGAAGGAGTATTTAGGATTGCTATGTGTGGCTCAGTAATTTGGTGTTGTAGTTGCTACATTTTGTCTTTGTTGCGCCTTTGTTGAGTTTCTCTGCTTTGTTGTATTATTTGGCGTGAAAAAGAAATCAAACCGCTGAAAAACGAAAGCCACGAAAAAATGGCAAACAAAGAATTTTTAAACAATATAACTCAAATCTTGAAGAGGGAAATAGAGCAAATTAAAAACAAATCCATAAAAAACTATCCGAGAAATCTAACAGATGGCAAGGAAACAGATTATTTGTTTAGATCAATCTTCTTGGAACGTTTGGAAAGTGGCTGAATTATTATCATCTCAAAGTCTGGAAAATTACCAAATGAAATAAAAACCTATGAACTTATCTTACTGGCAGTAATATTGAAGGAATTTGAAAAACTCCCGTTGAAAAGAATAAACCTAAACCTATACATCAGTTTGGGTTTATTAACAAACACTCGGTAATTGACCAAGTGCATAGAAAAACAAATGTATTTGAAAAAGCCTATGAGGCTAAAAAGGTATGCTCAGATATATTCTTAGATATAGAACAAGCATTCGATAATATAGGGCATTATGACCTTGTATTATGTCGTACCACTGTATTTTTATTTCTTCCGCTACTATTTGTGTACTCCATTCCTCATAAAATTTATCACTGAATTCTGTCTAATGCATTTACCATATCTACAAAACAGTTAGTATTCATTCTCTCCTAATGCTCATGTTTAATTTTGAACAATTACAATCATAATTACAATGCACAGAGCACACACATCTTTCACACACTATAATACCATTTTCGACAGTTATATTCTATTAATTATGTGTATACCTTTAGTTGTTTTCACTCTCATCACTCTGTCTCAGGTAATTTCCAGCATTATCACGTATCTTGATAGTTTCCTTTAGTCACTTTCACTTTCCGAGTCACTGTCCAATTCAATCATTAGACTTTTAATAGCCAATCTGTCTAAAACATGTTTGCGATTCCATCATTTACCAATTATTCCATCTGTATGTCTTATCGAGTTCATCCAAACCGAAGGTGTTATAGTCGACAATGCTTCCTTCCACATATCCAAAGAGTTCTTGATGGAATATTTTTCTCGACCGGCATGTATATTATAATATGTCTTTGTTACCCCCCATATCAACTCGATTGGTTTGAGTAAAGAGTGATTGGGAAGAATTTGTAACACTATGAAAGTAATATTGTTCAGCCATCTGATCTACTGTATATCTTTTTTCGGTCTTATTTATGAAAAAAGCAAATTGCAAAAAACGCAATGAAACGTTTCATATACATTTACCTGGTAACAATTTGAAATACTTTATTCTTTAACATGATTTCATCAAAACTTATTTATGTACTATTATTAGCCATTCCTTAATTGTGGACTTTGTTGATGCACTTGTTGGTATCTTCTCCATCAGTATACTAAGATATGGTGAATTGTTCATAACAATAACCGATGGTTCCTCTAAGTTCTTTAAAATTCATCTTCAAAATACTGCAAAAACAAGTTATGGTACATTTCTCCGTGGTAGTCACCCTTCGATTTAGAGTAAAAATCAATTCTGCACCAGGAATAAACAGGAATATAAATTTCATTTATATTCCTGTTTCCAGCATGAAGTAGTTCTTCATGACATATTAGTTATATCTGCAATGAATTATTAATAAATGTTATAACTAACAAAACCTAATCGATAGTTATACCCACGTTTACCATTCTCCATTAACTTATGTTTCCTTTAAGCTATATTTATTATCATCCAGGCAAGAATGAATCCAATGTACCATTCTGAAATATCCATGTCTCATCATACAAATTGATATAATTATTCCGTCTTGATTTTGTTGTATGTTTTTAAAAATCGTATTAATGTCTGGAAGTTTCATTAAATCTCTTCGTTGGTTATCTTTACATCACTGAAATCCTATATTACCCAACAGTGTATAAAGGGATGTTCAACTTCCCTCAAAAATCCTGCATATCTTCCAGCTTTTTATGGATACGTTTAAGACTAACAATTTTCTCTGAAATAATTGTATTAAATTTTGTTTCGATTGAATAAACTACTTACTGTTTTTATACATTTCGTATATTTGAACTCTGATACAGCTAGCATCAAGCTGATCTTGATTCATCACCTTTTTCGCATAAACACGGTTTCTTTTTGGTGAATTTAAGATTGTCTTGTATTTTATTTTTTGAGATATTTTACCGTGACCGTACTAATTAATATTCAGTACAGCTGCAACACGTTAAAAAATATTTTCAATATAAACTGAGGCGTTTTGAAATTCCTTAAAATACAAAGCCTTAAAACATTTGCCGGTTTATAACCCGTAATTATATTTTGAATAATTTGCGTTTGACAACCGGACGACTTTGATAGGCTAGTCCGGTTTCAAGTTTGAACTTATCAGCATTGTGTTTCTCTTTAATTGGAAAATATTGTCTGACTCCAAAATGAATTTACAAATTGCGCCAAGAAATGCATTAAACATATTGATTACGCATATACAAATAAACTTTGAATAGAATAAAGGACATGATTGATTTCTTACACCGAGGCCTTCAGATACCGACTGTCACCTTTTTTGACTTTTTTCTATGATTGTAGGTTAGTCGGCAACGACTAGTGGGTTGCGTTAAACGACAGTAAAAAGCCTATAAGTACACGTCTATACATGTTTCGATTGGGTAGAACTGCACATGCGCACTTGTTCTAATCTGGTCTGAGAGTTTTCACAACTACGCGTCCTTCTCTATATACGCCTTGTTTACTACAGTTGTGGTTAAAAGTAATTTTTAGGTTAATTTTGTATTTACATTTTGTTCTGATAATATAACTATTTTATAGGCAAAATTAGGCAAAATTATTAAAATAAATGAATTATTAATAAAATATTATCATTCTATAACACTAATTTTGTAGATTGCTATGGAAAAAAGGACATGTTTTTATGTTAAATAATATTAAAATAGAACTTATTTGAATTACGTAATTATTAACTTATATTATTATTTGAGTTACTATTACTTAACTTATTTGAATAAATGAACTTATGTTTCTTATTGTTGAACAATGTATTAAAAGGAAATACACTAAGAAGGAATGCTAGGGTGTCAGTTGGAAAACTATTAGATTCGTTAGATGATCTGGTAGATATGAAAATTTTAAACATTGAAAGATCAAACGCTAGGAACTTATCAGGATCGTATATTTATTAGGGCCCATAAGAGAGCAGAACGTAAAAAAATAAACATAAAATACATACAGTTCAACAAAATTCCGGCAGATTTGAAGTCAAATGTTATAACAAAATATACAATGTAAATATTAATCAAATCTGTGAGAATAGTTGTAAAACTTTGTATTGCATTGCATAGTATTGTATTGTTTGTAGCTGCCCAGAATATACGATAAAGAATACTCTGTGCAAGCATGTGCATTTGGTACATATATATGAGGAGAAAATGAGCACTAATTCTTTTGCAGATAATATAGCAAGTGCTCTAGGAAAGCAGTCAGTGATTAATTGCAGGGCAAAGAAGAAACTAGAAGAATCTTGCAAGAAAAATATATATAGGGAGAAGAGGAGACCAAATACAGAAAATGATTTAAGGAAGGAATATTAATGCATACTTAGGAAAGGTGGATTACGTCTACAGGGGACACCACCACAAAATAAAAAAACGCGCCTGGAACTCTACCCCATAGGTGATGTGGAGAAGAGTTCAATCTAAATATAATAAACATATAAGTATACAAACGAATAACCTGCCGTCTTTTGTGTTATGGTTCCTTTTATGTATATTCTTCCTCTTATAATATATTCTATCTAAATATATTCTTTTTTTAAATATTTTATTTATATGCTTTGTTTGTATGTCTTTAAGTGTGTATTGCTCAGGATAGATTAGAACAAGTACGCATGTGCAGTTCTAGTCAATCGAAACTTGTATAGGAATAGATGATCAATAATATAGGGTTTTATTTTTATTTTTTCTGATATCAATCATTACAGGCTTTTGACTGTCGTCTGATTGTGTTTTTTTATTTGCATGCAGCACGGCCGTATATTTGACAGTTGTAACATTGAATCATAGAGTATATATAATACTCTATGCATTGAATAAGAGTGTCAAGTATTTTTGTGAGCCTGTCTCTGAATTCGTTAACATAGCACGTGCTTCAAATTAATAGGGTGCCTCTTTTCATGCTCGATGAAAGCCTTCAGGAATAAGGTGTTTTCTCTCTTTCTTCCAAAGTTATTTTTTATCAAAGGAATTGTGATAAAATGACGCACAGTTTTTTTTACCTAACGTTAGTTATCCCCAAAGTACTGAACCAAGCGCCACCGCAGCACGTAACACAGGCCGAGTTTATAAACTTCGATATAATGAATAGCAATTACTTAGGAACGTTTGGCGTTTGTATATAATATCAAATCTTTATTTGATACGCTTAGTATAATCTTAATTTCCATCCTGCGCGCTGTCCAGTAGTTGTATTGCTTCCACGTTAGTATGATTTAGTAATCTTCTTTCGTGTTTTAAGGCGAAATCTTGGATAACTTCGCAAATCCATTTGATTTCCAGGTCATCTTGCAGTTCTTCGTTAGTTACATAGCGATAGGCATTGGTAATCAATCGAAGAACCTTGTTTTGACAGCGTTGTATGACTAGTTGATTTGAATTTTTAGTGCAAACCTATATTTGCAACCTATAGGTCCATGTTGGCTTTATAATTGTATTGTAGATCAACCTCTTTGATTTTAGATCAAGTTGAGAGTATCTTTCGACTAACCAGTATAGTTGTTTTATTTTGGTTCTAATATTATTGTTTTTTGTCTAACGTGATGTTGTTTACATATGATATAACAATCGATTACGGTGGTGATAAATTAGTCGACTATTTTGGAACAATGACCATAATTTGTCAATGTTACAATACATTGATACTTCGACTAGAATTACTAAGATTATGTTGTACGAACGGAAATTATTACAACTGACAATGCAATCTGAACTATTGAATTCATTATTTCTGGACCAGAACATAATCTATTAAACCATTTCTCACAGAATATTGAACATTGTAACAGTGTATTCTGAATTACTTCATTTGGTGCAAATATAATTAGGAAAGGGGGCCCAGCCCAAGTTTTAAGGTATTTTTTCCTTTTGTACCGTACATTATATTATTCTTTCCAATATTTGACAACAAATGGTGGTAAAATGAATTTTTATATTACACATTCAAAGACATTGCTGTCATTAGTTAGTGGTAAATGTAAAGTTACACAATTTTATTTCCTCGGCCCACATGGTATGCAACTCCTAATAGGCCAATATATTAAATATTTAATTATATATCATCCACAACTAAACAAAAAATTACTAAACAGGGAAAACTGCGAAAAAACTGGCAACAAGTTAGAACAGAAGGAAACAAGATAAAATGCAACAAGGCAACAAAGGAGCTTAAAGAGCTAGTAAATAATGAATAAAATCAAGGAATTCAAAATACTTAGCAAACTTAACCTCAACTGATGCAACGGAATATTATTTTTAGAAAGAAAAGAAAAAGATTAAAAAACTTGTTGAGGTTTTTTTCATAATCCACCCCTTAAAATAGATAACAATAGCTGGGTTAAGGATGATAGAGTTAGAGCGGAAGTTTTCTCGAAACACAAAAAAAGTATTTAATTCGTACCCGTTTGAAATATTTACAAAAGAAGAACATCATATAGTTGACTTTCTTAACACTTCGTTCCAAAGGCATCATAAGAAATTGCCATGCATGCCACATGAGAAATTTACTGTTAAGGAAGTAAAATAGACAGTAACAAAAGAAATCAATGCTAAAAATCTTCTGGCTTTGACTTAATTACTGGAAGAATCTTTAAAATGATCTCAGAAAAGTGCATAAAGTTAATAACGTTTATATTTAATGCCATGGTAGGTCGCCATGATTAATTAGTTTTCCAATACTTAGAATGTGTCTCATACCATTATGATGCTTAAACCAGTTAAGAAATCAGAAAAATAATCACAGAAGAAAGAAATATTATTCCACACCATCACTTTAATCCATTATTATATATTTTGTATAAAGCTGGTCAGCTGTATGGTAGGTCTGCCAACTTAAAGAAATACTACTGTTGCAATATATGCTGACGATATAGCGGTTTTATCATCATGGTATAAAAGCAAGTGAGACAAAATCTACGCATGTGACATTCATCCTTTGTAAAAGGACTTGTCCTTCAGTAAAAATAAATAATTACGAACTCCCGCAAGCAGACAATGTTAAATATCTGATAACACATTTTAATCGACGCTTAATATGGAAAAAGATATAGTGACAAAAGGCAAACAATTTGACTAAAACTAAACCATTTGAAAATGTATTGTGGCTGATAGGGCGCAAATCTAAATTATCCTTAGAAAACAAGATTCTGCAAGACTAGCAAATCAAATATAAATATCCTTCAGAGGTTCCAGAATAAAGTGTTGCGAGCTATCGTCGATGCCCCATATTACGTTTTTTTTTGTTCTGGCCTAAAACCAGACGGTGAAATGCTGACGCATTCCTGGTCGCGGGGACTTGCCCTGGAGTGACAAGTTGGACCGGGTTATGTGGGACTGCCTCTGGGCTTACCAATACACTAAACCGAAATCGTCTCACAGTTGACCCCTGTGGATCACTACTGCTACTGCATTAAATTTGGGGATATGGCACCCGCTGATCGGGCAGCCGTTATTGGGCACGAGGACCCGGCGATTCTGTTGATTCGCGAACTTGAGTTAACACATGACTGGATACTATCGTATGGGGGCAAAAGTTATAACTGCATCGACGGATGAGGTCGTTTTAGCCTGAAAAAGGAGGGGAGGTTAGCGGTAACGCGGTGGAACTTGTCGACCAGCTCGCGAACAAGCGCGTTTTCAGAAGAACTTGAGCTGAGTTGTTGTTTGTGGAATGAGATATGAAGTGCTTGATTTCTGGAGTGTCAGTTTCTCTATGAATTTGATTATTTATGACAAACCATGGAACGTTTAAGATTCTCTATTTTGGAAAACTTGGAGCCGTTTAACCTGGTTGGGTATAACTAACTTGAAATAGACATTAGATTCGTAGAGGAGTACGGACCGAATTAACATCTCGTAAAATAAGGCTTTAATGGAGATGAGAAGTCTGCTAGAAGGGCAGATCAGAGAAGATAGCTATCCCCGAAACTTTTTGGATTTAGGAATGCCAACCGAATCGTCAGTCGCAGTGGAGACCTAGATACGTGACGTTATCCAGCCATGTAATTATTGCTGTGTCGATCTTAAGTTGCGAGACGCACAGTGCGTAACGCTTCTTATGGAAAATGATGAACTGGATTTTCAGGTGGTTGATTTGCAACCTCCAGAATTTGAACCACTTGACCGAGCCAGCCGATCGAGCTGCTTCTGTAAACGTTCATGAATTGTAACTTCGAACCTGGCGGGCGTGAAGAAAGCAGTGTCGTCAGCGTAAAACGCAACGCCAATGTGCTCTTTTCTCGCCAAATGTGAAATCCTGATCTTTGAAATTTTCCTGATCTTGACCTGGAAAGATCTGTCCGATAGATAGGACTTGATGAGAGCGGTTAGGTCTTCTGGGAAGCCGTATTTTGCGATCAAAACGTCGTGCCAGACCTTGTCGAAGGTTTTGGTTAGATCCAGAAGGACTGCTCCAAGCTTTTTACGTTGGTCAAGAGTGGTGGTGAGCGCAAAAGCTGAATTGTTCATCAGCATTGATGTTGTTGTCCTTTGTGAAAGAGTTGAGAGCCTGAAAGAGTATTGAACTCTCGACAAGCTTCGAAATGGCACTGAGAAGGCTGATGGGTCTGTAGTCAGATAGAGATGATTTTACTCCTTTCTTGGGAATAATCGCTATATGTGCGTGTTTCCACGATGTCGGCAAATGTTGCAGCCTCATGATGGAGTTAATTATGTTTGCCAGTTCCGCGAGCTGCTTATGCGAGGAACATTTTAACTGGATAAACGATATTCCGTCGAAATCTGAAGATTTTTTGGTTTGAAGTTTGCCGATCATAGTCTGAAGAGACTTTGCAGACTTGAAATGGTTGAGAAGAAAGGCTGGGGTTACTGGTCTTTTGATTGAGTTGGATTCTTTGATGACAGTATCATTGTCTTTAGCTTTAGTGTTCTCTGCGGGTGGGAGGCAGTTCATCTGAGCCTCGTAGGTCTCTGCGAGGAGCTCGACTTTTTCTTGGTCAGTGACTGCGAAATTTCTTGTAACCGCGGATTGCAGGGGGGGTGACATTGTGCGTCTTTACCACGAGATATTTGGAGACACGCCAGAAAGAAGAGGGGCCATCCAGTCTTTGGTCTGCGAGAAATGAGTTCTATTTCATCTCTCGCCAGGTCGAGACCGCCTTTCTTACCCCCTTGCATGTTCTGTTCGCCTCCCTTTTGTCTGCAGCACCAAGGGTGAATCGAGCTAACCTGCATAGACCGTTGTTGATGCTAATTTGGCGTTTAAGAGGAGCGAGAAGGTTGTCTCTCCACGGTTGGGGTGATAAAATTTCGACTGTGTCAGATTCGTGAGCAGACTGAATATCACGAGTTAGCTTGAGTACGGCTTCCTCAAGCTGTTCTGGAGTGTTAATTTTCGGAATTGGGTAGGATTCCAGGAGAAGAGATTGGTAGTTCTTCCAGTCGGTCTTTTTCCTGAATCTTGTGAGTGGGACTTGAGTGGTGGCCCAGTTTCTGAGTTTGAGAAGAACCGGACTATGATCAGAGTCTAGTTAGTCAAGGACTCGAACTTCGGAAGGGCGATTTACGTCTTGAAAAATAAATAAATTAAGGACTCTTGCTGTATTTTCTGAACTGGGGTGATGGGTGGGTTCATCTGGCAGCGCAAGACCGTAGCCCAGATCTGCACTTAGAGCTACGATGGCGTTACCCTCGGGATTCGCTCTGGAACACCCCCATGTGGGGTGGTGGGCCTTGAAGTCGCCACCTATTATTTTTGGAAATTTTCCTTCGACGAATGATCGGTATTCGGTATAGTTGAATTCAGAATATTTCTTATACAGGGATGTAATCATGAAGGGACGTTCTTGGATATCGATTTTAATGGAGGTTGTTTCGAAGTTGTTTGCTGATAACGAGTGTAGGAGCTCGTTATCAGAATGGCGGTTCCACCGCCTCGACCCGGGCGAAAATTCTATCATTTCTGTAGACAAAAAAGTGTTCGAAAGAGAGACGATGCGAAGGTTTCAAGCAAGTTTCCTGGATGAGGGCAATGTCATGACTGTCAATTCTCATTGCTTTCCGCGTAAGCTACATGCATTCGATTCTTCGAATTTTAACAGCCACACTGGAGATTTAAAAAACTGCTGGAAATTAAATAAATAGGTAAATGTTGCCGCTTAGGTGGAGAAGGAGTTTGAGATGAAGCAGGTTGGGTGGCGACGGCTAGGTTTTGGGTTAGCTTCCTGCCATATTGGTTACTCCATGCAGAACCTTGTGCAGGCCTGGATTCGGTTAGAATTTTTGGTATTCTCAGAGCAGGGCGGCAGCTGCAACCGGTGAAGTTTGCGTTGTGGATTTAACCGAAATTGCTGCACTTTGAGGGTGCTTCTGGGATTTTGGTACAGGAGCTAGTGTCGTGATGCCCGGCATATTTGACACACGGCGGGGTGGCTCGGCAATTCGAGCTGGAATGCCCGGAAAGCTGTGATGACGCCGAGTTTGGTCATATAGATGATTTGTCGCTCTTCGCGAGGGAAAACTACCTGAACAATTGGTAGTTCTATCTCGGATTTTAATTTCCATCTTGCACAAATTTGGTATGGAAGCCTTGATCGAAGAGAAGTTCACGTACCTTGTTAATGGAGAGTGATTCTAGGATGTTTTTTATGATTACGCGGAATGCTCTCTCCTCCGGATGACAGAAGGAATGGTAAAGATAATTTCTTTCCTCGAGCAGGGTAGAGTCTTCGGTAATCGTCGCTTGTGGCGACGAATAAGAAAATACCCTCATTTTTGTTTCGGGTAATAATTTCAATTGATTGTGCCTTGGAGATTCTAATGATCTCCATGAACCACCTATAGTGCTATCACGAACAGTCGCCGATAGGACTGGCACTGATTTTGCTGTGGAGGTTAGAGTTTGGTTAGTGCCGTTTGGTGGTGGCTATGGGACCGTCCTGGTGATCACTTGTTTTGCACTGGTCTGTTTGTCACTGGTGGCAAATTTAGTAATCGAAGGCTGTACGTTAGTTTTGGCTTTCCATTGGGTGGATTCAATGGCCGGCTTGGGTTCTGTTTTGATTTTGATTTAGAAGCAGTTGCCGGTTTCGCCTTGTTGATGGTGAAATGGGCATTACAAGTACTAGTAGTTTCAATAGTTGATGATTGATATTATTATATTTTATAAAAGGTTCTAATATTTTACAATTTGAATTTGTAAATTTGAATATCGAGTTTATTATGACTTTTGAAATAGTATGGCGCAAAGCTAGCTTATGATTGTAGAATGTTATTTATTTTTGGACTTCAAATTCTAGCTCTGAAAATACAATTATAGACAGAGCTATATATCAGTAAAAAAATATAATAAGTAAATGTAAACCATAAAATATCTTTGATCACAATAAATAATAATGTAATAAAACAAGTGGTTTTATCAAAAATAAAGTAGATGTTACAGAACAATTATTACTATCAAAAGTAATAAGTAAATTAGTAGGTATTAAAGGCAATTTCTGAAATATTACAAAAAAAATGGGCACGTCATTGATAAAGTGCATATGACAATAGTATCTATTCCAAATATAAAAATAAAGTTATTCTCTCCAAATCACAGATGAGTGATTGAAAACATATAAAGTGACTTTATTTTTTTCCTTGATAGTTTTCTTGACAACAGTAATTTAGAAATAAACAATTAAGTTAGAAGATAATGTAAGATAGTAAATATTTTAAATTTGAATATTTGTTTTAAAGGTATGAATGCTCGATTATGAATATTATTAGTCCTCATCTATTTTTGACTTTCTCGATTAGATCGATTTTTTTAATGTTGAATGAGATTCTAAATAGAAAGGCTATACGCTTTTGTTTGAAACAAGTGGTAATTATGAGAAGCAATATCAGATGATACATCATATTTAAACTTCACATAATCTTAAAAAAGTTCACACGTTTATCTGGCGAGGCACAGTAGATGTCGAACTCATTCCAAACCAAAATCCCGGATCAGCTAATATATAGAGATATAGATATAGAGTACGTTGTCATGAACTTACGTTAAATAGCCGTTTCGGGACATGATTCTTTTATCACTTCGAAGGTTGATCATGGAAAACGAGAACATTTCCAAGAATAAGTTTGTTGCTTATTTTTTAGTATAAAATGAATTATTCATAAAATAAATAGAATATGTGCCTAATATAATACCAGTAGTGAAAGTTTATAATGCCATGCGCTTAATGAACATGTCATGCTAAGAACGTTTAAAGTAACTTAGTATGTTAATGACAATTAGTATTTACTAAAAATATTTTTTTATTAAATAAAATGATTCATTTAATATAGCTTATAATTTTTCAGATACTAACAAAATTTACACTTTTTAAGAACTTGCTCTGACTGATCTTATTTTTTAATGAATCAAACTTAATTGATTATTTAAATGACCCATAAGCAAATATTGTAGAAAATAATGATGATACTTTCAAAATAGTGGATAGTATGACGTATGATGCATGGCAAATAAATTAATATGGAAGTTGTTGATATACATATACATATTCTATTCAAAAACGTAGTGAACAAATGTCATCAAGATGTTTACCAAGATGCCTGCCGCAATTTGTAAATTCGTTTTAGAGTAAGGTAATATTTTCTTTCTCATTTTATTCCAGTTAAAAATAGATACAATAGTGTCTCGTACGTTCCAATATGTAAACGAATAAGCCTGCAAAAGTCATTCGGTTTTCTGCAAAATTCTTCAAAATATTAGTTGTAACAACTACAGGTTATAAACCGGTAGACGTTGTTTTAACGCTTTGCCTGTTTTGATACATTTCAAATCGCTGGTCTCTCATCAGATAATGCAAGCCCTCCCTTGTCAGTAAAATTCGTTCGAGATGTAAACATTTTTACTGTTAAATATTAAGTTGCATCGGTTTTTATTGAATGTGTTTTAGCGTGTTGCAGCTATAATGAATATTAGTCATTAAAATATCTCAAAAAATGAAAAATATAATGTTGCAATCACCGAAATGAAATGGTTCTCATATGAACCTGGTGACAAATCAAGATCAGCTTGATGTTAGCTCTAACAGAGATCAAATATGTGAAAAACAGTAAGTAGTTTTTTATTTTAACATAATTTAATAAAATTATTTCAGAGGTTATATAAGGTTATAATAATATAGGATTTAAATGGTTTAAAGATAATCCACAAAGAGGTCTAATGGAACTTCCAGGCATTGCCTTTAAAATAATGCAATTTTTAGAAGCATATAATAAAATCTAGACTTATTATTTCTATATGTGTATTTAGATGAGAGTTGAATATTTCAAACTGGGACCAATATACCCAATGGTCACTTATGACAAGATTATAATAAAAATAGCGTTAAGACAAAAAAACTTGACAGAAAAAGGTAAACGTTGGAATAACACTTGATTAAGTCTTATTAGCCATAACATTTATTAACAATTCATTGTAGATATATTGTTCTACCGTGCAGATATACCACTACATAAAAACCCAGCTTGAACACAACTCTAACCTATAAACTAAGTTTAAATTATTCGATAATATATGCATGGTAAAATAAATTACATTTAATAATATTTTTGTTTCATAGTTTTATTTCGACTAGAATTTTGTTTTATATCAATGCCAAAATGAACTAAAACTCAAAGTTGATGCGGCAGCATTTAGCAACAAACGGCATAAGTTGAGATGACGCAGGTTCTTCTTTGAATAGACAATATGTCATTTTTGGTAATTTCCTTAAATATAAGGTAGTGGAAAAAGTAACTTCTGATTTTCCTAATTGATTGTTTGTGTGCAGTAGCTTTTGTTTCTCCAAATTAGTGTATGGGGAAAGAAGAATTTAAAAAGTATTAAAATCAAACTTAAAATACGGCTTCGAGACTGTAATTCTCTTGCAGTCTGACGTAATTAAGTTTCTTCCAAAAGCCATGCTTGAAGCATATTCTACAATGAAATCATTCATTTAAGATGCGATATTTGCAACATAGTTGAAGAACAAATTTGGAGACGCAGTTTGAAATGGTCTGGACATATCTGTCAAACGAAAGGTGAACGAATTTTGGGTGGAAGACGTGGTCACTGAAGAGGACAAGGTCGAGTTTATGTTAGTCGCCTCTGAAGACTGCCAACATTAATCTGCTGGAACCATATATCCTCTATATCAATATCGTTCAACTTGGATCAAAATAAATCGTTACTTATTGTTCTCTAACGCTCGTTGTTGCCAGAAATATCTTTACCAATATATTTTTTGTAAAAATAGGCCTTAACATTTCGCACCAAGTTGGAATATATTGTGGATACATCCTACCTAGTCATTATGCTTGTTGAAATAGCTCAATGAAATCATCCAATAGAAAAATAATATTCTGAAAAATTAAATTTTGGTCACAATTAATATATTCTAAATTCTCCAGAGCTAAGGAATAAACGGTGATATCAGTGGTAATTAACTTCGAGCTTCTTAGTCATTTGAATGTTGTGAGAGTGTAGGTCTAAGTCTGAACGAAAAGCGAAGCTGACGAGGAATTAACTGCGTCAAATCTTTTTGTATAATTTAACCAATAAATCACTACTTTGAGTCACTCATTTTAATTATAAAGTTTAATCAATAGAACTTTTTGACCAATCGGAATATTGGCCAATACAGTAAAGGGTACCAGAACAGCATAGTTGCTGCATATTGATAACGGCGACATACATTATTTGAATATTAATATTATCGAGAAATCATACGAATTTATCATGGTTATAGTATAATCTTCAATGGTTTTATCTAAAGGAGATAGACGCCGCAAAACATAGATTATGATTCTCGGAAATATAACATACAGGCATGTAAACTGAGCAATATATATGCTTCGCATTATTTACACATAGTCAGTGTTACCAATATGCAACAAAATGTGTTATGTTGCATGGTGTTCATATTATTTTATATATGTCCTGTACTTGAATTAAAATAACATAAATTTATATTAAAATTTGTCTGAATTAAAAACCCTTTTTACTTTTTAATTTACATATCGAAAATGAATATATACATTCAAAAATGAAATGAGCAGAAGATGGTCACTTTACATTACAATATCAAAAAAATGATTAGAATTATATTAGAGGTTATACTCAAGGTTCTCCGCTAACCCCAGCCTTATTTAACCTCTTTAATTCAGATCTGTCGAGAAAAGAGCACATTGACGTCGCATTTTACGCTGACGACACTGCTTTCTTCACGACCGCCAGGTTTGAAATTATACTTCATGAACGTTTACAGAAGCAGCTCGATCATGCGGTCAAGTGGTTCAAATTCTGGAGGTTGCAAATCAACCCCCTGAAAACCCAGGCCATCATTTTCCATAAGAAGCGTTATGCACTGCGCGTCTCGCAACTTAAGATCGACACCGCAATAATTCCATGGTTGGATAACGTCACGTACCTAGGTCTTTACTTCGACCGGCGGTTCGGTTGGCATTCCCAAATCCAGAAAGCAATTCAAAAAGGTTCGGGGATAGCAAACCTGCTATCTTCTCTGATCTACCCTTCTAGCAGGCTTCCCATCTCCATCAAATGCTTATTTTACAAGATGTTAATTCGGTCCGTACTCCTCTACGGATCTAATGTCTACTTTAAGTTTGTTTCACCCAACCAGGTCAAACGGCTTCAAGTTTTCCAAAATAAGCTGCTCAGGCGAATATTAAACGCTCCATGGTCTATCAGAAATAATCAAATTCATAGGGAAACTGGCACTCCAGAAATCAAGCACTTTATATCTCAATTATTCCACAAACAACAACTCAGCTCAAGTTCCGCCAAACTCCCCCTTTTTTTCCAGACTGAAACGACCTCATCCATCGCCACAGTCATAACTTTTGCCTCCATACAACAGTACCCAGTTGTGTGTTAACTCAGGTTCGCGAATCAATAGAATCGCCGGGTCCTCGTGCCGAATAACGGCTGCCCGATCAGCGGGTGCCATATCCCCAAATTTAATGCAGTAGCAGTAGTGATCCACAGGGGTCAACTGTGAGGCGGTTTCGGTTTAGTGTATTGGTAAGCCCAGAGGCAATCCCACATAACCCGGTCCAACTTGTCACTCCAGGGCAAGTCTCCGCGACCAGGTATGCGTCATGCATTCCACTGCCTGGTTTTTAGGCCAGAACAAAAAAAAATTAGAGGTTATATAAAATTGATACACTTGAAAACTGAAAAATATAATATGGGTTTCTTTAGAATAAAAGATCTTTGGATAAAACTAAGTAAAGGTGTGGAAATATTGCAAGCAAGAATTATTATATCTATTTATGTTATATCACGCGATTCTTGAGAGACATGACTACAAAAACTCTGTATTCGAAGAGGAGGCGGGGTGCTTGTCTTAAAACTTGCCTTGACAATATAGGTTCAGAAATCCTTAGTCTTCTATGTCTTTCAGATCTTATTAATAATGCAGCAGTGAACAACCATATAATGACAATTACGATTTTGATGGCGTAGGGCAAAATTTCAGCAGATTCAATCTATTGTTTAAAATTAATTATAAATATTATAAATATATAAATAAAAATAATATTTCTTCTTACTAAAACATTTTATCAAAAGGTAATAATATTTTACTATTTATTAATTATTATTAATAGAAAATGTATATTTAATGATAAGTAACGGATTAGAACAACAAGTAGTTGTCGATAAGTGCATATACTTGCAGTGCTTACTATACTTTTTAAAAATAAAAATAAAATAGAAAAACCTTTGTTGCTTAATAAAGAGAAGGAAATTTTGTGAGATAAGATAATATTATAAATATAAAATAATTATCAGTTTGTGTCAGTTTGAAATCATTTCTATTCAGGGTAGCAAGGTTTAGTTCAGAGAGGAGGTAAGAGTTTGTTCAATTTCTAAAACGACCATATCCAGATTCAGCCTTAAAATTATTTAACTTGTTACTTTGAATACAAATAAGTTTCCGCCCTTTCTTAATCAATAATTCAGTATTTACTCTAAAATTATAGATTTTTTTACATTTTAATTGAAAATATACAGGACTCAATTTAACTTTCGTTTTCTTCATATGATATGAGATTCTTCTCAAGTTTCTGCTAAGAAAATTAGTTGTATCGTTCTGTTTGTTGAATGAAAATCCTTTTTTACGGAAACAATTATTGAGGAGTGAAGAAACCGACAAGTTAGAATGAGATAAATATGCCGAATAAGATCCTTATAAGATTTTTTAGTCTTGTAGAAGACGATAACTCGCTTCAAAGTCGAAATATTGCTTCCATAGACCAGACCACTTACAAGTAATTGTTTTTAAAGAAGCAGATACACAATATGTACAAATTGTACTCATTACAAATAATTGAGCTTCCTATTCTGGGTCTTCCTCGACTTTCGATCTTTGCAATATATTCCTTGTTTTTGATGCTAAATGCATTATTTTTGTGCCTTTGAAACCACACTGAAATATTTTTTCACTACAGCCTTACTGCATGTTTATAAAAATAGCCGTTTCTTATCAACTACAAATTTCATATCTGGCATAATAACGAAAAAGCAAATATTGATGGACATTAATTTTATTGCTTTCTAAGACATTTTCCATGAAAATCAATGCATATGTGTTGGAAATAATAATTTTTTTTTGTACACCCATTGAGGAAACTTGGATACCTAATCGGAGCTCTATGGCGAATATCTCACCAAATGTAACTGGCTATAATATTACTATTACTTTGTTTGGATCAATTTGTGAGGGCTTCTTTTGTAATAATTAATATCCTTCTTCTTTGGCTTATTCCCATTTTCTGTCAAGACTTGTTGGAGACTATCCTTTGTGACTTTTATGTTTTTATGTTTTACTGTCATGAACACATTTTGTTGGATTTAGCTCATTTTGGAAAACTTCTCCACTCTTACAGCCTATTTCTGGTTATTTTCGGGCTCATAGACATATATCCATGATTTGTGGCCTGTATCGATGTCGTGTGCAACTTTTAACAAATGTACAAATGTTTAAAATTAGAGTAAAATTGTCTTTTTAATGATATATTTATTTTTGTTGAAAGAGGGGAACTTATTTGTATAGCAACTATTAATTTATTGAAAATAACATAGAAAACAATTATAAGATATATGTAATTACTGCGAAAAAATTATAATACAAAACTAGTTTTTTAATTTGGTAGATTTTTGTTGACAATTTTATAATCTTGACGTTCATTCTTCAAAACTAGATCTCTTTTTTTAATAACAATGGTAATAATAGTATAATAAAATCAGCAAAGTATCTTGTTTTTAAGATACATAATAAACTTGTTATATTTGTTCGAATCTTTTATCTTCTTTTCGTATAGTTTCGTACAGATTTTCTACAGAGCCAAATAGTAATAGATGTAATAGATAATGAACAATAGATAACACCTTCCTAATATGAAACATAGACACAGAAGGAGGCAACAGAAGAAATGAAAAAATCTATTCAATATTTTCTGTTTAGGTAATTTAGGAGAATAATTGCTAAGATCAATCGCTACTCTGTCAACAATTCACAACTAATCAACTGAAAAGTTCATTAAAAAAAATATGGCAGAAAGAACAGGTTTGTATTTTTTTAATAATATATTTATTTTTTATATGTTTCATATCTCCACAAGAAAGTCTAAAAAACAAGATTTGTTCAACATATACGTTTTAGTTGCCTTTTTAGGCCAAATAAAAAATTTTGTCGGATTATATATTTTAAAATATGAATCTATAGAAAGAGTGCAGATTATATCAGAAGCTTGACGAACTTTTAAATCTTTCAGGTAATTTACAGCTTCCACTTCCTATTCCTAGGCCTATTCTATGCTGAAAATGTGACAGCAAACAGTGTCAGAACTAACCAGGCATAAGTCTCTTAATAATTGTCGGTAAATTTATGAAGATTATATAGATGATACCTCGCACACAAAAAAAACTCGCAACAAGACAAATCCAAAGAGCAGGCGGGATTTAGGTCCAGTCAAGGTTGTGTAGTATTAGACGTATTAGACCTAGAAAGCATGCTACTGTTGTTTTTATTGATCTTTGCTCTAGTTTCTACTGTATTATTGACCCCATATTATACTGACCTTCGCCTTAAACAGCTTTGGATGCTAGATATGTTTCCCTAAAAGTTATTAAACGTCTCATGATGGTTCAATTAGCTGCGTCCGAGTACGAAATGATTTGTTAAATCCATTTGAGGTCCGTGCGAATGTTTATCAAGTAGATGTCGTCTCTCCATTGTTTTTTAAGATGCTACTAGATGCAATCATGCAATAAGTTTTAAAAACATAAGTGACGTTTCATTTCATGTTACACATATGTTGAGGTTTCTGGCATACCTCGTGATATAGGCCGCACTGCAAAGTCATATGGCTTGAGAAATAATAAAAGAAGATCAAAGTATTGACAACTAATAGATTGCCTGCTATTGTAAATATTAACGAAAACAACTTAGAGAAAATGCAGTAGTTCAAGTATTTGTTCAAGTAATACAAGAAAAGTAATTGGGACTTACCGCCAATGAAATAAGCCGACTCGGCTAAGTGCTAGGAGATTTTGCATCTCTAACTAGCCGATAGCTGAGTTACGTTCTGAAACCTTGAGGTCTTTCAAATACGATGCTTAAGACAAATTCTACATGTTTTCCTACAAGACCGTATCAGAAATGAAGTAATTAATTTAAGATGCGTCAATCGATCAATAAATTTAAAGACGCAGATTCAATGGTTGGACAAGTCTGTCGAATGAAAAGTGAACGAATTCGTCTCAGACTTCTGCGGCGAAATGGACCTTTTGGATCGAAGATTCTGTGAACAGCTACGATAACAACGTGAACCAAGATCATAGAAAATGATCTTAAAACATAGGAATAATTGCAGCAGACCGAACAGACGAGATTTAACTCAGAACAGAGGAGAACTGTGGCGAGATTTAGTGTAGAGTATTCGAAGTCTTTCTTTTCAAATATTCTATTTATTCATTATTTGAAATAGTTATAAACTTAAAATATACGTTATATGTTAATTTGTAATGCACCAATGCGACAAAATGTATCTCATTACATTAATCTACTCAAACAAAAGCAAACTCATATTTGTATAATCAATACTTTTTCTAATTTCTAGTTTATTCATCCGAATTGGAAAAAACATTAAGAAATACATCGTGGAATTCTGACCTTACTTCTTACAAGCAATTAGAAGAGAGGTTAATTGAAGAATTCAGTAATTCTGAGGTTGAAAGACGTGGAGGTACCGAAAAAACATCTGTCACTTACCTTCTATTGAAGTCTAATATTATCGCAAGTCTGCATTCAACAGATGGAACCTCAAGGCCAGAAGTTCAGTGGAAGACCTTTCTTTCAGCGATTTTCTACGTTGGCCAAGGTAAAAAAACTAGACCACTTGACCACATTAGAGAGGCGGCTAAAATATGGCAAAATAACTGTTATACAACTAATGAAAAAATAAACAGTATCATACGTAGTTGGGAAAATGGCGCAAGTATTATTTATCTTTGCATGTATCCAAAAGTCATCCCAGAAGAGGCATTCAGCAGGGAAGCTGCTATGATCAGTGCATTAAAACTAGATAATCTCACTAATCAAATAAATAGCACTTTTTATGGAAGAGGATGGTCACAAAAGTCGAAGGAGAAACTTGGCGTTTATTTGTTGTATCAGGCGATGAATATATTCTTCGACCAGGAGAGATGCCAGTTATTTGATATTAAGATTAATAGAAATGGAAATATAGTATTTGAATTTCGGAGTAGCATAATAGAACAATTTGTGAAATTAGCTACTTTCTGAGCGTTTTTTTACTCTGTAGTAGAAATGATATTATTCGATATTTCTTCAAAACAATGAAATATATTATTTAAACATAAAAAACCTTTAAATTATTCCTACTTCACCTTTTAAATTGGTACTTATTTTTAATGGTCTAGTGTATAAGTAATATCGCTACTTTTTAAATTTTTTAAAAAATATTGACATTTTGTTGGACAGATATATCAAATTTTCTTGAAAATATCAATATATATTTTGTAAAATATAAAACTAGATTGGTAAAAATATAAAAAATTAATGAAATAAATTCAACTAAGGTTTTTCAATATGCGATGAAAAGTTGTTATCATTATAAAATCATATAAATCAAAAATCATTATAAATTAATAAACAAAATAAATACGAATTTCCAATACTTGTTTGCTGTTTGTTTTATAAGTTTTATAAATAATTTTATTATTAAAAGCAACCATTATTAGGTCGATTTGGTCGAGCAACTATAATTAGGCAGCCTACATAAAATAGCAAATAAATAAAATAAAGTAAAGCCGGCTTAGTGGCGCAGTGGTAAATGCGATGGGATGGTCCTCCTACCGTTGCGATAGCCGCGGGTTCGAATCCTGCTGAGGCATGGTCGTAAATTTATGTTTGTGATTGTTTAAAATTTGTAAATGTTATAGACAAGAGTGTTGTAAAATCCGAAAAGGAAAATGATCCCAGCCACGCCAGTAGTCAGCCTAGGTAGGACACCGGATGTTTTCTTGAAAGATTTCTAAAGTTGGTGACTCGCCAGTCGGTAGGTTTAATGCTGAGGGCCGTGGTTCGGAGCCCACGTTAAACTTTTTTTTTTTGGTATAAGGAGACTTTAAAATATAATAAAATTTTTTTCTAAAAAATAAAGTGAAATACAAATACCAATTAACATGCCTACCAGGCGTCATAAGACATATACGCTTAACCCAATTGTAACATTTCACTTACTTAAGAGGCATTATAAGGCATATAACTTTGACTCAATTGATGTTGCGAGCTTGCTTTCGATTATCGTTGACAGCTATCTATAGTATATCTAAAGTTATTTTGTACATACGTCATCTAAATTTGGGACGTCAAAAAGTCGCAATGTTGCCGTATCAACTCTGAGTTTTAGTTAAGTTTGTCTATGACATACAATAAAATTCTAATCTAAATAATGTAATTAAAGAAAAATACTGTTATCAAATAAAATTTATTTGAACATTATAGTAAATCAAATGCATATATTATCGAAGGACAATTGTATATCCAAGTAATATATTTAACTTTTACAACTCCTTCATCAGCGTAAAAGGTAAATATGCTCTCTATATTTACCTTAGTTTTTTGTATTCTTCGATACAGTGTTTGGTTGTAAAAATATTTCAATATGACTACATCTTTCTTGATAAAACTAGATTTAATCACTGCATTCTCCTTAATGCACTTGCCATAACTGTAAAACAGTTATTATTCTTTCTCTGTTGACACATTTTAATCAAATGCTTATATAAAATTGTATTAAATTATGTTTGTTATTATGTGAGCATACCTATTATGTGGCCTCCTTTGAATATTCCAAGAAATATGGAGATCTCCTCTCCACACCTAATAATGTTGAGTGGCCGCCAAATCAGGGCAGTCTTCGCACGATTATGGCCTGAAGAAGAAGGAAGAGTCCTAATCCAAGAGTAATTGAATAAGCTTCTGAGCTGGCTTTTCGAATAAACCATAGTATAATCCGGTAGTTTTATTATAAAAACCATGTACTCACCCTACATTCTCACGTATATATAATCTCTGATAGACATCAAGCTGATCTTGATTATATTTTTACTTTTTTTGATATATTTCAGTGACCGTGTCCATACTAACATTCAGTGCAGCTGCAATACCCTAAAAATGTTTTCCAAATACCATTATCTCGTTCATTTTCAAAGTAACTGATCAGAGATCCAATCGGTTCTATCTGGCTCCGGAATCAAAGTAATAATAAGCAGTGATTTGAAATTTATCAAAACAGTCAAAGCATTGAAATAACGTTTGCCAGTTCGGTTGATCTCTTGTCACTATTGTTTTGCAGAATTTTGCATACGTTTAACAACCGGACGACTTTGACAAGCTAGTTGGGTTACACGTTCGGACTTATCAGACAGCATTGTATCTCTTTTTAATTAGAATAAAATAAAAAGGAAAATATTGTCTGATTCTGAAACGAATTTACAATTTGAAATACATTATCCTCATACATAGGAATACATTTATACACATCTTGATGGCGCATGTACAAAATTACTTTGGATAGACTATAAGTACTCCTTCTACAAAATATACTTAAATATGCAATATTTGAATTAACCACATGTAATTTTATAATTTTGATAGAAACTTTGCGCACACTAAAGAGTTAAAATAGGTTCCTGTTACCAATAAATAAAATGTAGATATCATAATTATAACATAATAGAAGAATTGTAAAAACATATAACAATTTTTGCTTACAATATTACCATAAATATACTTAGTTCTTACTCTTTTTGGTGTTGTATAGTCTAGTTCTTATCTGGATGAATTTGAAAACGAATCTGTCTGTTTCAAAGACATCTGCGGAGAAACATGTGTTATAATTTTCAGTTTTCAAACTAAATTAAATTGAGAGTTACTTCGTTTAAAGTATTATATTTGTATTTTGACTTCTAATTGTTTTTTAAGATTCTAATATGGGCTGAGCAACTGCTGATTCCAACATTTCTATAGGTTAAGGAAAATGATCTGTAAATATACACATAGTATGTTTTTCGATCCCATTATCAATTTATTATTAAAAATAGGCTTATTATTAAAATTACAATTAGGAATTGTTTTGGTTAAGCAACGATATTCCATATTTAGGCTGGTAATCATCAGTTGGTCTGAAATGCAACGAATAAACCTTCCGGTCCGAAAACTTCAAGTTTATAATCATTTGCTTTCAAAATCTATTTTTGTATTAGAGAATAATCCTTTGAAAAATAACTCATTTTATTTCAACCTGTATCTCTTGGCAAACAGACTTATTACGATTTTGCATATAAACAAATAATATTTACCTTTAATGTTACAAAAATAACGCAGTAAAAACAAATTTACTTAACGTTATACACCGAAATTAAAAAAAAACAAATAGAACCTGTTAAAAGATGTCACAAAATATCAAGTCGGAAAAAAAAATCTGTTATCTTTTTACCCCCCAGTCCTCTGGTGATCCTAGGGGCCACCAAAAAAAAATCGATATTCCAAAAATATCGATATATCGCACTGATATTGCAATAAGTATAAAACATATTAATATTTTACATAAAAAAATATCGATATTTTTAAGCAAAAATAAAAATAGTGAAATATTATACTAAAAAATATATATTATTTCTAAATTTCTTAGAAAGTAACAAGATTTTTTTTTATATTTTAAAGTCTCCTTTTACCAACTATGGGTTTATCTGGATTGGACCTATAGTTTAACGTGGGCTCCGAACCATGGTCCTCAACATTAAGCCTACCGACTGGCGAGTGACCAACTTTAGATATCATCCCAGAAGACATCCGGTCTTACACAGCATGATTACTGGCGTGACTGGGATCATTTTTGTCCGATTTTACACCCTTGCCTAGAACAATAACAAATTTTAAACAATCACAAACATAAATTTATGAGCATGCTCCAACAGGATTCGAACCCACGGCTACCGCAACAGTAGGAGGACCGTTTTATCGCCTTTACCACTGCGCCACCAAGTCAGCGTGATACTATTTTGATAAACATTTAAAATACCATTAAGTACCAATTTTAAAGGTTTCTATTATCTATTATTCTAAACGATAAGTTCCCGGGCTGCCAAAACCCATTTTTTTGGCAACATTATTTTTTCTATTTAACATAATTCCCTTAAAGGGTGATACACTGATTATAGCGACCCTCCAACTTTTTGATACCATTTTTGTAGTACGACTTGTCCTTTGCTTCAAAGTATAGTTAAAATATCAGTTTCGGCGACCACCTCTTCATTCGACGAACGTTTCTTCCCAGCGATCATTCTTCTGAGATCTGAGAACAGGAAATAATCGCTAGGGGCCAGATCTGAAAAATACGGTAGATGAAGGAGCAATTCGAAGCACAACTTATGGATTTTTAATTCGGTGTATTGTCTTGGTGAAGCAGCACTATCTTTTTCTTCAAATGCGGCCGTTTTTCGGCGATTTCGCCCTTCAAACAGTCCAATAACGCTATGTAATAGTCGCTGTTTATGGTCCTTCCTTTTTCAAGGTAGTCAATGAAAATTATTCCATGCACATCACTTAATACAGACGCCATAAACTTGACAGCCGACTGTTGCGTTTTCCAACGCTTTGGAGCGGGATTTTTTAAATGTTTTCGCCGGTAGCAACCACTTTTGGGTGTCCACTGCCTTCACCGTCTTCGGTGCTTATTTCACCACGTCTAAACTCAGCATACCAATCCTTGATGGTTGATTTTCCTGGGACAGTATCCGGAAACTCGGCATCAAGCCAAGTTTTTGTTTCAATTGTATTTTTTCGCTTCAAAAAGCAATATTTTGTCAAAACGTAAAATTCCTTTTTACCCATTTTTATCACAATAACAAAAGTTGCTTCATTCGAAATGTTATAACTGACATACTAATGATCCGACAGCTGTCAAATTTTTACAAGCATCTTTTAAGGGTTAGGGTTAACTAATAAATATATGAATTTAATTCTAGTAGCGCTATCTATGTGTCAGGCCGGAGACTTTTCAACTGACCTGTTATTTCTATGTTCTGTATATTCATCTCATTAACGTTCCTTCCTGTTAACGCCCATCATATTGACATTTTGTTTCCTTCCTTCTATTTCCTCAGCGATGAGGTTGTTGTACAATGCCCATACTTACAATTGTTGTACAATACATACAAAATGATCCCGACCTAGTGTCATCCCAAAAAATAAATAAAACAAAATCAAAACATGTTTAAACAGTATAATCATCGTTAAAAACATAAAACGGATATAACTGCAAAGTTACTATGTCCCTATAAAAAATAAAACTAAAACAAAGTTTATGCGTTTCTTTACAGAGAATTCGTTACATATTTGAATCTAATTTACTAATTTTGTAACAAAAATCAGAGTTGAATGCCAGCTTAAAGAAAAAATAGTTCAATAACTGCAAATTAATTGATATGAACAACCTTCATTTAAATTACATTAGTAATAAATATTAAATACAAATAATTTATGAAACTTGATACTTTGTAAATGTTTTCATAAATGCAATCCAACAGCCTTATGATATTCCAGATTTCTACCTATGATATAATACTTTTATTTTACTTGAAAACCTATCACCAAAAAAACACAAAAATCGATCACTTCTGCTGACTCAAATATTGAACTTGTGGCTATATATTCCTTTTTAATTGGACTTCGAAGAAATAAAAGTTGTTAAAGTGTGAATGATGTTATATATTTTAATTCAATTATCTACATTGGTAATAACAACATTAGACTTATTATTTAAATTATAAACCTTATAAAAATATTAAAAAAGTTAATGAGAATAAGAGAAGAAATAATATGATTTTGAAATATAATCAATCATTTCATATCAGTAGTTATTAATGTCATAAAGAAAGTATTTATTCTAAATATTTATTTCATATTAGATACAATAAATGTTATTAAATAATTTTTTTAAATCTAAGTTTCCAATTTCAAGTACTTTATTATTATTTAAATGATATATACAATCGTCTACAACACTAGGCTACTCGAAACTACAACTTTCGGCTCTTGTGGTGTAATATACTATTTATGGTTGTTGGAAAATTTATGGAAAAAACTATTATATTATGAAATTCTTACTCTGGACCAAATTGTCACAACGGAAATCTATTTTAGTCTTATGTATAAATGAAGTTATTTAACTCTAGAGATTGACTATTGGTTCTTTTATCATAATGCGCCATTACACTGGTTCTCTGAGAATTTTTTAACAAAAATACTAATTATTAAAAGGAAAAGATGATAAAATGATTGAATTCAAAAATAATTTCGAAAAACTTGACATAAATGCATCGTATTCGACTTTCTTTGACGGGTTTAGCTTGAAGGTCGATTAGCAGAGAAAGGATAAAGAAACGTTACATAGAAACATGCAAGACGAAACATGGAAATTAAGAAAACGAGGGAGATGGATTAAACTGCCGCTACATAAATCGTTAAACTATAGTTTGTCCAAATTTCTTTCGTACATACGTCATCAAGATGTTTAATGTATTTCCTGTCGCAATTTGCATATTCGTTTTAGAATCAGATAATATTTTCCTTTTCATTTTATTCTAGCTAAAGAGAGATACAATGCTGTCTGATAAGTACGAACTAGCCTGCCAAAGTGGCCAGGTTGCTAAACGTATGCAAAATTCTTCAAAACAATAGTGATAAGAGGTTATTTTCGTTATTTTCAACCAACATCGAAAAAGGAGGAGGTTCTACGTTCTATATATATATATATATACATATATATATATATATATATATATATATATATATATATATATATATATATATATATATATATATATATATATATATATATTTAAATGCATGTTCACCGATTTCTTCGGAAAATCAGAAGTTCTTCAGGGTAAAATAGGTATATAAGACCTCATAGAAATATTGTAGAGAACTGCTTCTATGGTGTAATGGTTAAAGCGTTTAGCTCCGGAGGTCGCGGGTTCGGTTCTCAGTGGGTACAATAACTTTTTGTTGTTGTTGAATTAGAACATTTGACAAATTAAACTACAAATCGGTGCCGAGCCCAAACAATAAAAAAATAATAATATAATTTTGTGACATATACAAAAAATTAAATTACCAACAAAACAAATCTAAATTAATATAACTGTGTGGGTCCGGCACCGACTTGAAAGTGATCAATTGGTAGTAGTTAAAACAATATTGTAAATAGATAAATAGGTTTAGTTAGGTATTAAGCTAAATTGTGTGTATATAGTTATTAACGAATATTATGAACATATTTTATTTCAAAATATTTATTTTATGTTAAAAATCTAAGTTTGATTACTTCTTAATTTTTAGTGTGTTCCTTATTTACTTTTTGAAGTCAGTTCAATTTTTTTGTTAAAAAGATTTTCAATTCTTTGCTTGTTTTGATAAATTCCAAATCCCTGCTTATTATTACTTTGATTGAAAATTCCGAAGCCAGACAGAAGAGATTGTGTCTCTAATCAGTATACTTGAATAGGAACGAGATAATGGAAGCCCTTCCTGTCAGTAAAATTCGTTAGAGAGTTAAGCATTTCTACTGTTTATTGTTAATTTGCTGTGTTATCTGAATATCTATCTTTGAATCGGTCTTCTGTTAGAATCTGTTATCTTCATCTTCGATAACTGTTTCGAAGGAAACTGTTATCGAAGAAGTCTAATGGAACTTCCGGATTGTTTTTAAAACAATAAAATTTGGTCACTCAGGGTAAAATGATTATAGTCAAAAAACTTATTAATAATTCATTACAGATATATTGTACTTCATGCTGGAACCAAGAAAAGTTAAAAACACCTTCGGTTTGGATGAATTCGATCAGACACATTGAAGAAAAAATTTACAAATGATGGAATTGTGAACAAATCTTAGATAGATTTATAGAATGGCTTAGTTATTCACTTGAATGAAACTTTCTGAATATGATATAATTTAATGCTGCCAACAGGGTGATGAGAGTGGAAACAAGTAAAGTGCGTATACAATTAATATATGATAAATGTAGGAAATGTTATTGTAGAGTGTAAAGAATTTATGTGCACATATATTTATGTAGTTGTTCAGAATATACATGAGCATTTGCTTAAAATGTGCCAAGAGAGAACCAATAGTAACTCTTTTGCACATATGGAAAATGCATTAAGGAGAAAGCAGTGATTAAATCTACTTTTATCAAGATGTATATACGTATTAACATAATAAACGAAGAAGAAATATAGTGATATCATAACGTCTTTACAAGGAAACACTGTACCGAAGCACACAAGAACTAAGCATAAAAGGTAGATGTGCTCTCTAATGAAACTATAATATGTTAATTAGTTATACAATTGTTAATTTGGTGGATTAGGCTTAAAGGGTATTCGTAGGTGGTATGGAAAGTTAAAATAAATTATATTTGATAACGGATAAATTTGATTTTTGTTTAATTATTATTTTATTATATTTAGATTAGAATTTTGTTGTATGTCAAACTGAACTAAAACTCAGAGTTGATACGGCAACAATGCGACGTTTTGACATCACAAATTTAGATGACGTATATACAAAATAACTTTAGATATACTATATATATCCATCGCTTCATGCAAATTCAAAATAGAGTGATTGGGCGAATAGAGTATTAAGAATATAAGTATTAGCATCCCATGAACACTGAAGGATCTTTGAATAATTCCATATGGTTACATTAATGTAACAGAACAAGAAATCAGTATTGCTAGTGACACTGTGATGATGCAAATCATGTTACCTATTGTTCATAAGTTCATATATAATGAATTGTTTGTGTAAAGAAACGTAAAAAATATTAACCTATATTAAATGTTCCTTGAGAGTCTTGCTTCTACATAATTCGATCGATATATCAGAGTAATAACCGAAAAGTTTAGTTTAGTTTAGTCGATTAATGAACACAATATAGATGGTCATATGTAGAAAATACCTGTTGAAGTGTAGGAGAGGATACGAGTTATATTACGGTCCTCTGATATCAATGATAAAAAATTGATGGGAGAACTAAAAAAAAATTCAAACAAAGTATATTGAAGGAGAACCCAGCTTAAAGTCTCTAATAACTTTTATACAGCTTAGTTGTTGATGAGCTCTGTTTCATGATATGTAACAGAGATCCGAAATATTCAAAAAGAAGGAAAGGTGTTCATACATTAGTTATCTAAAAATACGATTTCAAGCTGTTTCAACATTGCGGTTTCATTGCTTGCTAAGTCAAAAAATCGTTTTTTTTTTGTGGCGTATTATGACCTCAAGTCATCCTCATGCATGTAATGTCATGTTCTGGCGTATCCAGGGCAATCATCAAACATAACATCTTTTGATTAACACTTGTTTAGCTAGGTGCAGCATAGCTTGGTTAGCACACGGTGTTAAAATGACCATCGTTCTTTCGATACGGTGTCGCTATTACTGGCAGAGATATAGGAAAAACTTATAAAAACTATTTTGATTAATATATATTGTACTATTTTTCTTACTAAATGTCTTTTCAAAGCAAACAAATGATTAGAATACATGCAAGCATCCAATGAAAATAAAGTTGAAACGTATCTAATCTTTAATGATAACAATCAATAATAATTAGGTGACCTGTTTCTTGAAACAATAAATAATCAAGATTACTAACATTATTTGCACAAGTTATTCAAAAATTACTCACGAATAATTTTGATTAGCACTTCAACAAAATGCGTATAAGAAATCGTATATTTTCGATGACTTTCGTATAATACTATGCCTTGTCGATAAAAAACCAGCTGGAAATGTCCGGTTATAGATACAATTAAATTAACCTACATTTTGAAACAATTGATAAACCTGAACCTTGGATACTTATTTAAAGGAGTGAATTATTCGACACTGTCTGAGTTTTGGTTTAATTATATCGGTTCGCTATGTTTAAATTGGGACTCTTCTTCCTGCTAGTAGCTTTAATTTACAGATGCGAGGGTCTGGATAATGGACTGGCATTAACACCACCAATGGGATGGATGAGTTGGCAACGATTTCGATGTCTCACTGATTGTCAGAAATTTCCAGATGAGTGTATAAGGTAAAATGAAAACTTCAAGATCTATTACATATTATTATTTTCCAAGTATTGTTCATTGGAAGCCACTGCTCCACATTATGTAAATGAAACGATCATTGAAACAATAGAAGCCTTATTTCCTGATATTGTTTGTCTTTGAATCTTCTATATAGGTTATTAAGGTTAATAAAGAGCTAAGTTTTCCACAAAATCTACAACCTTTTCTATATCTATTGATTTTACGTCTTTTGTTTGTATATCTCCTTCTATTTGTAACTTCTGAACAGTTTATCAATAATATTTAGTAAAATATATTACTTAATTTCACATTTTAGGAGTTCGGTATTAATTTAGTTTTTAATATCATGTATAGCTTTTTATTATTAGTGTTAAACTTACCCTTCTAAGGTATTGGATTTATTTGGTTCGTCTTTGTGATAAATATCAATTACATAATCTTTGGTGTGATGTTTTTTTTATCTAACAAGGCCTTCATGACAGTTGTGCTATACATAAGGATACATAAAGGAATTCAATTGTTCAGACAAATTAGAGTTGACAGAAATCTATTAAGATTTCGATATGAACCGATGACAAGTGGGTAGCTCAATTTAAACTTGGTCGCGCGCCCTCCTAAGATGATTCATATGAAATGCGACCCAAAAAATCAAGCTCTAAGGACCATCTGTTTCAAATCAATCTCAAATTTATTTTAGGGAAGTGTTTCGCATGACATTGAACATTTAAAAGGGCCGTTTATTTTCGCAACCTACCAAATGAAAAGAAATATTAATGTTGAAGAAATATTCTAATATTCTAATAATTTGTAAGTTGGAGCAATTGAATAATATGTAGACAAATAAAATAATTTTAAGCTGAAAATCGCAATAATTCATTGTCATGCCGAGAACTGTTTATCTTACCCTCATTTGCTTTGGCCTTGATACATCTTTTATGCTATAATTCAATTTGGCTATAATTAATATATTTATAACAAATTTTATAAAAGATCAACTTTATCTAAGAGGGTATATTTCAGTGAGAAATTATTTAAAAGAAATGCCAGAAAATTGGCTTTAGATGGTTATCTCGAAGCTGGATATGAATATATCATCATCGATGATTGTTGGGCATCTAAATCGAGAGATTCAAACGGTCGTCTTCAACCCGATCCAGATCGATTTCCCAGCGGTATTAAAGCATTAGCAGACTATGTAAGTATTTTTTTAAACTATCAACTTCTTTTAAATCTAACACATACTTAAACACATGCCGCGAAGTACTTTCAAAAAGTACTTTTGTAAATATGCAGTCTTTTCTAAACATTATTATCTTTAATAATATTATGAATACATATAATACACTATTTGTAATAAAAATGTTTAGTCTGTGTAAATTCTGATAAATTATGTTTGAAATGTAACGCCCAAATGTCTTTGGTTTTAATTTATAGGTAACGTAAAGAATTTTACCGAGATTACAATTCGATTTTAGGGTTTTGTATGGTTCGGTGAATGGGGGGAAAACGAAATAAAACCCTTATGCTTGTATTATGTGACCGTTATTTATTGGCTAAAAAATTAACGAAAATATAATAGATAATAGATGAAAGGCAGCAGCGCTGGATTTACCTGCAGACGAGGCTTGGGCAGTCGAGACGACAGTAAAAGACCTCGCAATCCATGCTTATACGAATTACACAACTAAGACTGTGGTACAAAATGCGTGGTAGAAAAGGACGCGAGTTGTGAAAACTGTCAGGTTAGATTAGAGCGCATGTGCAGTTCTAGCCAATAGAAACTTGTATAGGCATGGATGGCGAGGTCTTTTACTGTCGTGTGGGCAACATCCCATATAAACCTCTTGGAATCTTCGTAATCGTTTATCAGTTAGCGCCGCTGGCATCCCGCCCGTGTTCAACATCTGGAATTATATTTCTGGGTATTTTATAGACCGTTATTCTACGATGTAAAATTCGACATACCTCAAGGTCGCTACAGATTGAATACAAAAAGGTATTTGGTTATTCTTGAACAATAATATTGTAGTAACAAAGATTTCGATTATTAGTGACGAAAAACGAATTAACTTTAACATGATATAGTTCAAATTATATTATGCAAACGAGATCAATATTACACGAATATTTGATGGTGGAATATAGTAGCTTGCTCGTAGTCTCTTCCTATATAAACAAAACAGAATAATTTCTTAATAACAAATACTAATACTAATGTATCAATACCACCATTCAACGCTGAAGTTCAGAATATTTAACCACTTACCCTTAAATTTGCAACATTGAAAGAATTTCAAAAGGATAATATGAAGTTATAAGATGATTGGTAAGAAAACACATTTTCTTAGACCAATGATTATTGATTAATCTTGATGACGATTAAGAATGTAGGAATGTGGTAAGACTGCTGGAGTCGACCAAGTTGCGGTAAAAATGATCAAGACCGTTGGGAAAATATCGTTTCAGGTTAGGCGCAAAATGGGACACAGCTTAGTAAGGTGACGCAGTGAGGGTCACGGCAAGTGTACGTGGGATAAAACTGCCAGACGCTGAAACCGCGCAAATACGATTGTAGTTCTCGCTTCGCAGTAAACTGTACAAAGCAGTTGGCTTGCTACAATGGCAATTGCGCGACGATAATAACGACAGAACTGGAATATAGTTCTGTATCTGATTCGCATCTGAAATGGTAATGTTTATCTCCCAGATGGCTAGTAAAAGGTAACTGAGAAGTTGTCTCTAAAAAGAAAACAGACTCACGAATAATTTACTTTAATTGATACATTTAGTGAAGAATTTTAATTAAAGAATTTAATCCTCAAGTAGTCTTCGTGACTTGTAATATATAAACTTTTCGAATCTGCACATATTCGATTAAATCTTTTTCCATTTTTAAACAGAAAGGTCACGTTAGTCAAAGCTGCGCCACGGCACGCTGCGAAACAATATTGCGCGGTAGCTATCGTTTTCTAAACTCAGAAAATCCTGCCGTGACTTACGCTGTGTCACCTCACCAAGCTGCGTCCCATTTTGCGCATGGCCTCAACGGCTTCACGTGAGGATCTGAAAGTCTTATAAATATCATAAAAACGAGACGGACTTCAACTACGCTAGTTGATTGTAGATCTATTAGATGTGCAAAATGTGTAATGGTCCTTTTTATCGCTTTGTGTGTTTCATTAGCTCTGTATGCGCGAATTGATTTGTGAAATCCATCTCAGGTTCGAGCGTAGTAGTAGATACAATACACGATACGATATTCCAGCAGTTTTTGAAAACTGAAATAGAGTTCAAAATGATGTTAGAAACTCCTTAATCGATCTTGATATTTGCTGATATGGATGTTCAGGCATCTAGCACTCTTTATGATACAGTTAGCACTGCACTCTACTTACTAGTCCTGACAGATCACCTACAATGGTACAATACCTCAACGGGATTCAGTTGGAGCAGGTGCAGGAGTTTTAGAACTTGGAATCAATAACACAGGAGAGAAAAAGGGCATCTTCCGCTGAAGTAATAAGCCAAATCGGTCAAGGTGCAGTTGTTCGTGGTTATTTAAGATAGTTCGTGTGGATGAAAATATATAATATAAAGTATTACAATCATGAATATAATCAGCCCCTTTCAGATGCTTATCCTGCCAATTCTTCTATATAACTCGAATACTTGGACTGTTACAGTCTGACCTATGTAACTTGAGGTCTTTTAAATGCCGTTGGTTTAAGATGCGATAACGAGAGCACAGTTGAGAAACAAATTCTGATAGATTGCAATGGTTTGGCTATATACAGGTGTTACAAAATAACAATTTTAGGAACTATAATTTATAACAGATCAAATCAATTTCAATTTTTTTTATAACATCTTTATTAGATACGCTTAGTACAATCTTAATTTACAATTAATTTATTACTACTTTTCCTATGTACATGGATTAATTCACAAGCAAGACGAGCCCGAGAAAATACATTAATATATATTCCTCAATTATAAAATAACTATATTAACTTATTATATAACTATAATAATTAAATAATATCTTATAGCTACAGTTTACCCTAAAGGTATACACTTTATATAAGTCCGTATGATTTTGTTCGCTTCAATCTCCTGACATCCTACGCGCTGTCCAGCAGTTGTATTGCTCCCACGTTAGTATGATTTAGTAATCTTCTTTCGTGTTTCAAGGCGAAATCTTGGATAACTTCGCAAATCCATTGGATTTCCAGGTCATTGTGCAGTTCTTCGTTGGTTATGTAGCGATGGGCATTGGTAATCAATCGAAGAACCTTGTTTTAACAGCGCTGTATGACTAGTTGATTTGAATTTTTAGTGCAACCCTATATTTGCACTCCGTAGGTCCAAATTGGCTTTATAATTGTATTATAGATCAAACTATTTGATTTTAGATCAAGTTGGGAGTATATTCCGACTAACCAGTATAGTTGTTTTATTTTGGTTCTAACGTGTTTTGCTTTTTGTCTAACGTGATGTTAATTTCAAATAGATAACTATAACTACAATTGATAAAATATAATTTGTTAAAAAGTTTTTATAATTAAGCACTACTGTTGATAATATAATTTTATTTCAGGTTCACTCACTTGGCCTGAAATTCGGTATATATGGCGATTACGGAACTTATACTTGTGGAGGCTATCCTGGTAGTATTAACGACTTGGAACTGGATGCCAATACTTTCGCCGAGTGGGGTGTTGATTATCTTAAATTAGATGGATGTTATGCGGAAACCGATGGTATGGAGGAAGGTTATGCTAAAATGGCTAAATTCTTGAACCAAACGGGTCGCCCTATAATGTATTCTTGCAGTTTTCCTGCTTATAAAGGTCTTCAGGTATGTTCAGTATCGATATATTTAATTACAAATTATACAGTATTGGTTTGGTAGTGCAGTGGTCAAAAAGACAGGTCCTGCTCTTAATGGGATAGTCATGAATTCAAATCCTACTTAGCGCATTAACATGTATACAGTTTGGTTGTGGGAAGATTGTAAAATCCGTCAAGTAACTACCATCCTAGTCCTTTCGGTGACCACCACTTTAAGATGGTCTCTAAATTCTTCGCTTAACAGGTGAAATATTTGAAGTCCAGATAACCTCTAAAGTATACCAATAATAATTAAAAATAGAAGAATTAAAAAGGAAAGTAGCTATTAAAAGAATATTGTAATAAAAAAGACATGCACGTTTGCAATATATAATTTCATAATGTTATTACTTATACCATATTATTTACTGTTACATATTCTGTGCAACTTTTGTTTAAAAATGTATGGACAACTAGGTACTAGAAGCAGGAAACCTTATGTTAAAATTGACATTTTATTTGAGAAACTTCAGTTAAAAGAAACTTACCAGAGCAGCTTCTAGAGCTCTTTCATGAAATTTAATATCCTTGCAATAAAACTTACTTTCGATATAGAATTTTATTGGAATACAAGACGATTGTAATATTGTTGTGTTGTTATTCTAATTTGTTATATTTCTTTTTAACTACTTTCAGTCACTTACTTTTTACCATTGAGAAGAAAGCAGCAATAGTTATATATTCTCAGTTCTTAGTCTTTCACATATTGGCGTGATATTATGGGAACATCCAAAAAGTGGGATAGGGGCTATCAAAGAAATTTATTGAAAATGCCATTTCAACATCTTGGATTGATTCCTTGAAAAAATAAAATTTCTGTGATGTATTGGGATTGGAGAAGAAAAATGAATCCCCTATGATAATGCCAGGTCCAAAAATCATGGGATCAAAATGTCCAAAAGTTAATGAACAACAACCGAATTAAATTGTTACTGTACATTTTTACCGAAGTTAGTTGTTACAAAAAGGTCAATGAATAATAGACAATAAATAAAGTAATAATCTTGCATGATAATGTGTAGCTACATGATATAAAAGTTCTGCTGCATCCAGTGTTTACCCCAAACGTGGCGCCTTTTGATTGTTGCTTGTTCAAATTGCAGCATGTTTTGACTGGCCTACGATCTTGAAATGCTGAAGAAGTGCTAAATGGATTGTTGATTGGATCACTGCCAAACCAACATCATGCTTTTTTATGCAGTATTATTTTTATCAGTTTTTTATTGTATTAATTTTTCTGAATAAATTAATATCTTATTTAAACTGAAAAATTGATTAAATAAATGAAATAATTCTCGGCTATCCTGTCCTAGTTTCGCCTGAGATGTATTATTAACTTTATTTATTTAGGCAAACTATACTAGTGCCGTGGAGAACTGCAATTTATGGAGAAACTACGGCGACATAGATGATTCTTGGAATGATGTCAAAGACATAGCGACTTGGTTCAGTTCTAATCAGGACTATCTTCGCCAGTTCGCTGGTCCAGGCCATTGGAACGACCCAGACATGGTGAATTTATTACAAGAGTTATTGTTAAGAGTATCCCACCAATTTATTCTGATTATTTTAGTTAATTATTGGCAATTTCGGTCTCAGCATAGAGCAAAGCAAAAGCCAGATGACGATGTGGTCAATTATGGCAGCGCCGCTAATCATGTCGGTGGATTTAGACAAAATTCGACCGGAGTTTAAGGAAATTCTTGTGAACAAAGACGCCATACGGATAAATCAGGATCGTCTTGGTATACAGGGCGAGCTAATTAGTAATGTGAGCTGCGATAAGGTGTTTAATGTTCACAGGAAATATTAACCTGTTCTCATTTTAGAAAAATAACATATTGGTATGGAAGAAACCTATGGAACAAGACGTTCTAGCGATTGGAGTAGTTAGCAATAGAACCGACGGCTACTACATGCCATACGATTTAAAGTTATCTCAGTATATTGACAACAAAAATGCTCAGTATAACATAAAGGTATGTATTAATTAATTTTAAATTAATTTAAATTTACGGACCCGATTAGAATGACCCAACTTAGGTTAATTATGCATCATTTTGTTCACCAACTTGTTACCATTTTGAGATAGTTTTGTTATACCTCTCTCATAAAAGTTTTTGTCCCTGTTGCAAAAAACCAGAATCTATTTTCATAAACCTCTTCCAAGCAATATTTTCATAAGCAAAGTAAATCGCCATGGACAGAAACAGCTGTTAATTACTTGATGTAAGGACTAGAGTACAAAGTGGCTTAAGAACGACCCAAGCAGGCTCCCGGAGCTTCTGGTGAGCCGTTAAGTGTGTGTGGCGTAGTGTTTTCTAAATGAAACACACTTCCTCTCCTATTTGCGAAAGTTAGCTGTATCTAGCTGAATATTTCCTTTATATGGTCCAATTGTTCACATTGCATTTTCGAATTGATAGTTTGGTCTATCCAATAAAACAACAATGCATGTCATCAATGTGTATGACGTCAGCGCGGCGTAGGGAAAGAATAATAAATAATATTGTCATCTAATGCATATATTGTCGAAAAACTCGAACTATATTTAATTATACAACCACAATCGTTTCTAAGTTAAGGTTGTTTTGTTATGTTTATATTGAACTCTTTTCCGCATCACCTATAATGTAGATTTTTAGGTTTTTTATTTAGTGGCGTTTCTAATCCACCTTATTAACAATTATATATCCAAGAAATGCATTTTACTTTCATTAAGAATTATATTTACATTTACATATGTTTGCATTTCTCCTTAATCTCTTCTTTTGCTATCTATACATATTTTTCTTGATAAAATTAGACTCAAACACTGCATTCTCCGTAATGTAAATTCCATCTGCAAAACAGTTACTATTCATCACATAAAACGCAATTAAATATTTCATTTATATTTACCGAGAAATAATTTGACATAGTTGATTCTTTAACATGATTTCTTCAAAACCTATTTTATGCTTTGCGAACCATTTCTTAATTATATGCATTTCTGATCCGTTTGCTGGGATATTTTTCAGTGTGCTATCGTATAGGGCTTTGATTATAATAATACGATAAGTAATGGTTCCTTCAAGTTCTTTAACAGCTAATTTTCAAACCAGAGTAAAGACATGTTATGGTTTATTTATCAATGGTAGTCGCCTTTGGACTTCAATTGTTGTTCTAACTTTTACCTTTCTTCATCAGCTTTTGTTGTCTATACTACATTGATTAGCACCTTGTCAAGAGTGACCTAATATTCCATTTTGAAATATCCATGCCTCTTCTAAATATAAAAATTGAAATAACAAATCCTCCTTAATTTTATTATATACTTTTAATAATCGTATTCTTTTAAAAACAATATCTGGATTTCCTCGTGGCCTATCTTTACACTATTTAAATCATACGTTTCCTAACAGGGTATGAAAGTTTTTAAGTTTTGTTTGGATACATGCCAGACTAACAGTTTTCTCTGAACTAATTGATTTAAATTATGTTTATATCGAAAAAAATATCTACTTTTTTATACATTTTAAATTCGATTTCGAATAGAGCTGATGTTAGCTCTAGTTATCTTGATTTGTCAACCTCTTTGCATATAGATGCCTTCTTTTTGGTGAATCCCAAATTATACTGTTTTTTTTATTTTTTTCAGTGATTTTAGCTACATTGCCCATATTCCCATTAAGTAAAATTTCAAATAAAACTGCAGGTACTTACTATTAAATGGTATCAATACCTCCCTCTTGAGCATTATTTTAACAAGAGGGACGACTCCATTATCTCATTCCTGTTCGAAGTAACTAATTAGAGAGCCCATCATAATTATAATAATTTAAATTTTAAAGAATTTTGCAATACCAACTCAATGATTACATTCCGATTACATGTTCCGACGCATCGGACAGCATTATATCTCTTTTCAAATAGAGTCAAACCGAGAAGGAAAAAAAAAAGAAATATCTTTTTAAATATTTTCCAAACTACAATTGACAGTATATTCGACGTCGTCTATGACATGTATTGGCTGTTTTATAGAAAGGACTATATCTGATTCTTTGCGATTAGCAGTAGTAGTGTCAACTATCAACGCTGTTCACATATTCAGTCGCTTAGCTTGCGCTTTCGAAAATATAGAGAAAATATAGCGTATGTTCTGATGCTGATTTCTGATATAGCTTCGTGATGATTACCGTCCATTCGCAAAAGGCTCTAGTGTAACTCAGACTTTCACAGAGCGAAACACATTTTATTAATATATGTTTTAATTCGACTTAATATATTTATCTTTTGATTGTTTTGTTTTTTTAGGATGTGTTCGACCAGCAGTATCTGTTCGAAGGTAACGCCGTTGCGTCTACAGAAACCATAACGGTTAGGGTACCGCCAACTGGTGCAGTATTGTTATTAATTTCGCCTGTTTAATAGTTTAAGAATCTCAGATATACAGTTGTATTATTATATTGTACTTACCAAAGTCATTATATCTTAATAAGTGTTTAATATTTAATAAATAAATAGATGATTTATATTTTAATTAAATATTTTATTTAGTACGGTTGCCTAAATAGTGTCTTATATTATTAAAACAGATTATATTTTATCATTTACAAATAGATAAATACTATTAACATAAGATGTAATTGTATTTGAACATATTATCGCTTTTTATCTTATAAAATTAACGACCTAATTTTAAAAATAAGTGTAGCGGAAACATGTAGTCTTTAAAAGAAAACTTTTAAGTTACTTTAAATCCATTTTATCCTAACCTAAAGAAGTATTCTTTAATGATATCCTATTCTTTCTAATTATTCTATTCTTAAGTGATCCTGTTTTAATAAAAACGAAACCATTAATTCTGATTTTCTTTTTTTAGTATTAATTCATCCTAAATATGTCTTTTTTATAAACGTAAATATTTTGGGCACTCTGAGATAGGATGAAAGATTTGTAAAGTAAAAAGTATATGTGGACTTGCGCTCTAATCAAGCAGGTACTGTGGTTAGTAGGATAGATGGAAGATTCCCGATTATGACATTAAACAAATTACATTAAATTTACATTAAACAAGTCAAATATCGAGGACTACATAGACTTTGAAAAGCCTGGAAACCTGAATATCTGGGAATGTACAGAGGTACGTTCTATAACATGACAAAAAAGTCAGGATTGGATAGATATCTCCATTTCTAGAAATGCTAATAGATAAGGTTACAAAAGAGGTTAATATTCTGTATCACCACAACGATACCAAAGGAGGAGCATTACGGGTAAAAAGAGACATATTCATTAAATCGACCGAGTCTAGCCCTGTACCCAGAGGCAAGAATAGTATCAAGCATAGGGTGTTCTTACCATAAACAAATTCGTCAAAGCAAAGCAAGTATGTAGCAAGTAAGAAGATTTCCTTCATCAACGTTTACAAAGAAACCTACAATCTGAATCATGAAGAAACCTAGAAAATATCACTTGTAACAAAGCAAAGTCTTCAATTAAAACAGCCATTCTAGCCGTAGCGGTAGATTCTCGTCAGTTTAATAAGCAATATCAAAACGTCTAATTTCATCGTCAGTTGAATCTTTCAGAAGACTAATTCTCACCGTTCTGTAATTTTTATCAGGCTTATAAATAAATATTAAAGTAATTGCAATAGACGGTGTTATGTGCATTAAATCGTTAAAACATAATCGGGTGATTTTGTAACCAACTTCATTGGTTCATTTCAACTAATTTACAATTGGTGCTTTTGAGGCGAGCGCTGTGCGAAAAACGGCCGGAATACTGCCGTAAACACAACAATGTTATTTTTCAGCATGACAAAGCTCGATTAGATATTGCAAAACCGCTGAAAGCATTCTTGGAGATATTTAAATGCAAGTATTACTCATCAGCAGTATTCTTCAGACTTTGCTCCTTCTGATTACTACTGGTTCGGGCATATGAGCTGTGACCTGTCTGAGCATGCCTTCATCTCTGATGAAGATACCAAAAAAATGGATCGTTCTCTTGGGATGGAATCCGGGAAATACTTGAAAGATGAGAAAAAGTAACAACTGTCGATGGACAGTACTTTGAGTAAAATACATTCATTAAATAGCGGCTTAATAAAACCTCAAATTAAAAAAAATCTTTTAAAACTAATTTACAGGCGTACTACTTAATCTTATCAGTAAAGTGTTACATTTTCGATTAATTTTCAATGAAGAGAGAAATAAACTTTTTCAGTTTTCATCTCTCGAATATTTCAATACGACCAAAGAGATGGGCTCGTCATTCTGTCTAGCAAGCCGATTGCCAGTTTGCATTTGATTAACTTACTTTATAATATATTAGATTAAGTTTCTCCAGTTTTGGTATCCTCAGCTTCCATAGTTGAGTCTTCCAAGTAACTGGGCTATAAATTGCAACACCTCTACCCAAACACACCCTCCACAAACTCCTACCCAAATTTCAGTAGAATTAATTAGTTCTGAACACTCTACGATAGTTGTGCCAGAAATCGAATTTCGAAGAAAATGTTTTATGGTTCCACAATCTACCCAATAGGTAATAAGTATTTCTTATGTTATATATATATATATATATATATATATATATATATATATTATCTCTTGTATCAAAAACTATCTTCATTAACTAGTCTTATTCTAAAGTATATATGACCAATAATCAGATCAGATAGTGCTAACGTTTTAGTCTACGCACTTCACTATCACGTCGCATATTTAGCTGATTAGCGAGTACATTGGGATGCACTCTTTCGAAGTACTTTACACAAACACATTGAATTACACTCGTTATAGGTTCTAGAGGAATATCGCGTTGTATCACTTCATTTGAAACATAGTACTAAACATCAACAATGGCACGCAACTCTTTATTTTGGAACCGTTGAATGATAGATATATTAGATTTACTAGCGGTACCCAATAGTTGGATTCCATATGACCAAATACGCTTGAGTATAGACTCGTGCAGCAATACCTTTTCATCTAATGATAACTTGGATTTGCGCCCGATAAGCCAATACATGTGGCCTAATTTAAGTCCAAGTTGTTTTCATTTAGCGAGTATGTGCTTCTTCCAGGTTAGTCGTCGACCTAAATGCATGACAAGCTAGTTAATTCCCTCTGCTTGGGGAAGTTGACAATGATTCATAAGCAGAGCAGCACGTCTGTGTCTGTTTATATTTTACTTACTTGTTCACCACACAAATGTATTGGGTCAAGTTATAATTACTTTTACAATGTTATTGTAAAAGTTGTGAATGCAGAATGGAGAAAACATACCAAAAAGTAACACTTTAAAGAACAGCAACAAAAGATTAAAATATATGATATATATCAAAATTACTACTGTACTCTTATTATGGTAAAATCGAGGAGTTAAAGAGACGAAAGGATCAATAAACAATATAATAAAATAAGCATAATAACCTCTTGTCTATAAAACTAAGCTCATCTTGTTAATCTACAAATTGTATAATTTTATTTTGTATTGATGTATTTTTTTTAATCTTTGTTTGTTTATCTCGGTTAAGGAGCCTTAAGCCTAAATATTAATTATAAATATCTTAACCAATATACATTTGTTTCAAGTAAATGAAGCCCTTAAACATAATTAAGTTTTTAATTGATGGCATTTTACAAGCAACTTTTTAAAGGGTAACTAAAACTTTTCAATGTAATTTTTCCAACGCTCAATTTGGACACATTTTGGTATTAAAAGGTGGGTAATATTTTCGCGACTTCTTCTGTTGTATTCCTGTAAATAACAATGTATATGAATACAAATGCTCTATATAAGTAATTGTATACGTAGTAGGTAAAGACAATGCTAAATCACATACACATCCTTAATCTAGCTAACTTGGGTTGTTTCTTCCTAGGAAAACGACGTCTGGTTTTTTTATTTCCGCACATATACTGGATACACTACACTTTTGAGAATGAAGATACTTTATAATCAAATAATAATGATTATAATTAAGGCACAAAAATGCTGATCATATACAATATCAGAAACACAAAAATGGCGTGCTAAGCAAACCATAGAAAAAACAATCGGGTTATAGAAATTGGCCAATCAAATGTTTTTATAAGGAAATTCAAATGAACCAATATAAAAAGTGGCCTCAGAGCCAGCATTGATTGGACGACGCAAAACATTTCCTCGATTTCGCCTATTTAAGTAAAACCTCTATATATACTCTATGGTCCGGATGAGGGAGCCGTCAAAAGTTGTCAAAAGCCTGAGATATGTCTAGGAAAGAAGCTGATCAATATCGGTTGGCACTTATCGAAGAAAAAATAAGTTCACTGTTCTGTTCACGTTCTTTCAGGCGAGATTATTACTTAACATAACTATAATACAGCAGTACATATTCTAAGAAATCGGTATATATTGTGGTTTGGCGATCTGATATGATGAGTGGAGGTACATATGGGTTCTGTTTATGTTAGAATAGAATCATCTTTTCGGTTAAATAAAATTCCTTTCAAGTAAAATAAAATTTGTGTTGTAAATCCTATATAACTTTTATAGATTATGAAACAAATTATAACAGTATATTAAGTAATAAAAATATAATTATATTATTCCTTATTCGGAAGGAAAGACGCCTTCAGCAGAAGTCCGTATTTTTGGAATTGAGTTTGATTAGCGATAATGCTACAATATAATCTATTATCTGAATATTTACAATTTAGTATTATTGGAGTTATTCATTGAATACAGATGAACAATAAAAATTGCGATTTTGTTTTGGTTTCAACGGTTTTAAAGTGTTGATATTGTTATTAAAATTTGTTCTCCGGCCGATATTGGAAAAACTCTTCGATAGCTTCGTAGTGTAATTGCCTTTGGAGTTCTTTTATTTGTATAGTTAGCGCCAGGGATTCACAGATTTGTTTTAATTGCGCACAACTACCGATTTCAGCTAGTCTTGGATGTAAATAAGCACAGGCTGTACTATTCTAAAAAAAGTAAATCAAGGAGATTGTATACCTAGGTCTTCTCAACGTGACCTCTTGAAGGTGAATTTTTTACCCTTATTACCCTTATATTTTAACCCCACGCGTCCTCAATGCCCGCCTACAGAGCACATCAAATTACATGGGTACATTGGCTCATTAATGGATCTTTAGGTCATCAGGTAGAAAAATAAGGATTACAAAACTATTATAAAGTCCCAGGCACATACTGATATCAAAAACAAAGAACGATCTGGTGGACTAAAACATATGAAGAACTTTTAGACAGCCTAGCAGTTGATGAATCAACTGGTTTCCGAGGTTTAGTTCAAAGAAGGGAAATGACCTCTTTAGGAATTGACTGACAATAGCATTTTCAACATCGTGGTTTCCGATTGCTCGTTAGGCAATAAAGAAGAGGTTTTGGTAAAATATTGTCCCTGGCGATCAAGCAGATCTACTATGACAATACCAAGTATAAAAAGTCAATATTGCAGGAGAGCCGTATACATCGACACTGAAGCGGAATTTTTTGGGGCATAATGTACACATGAAGCTGTTAAAATCGAATTAAACTGATATCCGTGCACATGAATTAAACAAATCGAATGACATACTGTTGCAGAAAGATTACCTTCTGATTAATACTTAATCGCAACCTGACCTTTTTTTTATTTATTGTTTTTGTGCTTGAATTACCAGCTGAAAAGATTTCCTTGCTGATGTTAACTCAATTTAGACGAGATGAATGCCCGTGAATACCCCTTATTTGAGGTACGAGAACCCTAAGCCGCTTGAATGATCGCTTTTGAGGGGATGGACAGTGGAGTTACCGGATTGGAAATGCCTCTGACAGGGATATGATGTAGGAATTTTAGGAGGGAGCTGATATTGCATGGAATTTTTTATATAAGGAGTAAATGAACCGTCTTATTTCTGGTGTATCAGTTTCCCGATGAATTTGGGTATTTCTGACAAACCATGGCGCGTTCAGAGATTGCCTGAGAAGTTTGTTTTGTATTATATGAAGCTTTTCCACTAATTCTGGCCCGACAAACTGCTACCAAGTATTAGATCCGTATAACACGACGCATCTGATCAGTAACTTGAAAACAGAACTTTAATCACCGGAGACAATTTACTTTATAAGCAGATGAGAGGGTTTAGTACTGGCGACAAAGTGGATCTACTATGACAATTCCAAGTACAAGTCATTTGTGCAGGAGAACTGAAGACACTGAAGCAGAGTATTTTAACCATAATGTACATACGAAGCTGGTAAAATCCAATTAAAATGATGTCCGCCCACACAAATTAAACAAATCTAATGACATATTGTTGCAAAAAGATCAGCAATAGCAAGTAGCAGACGTAAAGTCATCAACTTGCATTATAGCGCTCAGTGATACGTTTGAAGAAGGATACACTGTTGTAAGTTCTGCCACACCCAGCGTATTCACAAGATATAGAGCGTCTGATTAATACTTGTTCAAACCGATACAGATTATTACACACAGTATCAAGAAGATGACGAAGTGCAAGAATGTATCGATAATTGGATCATTGGCAAAGCAACCGATTGATATTCCTTTGAAAGATGGGAAAAACTTAAAAGAAAAAGAAAAGTTAGTGGAAAATGATAAAAAATATTTTAATTAATATATATATATATATATATATATATATATATATATATATATATATATATATTGTACCAATTTTTTTCAATAAAAGTCTTTTATAAGTCATAATGATCAGAAAACAAGCAAGCACCTAATAACAATGAATTATTTTTTGCCATTATTTGTAGTAAATATATTTTGGAAATTTGCAAATTATCTCAAGTTCATTGACTGAGGACAACGATGATAATTTATTCAAAAATTTACATATTTGTTATCGTTAAGAATCGCTTGATAATTCATAAAACCATACAAAATTCGATTAAAAGCGTAGTCTATAAATAATTTAAAAAAATCAATTACGACAGTGGCCTTAGCTTGAAAATTGACAAACCGTATAAGAAGAATCAATGAACAGAGACAATTTAAGCACAAGTTCAACATAAATATTCAGATCGGGTCTTTGGCACGATATTATTGGTTGTTTTCTACGCTAGAAATTCGTTTCTTGAACTCTTATCAAGGCTGCGTCACATCTGAATTACAACAAGACTATAAATTGGTTTATAAACATTATTAGTTTACGAAAGCTGTCAGTCGGATGATATATATCTGGTGTTTCGGTACCGTAAGCTATTTTTAACGTACTTCTGCAGGTAATTGTTTTGATGTCGAAGTGTACTGGATGGAAACAAACGAAATTGATTATTTATGTTTCAGTAATGTACTTGAAATTATGTTATTTGTTTATCGTTGTGTCTACGACATTCAATAACATTAATGCGTTGGATAATGGACTGGCATTGACACCTCCCATGGGATGGATGCATTGGCAGCGATTTCGATGTCTGACAGACTGTGTAGTTTACCCAGATGAATGCATAAGGTATTTCAAATTACTTTAATTTAAATTTCAGAAACTTAATAAGTAAAATTAAATATGAATTAATTAAAATAGTGGAAAATCGAATCAAATCTTTTAAATTATCTTATCGCTTGTTTAATTATTGATTTAATATTTATTATCCTCGATAAGTAAAATGCAATAATAGGATTTATATTTAGAGATCAGATATAAAAATCAATATTAATACTTATCAACAATAATAACTGTATTGATACCGATTAGTACTAGGCCCTATCTTAGTATCCAGTGTAATAATATTTATCTATTAAGATGGAGCTCTATGTGCGATTATATATATATATATATATATATATATATATATATATATTAGTTAGCATTATATAGCAGAAATATTATTATATAGCAGAAATTAGTTCCATTTATACCTTGGAAGCAGTCAGTCACTCCATTTTCAATTCTTTATCTTCAAAAATGTTCGGTTTATCATTACAATAATACAATAATATCTATAACAATACTATAAATAAGATTTTATATGAAAATACACGTATACATTTTGTTTCAGAACTTGTTTGAACCTTACATATATTACAATACAATTCATTTAATTGATGTATTTTTAACAGAAATTTGCTATTTCCAAAATGCATCAAATTATAACTTACTTTTTATTTTACACACGGCATATTGAAACAGAAGCGGAATATCAGTAGACATAGTATCTTGCTATGTTAAAGTGTAGTGTATGAAAGTATAGTGTATATAACTGAATGAAGCTTTTTCTAAAGATGTTTACCGATGTCACTTGAAGAAATTAAGGGAGCAATTGATAGAACTAGTGATATCTCAATTCTAGTGATTTTAATTCAATTATTAGCATATTATAGGTTAGTTGTTTTGTTATATTTGCATTGTACTTTTTTCCACACTGGTACAGGTAGACTTCCAGGCACGTCTTTTTATGATACCACCCCGAAGGCCTAATCCACCTAATTAACAATTGTATTTCTGAGTAATGTATTTTACTTTCGTTAGAGAGCATATTTACATTTTATGCTTAGTTCTTGTTTCCTTCGATTCAATGTTTCCTTGCAAAGTCATTTTGATATTACTGCATTTCTCCTTAGTTTGTTCTCTTACTATCTGTATACATCTTTCTTAATAAAACTAGATTTAATCACTGCATTCTCTTTAATGCATTTGCAAAACAGTTAGTGTTATTTCTCTCTTCATGCATTTTAACCAAACGTTCATGTATATTCTGAACAATAACACACATGCACATAAAGCGTTTACACTCTATAATACAATTTTCTACAGTTAAAGTATTTTAATTATATACTGACCTTTGTTTGTTTCCTCTTTCGTCACCCTGTCTTGGTAATTATCAGCATTGAATCATAAATCAACATTCATAAAGTTTTATCACTGTCACTTTCAGAATCACTACTCAAGTGAATGACTAAGCTGTTTCAATTTCCAATCTATCAACAACTTGTTGACGATTTCACCATTAGTAATTTCTTCTTCAATGTTTCTGATTCAAACCGAATGTGTTATTGGCGATAGTTCTTCTTTCCATAAATCCAGCCAATTCTGCTTTGAATATTCTTCTCGACCTGAATATATATTATAATAATTCTTTGCAATACCCCATATCAACTCAATTGGATTAAATATGCTAAATATGATTAAATATAATAGGGAAGATGTAATACTCTGTGGCTATAATGTTTAGAAAACTGATCTACCATGTATCTTTTCTAAGGCTTATTTCTAAAAAAGTAATTATACATAAAATTTAATTAAATATTTCACTTATATTTACGGAGTAACAATTTGAAATAGTTCATTCTTTAACATGGTTTCTTTAAAACTTATTTTATGTGCTTTAAGCCATTCCTTAATTGCAGCCTTTGTTGATGCACTTGTTGGAATCTTCTCCACCAGCGTACTATGATATGGTACATTCTCTTTAACTATAACTGATGGTTCCTCCAAGTTCTTTAAAAGCTGATTTTTAAACCATTGCACAAACAAGTTAAGGTTAATTTCTCTATGGTAGTCACCTTTAAACTTAAACTGATTCACTGATTCTGTACTAAGAATAAAACCATTCCTGTTTCCAACTACTCGCAGAACTATATATCTGCATGTTATTCCAACGTTTGTCTTTTGCCAACAACTTCTATTATCTTTACACTATATGTATTATCATTTTGCCCAATGTACCATTCTGAAATATCCATGTCTCATCTAGATATAGAAATTGATATAATAATTCTTCCTTGATTTTGTTTTATGTTTTTAAAAATTGTATCCTTTTAAAAGAAATGTCTGGAAGTTCCATTAATCCTCTTCCTGGGTTATCTTTACACAACTTAAATCCTATAATACCCAACAGTGTATGAAGGGATGTTCTACATGCTTGAAATAGCTGCAGATCTTTTGGCTTTTTATGGATGCTTTCTAGACTAACAATATTTTATACTAAATATTTTAGTGACCATGCGTGTACTAATATTTAGTTCAGCTTCAATAAAAACCGCGACGATTTGAAATGTATTAAAACAAAGGGTTAACACAACGTTTGCCGGTTTATAACCCGTAATTATAACATTTTGAAGAATTTTGCGGACGTTTGACAAACGGACAACTTTTGCTGGCTCATCCGGCTGCATGTTCGAACTTTTCAAACAGCATTCCATCTCTTTTTAAATAGAATAAATTGAGAAGGAAAATATTTTCTGACTGGAAAACGAACTTACAACTTTCGACAGGCACATGTTGATGAAGTGCATCACTACTGTTTTGAATAGAGTATAACTATCCTTCAGATGTTCCAGAATAAAGTGCTACGAGCCATTGTCGATGTCCCATATTACGTCTCCAACAAACTAATTCAGCACGATATCCCCTTAGAATCCATAAGGAGCGTGATTCAGAAAACACAAAAGGAATTACTGACAGTCGAGAGTTACTGCTATCATACTGCTGCTTGGCTTGACGTGATAGTGAAGTGCGTAGACTAAAACGTCAATCAGATGGTGTTAATCTGATTTGATTACTGGACATATGTAGACTTTAGAATAAGCTTTAGAATAAGACTAATTAATTAAGATAATATTTTATACAGAAGATTGCTTAATGAAGTGATTTTCTACATGCCATGTATATATAATATAGACATAAGAAATACTTATTGCCAATAGGGCAGATTGTGGACTCACGAAGAGTAATAAAAAAATGAATAAGTTATAATATACTCTAGAATAAGAATAGAATATAATTTTATACAGCAGATCACTTAATGAAGCGATCTTCTAGATATCAGTATAGTATTATTCTATAATGGAAATCATAAAAACTACTTATTCCCTACGGACAGATTTCTATTCTATTTCTGCTTCTTTCTTATAGCATGTAAAATCCGGAAACAGTATCATCATCAGCTGCTAAGCGTTAAGAATTTGAGCTTTTTCATAGTCAAATGAATTTATAGTCTTTGAATTTGTTTGGCCATCCAGGCCGCTCTTTGCCATTAATATCCAAAACCGGCAATTGGGATATGACGGATCAGCATCACCATAACCGTTTGATGGGATTCAGCAACACATTTGGTCAAATTAAAAAACAAAATTAGTGAACATCGAAAATGTAATTTTGGGCGTTCCGTGATTAGGAAATAACTCAAACATATCATAAATGAAAACTGATACTTTTTGTGTAAATAAATGTTAAACGGTGTTAGGTTATTTAACACTTGTTCACATTGATATTTTTCAGTTTCATCAATAGAAGTCGCTAATCAAAATATTTGCAAGTTATTCATATGCAAATATATGCAACCCCCATTGTTACACATTTGTATTTTTGGTTTTGGAAACCTCTCATTTTGCGTCCTTTAAAAACATATATAAAAATATTACATTTTTTACGTATAAAGAAGTCGCCATAGGATTTTATAATATTTTCCTAATTAAAAATGTATACATGCTTTCAAGAGCTAACCGTGTGTAGGTGATTTTACGGTTGCCTAATGTAGTCACGATTGTTTCTTTATCAGTTAGAGATAAGCAGTGGAATTGGAACTATTGGAATTGTAAATATATCGATCTTGCTGTTCTATCCTTAATGTCAAGTCTTTTTTTCGTTTATCAGCTATGCCGAATACTTATGACTATCTAGCCGAATGAGAGTGAAAGTTCCATTCTTAACTGGGAGAATCTTATTATAAAATATAGAAATATCAAATTTATAAAACCTAAAAAATATATCTTTTTTCAATTTCTTAGCTTTCTTTTTTTAAATATTTTTAAGTCTCCTTTTTACCAAAGAGGGTTTATCTGTACTGGACTTACAGTTTAACGTGGGTCCCGAACCATGGTCTTCAGCATTAAGCCTACTGACTGGCCAGTGGCCAACTTAGAGATCGTCCCAGCAGACATCCGGTATTATCCAGAATGGTTACTGATGTGACTGGGATGGTTATTCCTTATTGGATTTTTTACTGTTGCCTATTACTATACAATTACAATTGCAAACATAAAGTACATCCGTGCCCCAGCAAGATTCGAACCCGTGACTATCGCAACACTAGGAGGACGATTCTGTCGCCTTGACCACTGCGCGAACTCCAAGGCTCCTTCTTTACTGGATTATCGAAGATATTGTAAAACTGCTTCCAGATAGAGCAATGGTAAAACTTACACACTTAATGCATCTTTTAAAATAGGACATTCCCTTCTAGAATAATGTACCTGCTCACACAACTGAAAGCCTATCAATAAATTAAGAATTAAAGTGTAAACTGTGTCAACTTCCAGCTAATTTTCCAACTTTACTACCCTCTGATTTCTTGCTTTTCTTTTCTGATACTTCAAAAAATTCCGAAAAACCTCTGCAGCGATAGAATTCATAAAGAGAAGAATCATTTTAAGTGGTGTGTGTGTATTGAAATTAACGAAAATTGCACAAAAAACTATCAGTTGGACAGCTGTAGATCCATTTTCATTTAAAACTGATATAAAACAACAGCCAATACTCGGAAGATTTAAAACAATTTCATTCACATATTTCTTCCTGATATCAGCGCCTTTGATTCAAAATATTTTCGCCCTACTTCTCCATTTCATTCAAATGACTGAACCACGATAAAGAAATCTATAATCTAATACACTTCAATCGGACTGATTTGCCGGTTGCCTATGATCAAATTGTCGACAACTTTTCATTTATTTAAATAACATTCATGATATATATGTTATAAATAAGCTTATTTTAAGATACATACGTACCATGACAATTTGAATATACTTCTGTTATTTCTTAAAATCTTCCAGAATTCTCATAAGTATAAATTTAGCTCACTTCTAGCTAAACGTTTGTTTAAAAAGTTAATAACACTCAATAGTGTCTGAGATTTACTGATCTTTGAACTGTTAGAGTAGATTTGCGTGCCTTACAAGTAGATTATACACTTACATATTAAAAAAAAATTATAAAATGTATTATCACGATGAGTGAGCTAAATTTTATAGACTTTATTTATTTTTGTTCATAATTAATAGATGTTCATCCCGTGTTTCTTGCTTTAATGATTTCCCTAGACCTTTGTTAGATGTCTAGCCAAATCAAGCTGAAGTTTTTCCATAAAGTGATATAACTGTCATTAGCATAGAACTAAACTTGATGAATCCAACTGAGATGCTGTTATTTATCAGTTTTTTAAATTTGAATAGATAAATAGATATTAATCTAAATTGTATGCATATAGTAGAATATAAAATACGTGTAGTAGATAGGTTAAATAATGGTTTCGTTTATTTTCACTTAGTTATTACAACGATTATTATCTATATATTTTATTTTTAAATGTTTTTTTTTGTTGAAAATATATGTTTGATTATTTTTAAATTTTTAGTGAGCTCCTTGTTTATTTTTTGAAGTCGGTTCAATCTTTTTGTTAAAAATATTTTATTCGATTATCTTGAGCTCTTAAATTATCTGAATTGTCTATAAAGAGAACTATTCGCCAAGTTCACACCCAAGTTATACTGTTGACTTTTTTCACTGCAGAATTAATATCTGTAAATATTTATTGGTATAAATTTTTAGCGAATGAATTAGTATAAGTCCAATAAGTTCTCGGAAATGATGCACACAATTCTGGAAACAACTACAAATGCGTTCTCTCATTTCCGAAATATTTCGACTTATAACCTGGTATTTCGGTGATCTTACGTGATGATACTATATACTTTCTTTCACTTCAAAAAGGTATTTCTTGAGAAAATTAATACAATATGTATATTAATAAAAATATTTTTCATCAATTATTTTTTTAACTTTATTCTTTTCTTTTGGAGTAACTCAACAGTCCAAATATTAAGTGCTTGCATATATTCTGATCATTTTTCGTTTTAAAAATGAATTCATTGAGAAAAATTAGTATAATTTAGACTATAAATTATTTAGACCTATAAATTAGTTTTAAAGAACTTTTCAAAATAATTTTTAGCTTTATTGTGAAAAATTGGCACAATGTATTTTCCATCGATAGTCGCTATTTTTCCCATCTTTAAATTTACGGATTTCATCTCAATAACGATGCATCTTTTGAGACTATCCATGAATCGACCCATTTTTGGTATCTTTATAAGAAGTGAAGCGCTGCTCAGCCAGGTCACGACTCATATGTCGGAACAAGTAGTAATCAGAGGAAGCAGGTTCTGTAGAATATTGAGGATAGGGTAGTTCCCATCTTAATGTTTTTAGTTATGTCTTCACAGTTTGTTTAAATTAATACACACCCTTGTGATCCACAAATGTTTGTGATCAAAATACCTAATATGAAGACCTGGATATTTGGATTCCATAACTATAAGTAGTAAAATTTAGATATGATTCTGGAAAGTACTGTTTTATATTCAAATTTTTGAATATATGAATGATTGAAAATGGAGATAGTATAGGAATTCTTGAATTGATATATAAATGTGTTCAATATCGCCAGTAAGCCTAAATATATATTCAAACAGATTATATTTATTGTTGCATAAGGGATTACTGTAGCTGGAATAACCTAGAACCTACTATTTCTACATTAATGCATATCAAATGTTAATGATTACTTCGTGTTTTACCCATTGTTACAATTGGTTAACACAAACTATATAGGTTAATTTCAAAATGTAAACATTGAGTTCAAGTGTAAATTCAAAATAAGCAATACTAAACTAATTAATGTTGCTTTGTCCAATAACAAATACGTCACTAAATTACCAAAAGAAAACTAACAATATTTCAATAAAAAAATTATATTGGTTTTGTATTATCTCTATTTCAGTGAGAAACTGTTCAGGGACATGGCTGATCATTTAGCAGCAGATGGATATAAAGATGCAGGCTATGAATATATTATGATCGATGATTGTTGGGCCAGTAAAGAAAGAACTAATGATAGTAAACTACAACCGGATCCTCAAAGATTTCCCAGTGGCATCAAGGCTTTGGCTGATTATGTACGTATTAAATAATTATTTGAATTAATTTTGATAATTCCAAAGTTTTCTTGATAAAAATGGTATAGAATATTATTTTTCAAAGTATAGAACATCGACAGCAGCTACTTAACATATTTCCATTTTCTTAGCACTTGATTTCTACATATTTTGAGGCAATCTAATATGCTGCGTGGGAGAGGATACACATATTAAAAAATACAAGCGCATTCCTCTATTCTTATTCATATTAATACAGAAATATATAATTAGTTTTAAATAACAATATGGAAAACAGCTTAAGCTCCAATATGAATAGCCAACTAAAATGTTACTGTTTAGATAGTGAAAATTATGGGGGATATTTCTGATGAATCCATCACTCCGATTTTGATTGCGTGTTTGCTTATTTGCTTTGTAACGGCGATATACCGCCTGGTAATTTAACATGACTTCAGTTTGAATGAAGATGTTACTTGATATAATTTATTAATGATGAAAATCGAGCTGTATCTGGAATTGAAGACTCTACTTATCCTTGTAGTTACTCTCTCTGGTCCCATTTGGTGGATGGGAAATTTGAATTAATAAATCCCGTTCTGAAGCTTGATTCGTTGAGATTTTCAGGGAGGAACTCATTTAAATGTGGTTTTCTCATTTGGATGAAACACGTCCATTTGCAATTTTTTTGAATGTTTGGATGTTAACGAAAAAACGAAGATAGATTAATGTTGATCGTTCCACACTTACTCCAAACATTCCTGGTGTAATTAAGTAGAGTTCGAGAGAAACTATCGCAACTGAAGCTTTAAGGTGAGAAAAGGTTGTCAAAGATCTCTGGGCGTAAACTGTTGCAAATAAGAAACATTCAAGTTTTCACATCAAGCATTCCAGTCCAGGAAGTAAAAAAAGGCCATCAAAGGGGGACTGAAGTCACTTTGAACTAACGTAGGAACTGCATACTTACCAGTAAAATAAAAAAATGAATTTGGACATAAACTAACAGTTCCTGGTGAAGGATCACCAAAAGTAAGATTGTAGCAGCTTAGTTTTTTACATCTGTGAATCTGTCGTACATATTATGAATCTGGAGTCATCAATTATATATATATATATATATATATATATATATATATATATATAGATTCTTTAACTACTAAGGTGTATGAATGTTCTACACAGTCACACTTTTCAAGATCACCTAAATACCAGGTTATAATAGTTATTATCAGTTAACATCTCGGAATCTCCCGGAAATGAGAGAACGCATTTGTAGCTGTTTCCAGAATTTTGTGCATCATTTCCGGGAACTTATTCGCAAAAAACTTAAACCACCAGATATTGACAGACATTCATTCTGCAGTGAAAAAAGTTATCAGTATAACTTGGGTGTGAACTTGGTGAATAGTTCTCTATAAAGAAAATTCAGATAATTTAAGAGTTGCAGATAATCGAATAAAATATTTTAACAAAAAAATTGAACTGACTTAAAAAAATAAATAGTCGCGATTTATTTTCTTGTCAGAAAGAGCAGGACAAAAAGTCATGGATTAGTTCATTAGAAATGATTTTTTATAATTTTAGCTATACATTCCTTACATATAATAGTATGTATGTAGTATATTATTAGCTGATAAAATTGAATGAAACTGTTATTGCAGATATATATCTGTCAATTGAATAAATAGGCCAAGTGACAACCACTTGGTTTGGTCATATATTGTAAGAGTAGTCAAAGATACGCTGTCGGCCACTCAAATAGGAAGTTCTGCCATACAGATCATACTTACCAGATATAACGCGTTCTAATTACCTTTTATTCAGATTTATGCATCATTGCGTGGCTGGAGTAAGGTTTCCGAAGGCTGAAAAAATGCGAAAATGGATGCATGATGGGGCCGCTGCGTCAATAAATTCAATGCAAGCTCTTAATATTTCAAACAAATATAATACCAATACCGTTCTAAAACCGGCACCAAACGCTCACGTCTCCAAGTTTATAGTTTCAGTAACGTTTTAGTCAGTTTATGTAACGAGAATGAGAATGAGCTTTGTCTAAAGAAATTGGCTATTAAAATCAATGCACTTTTGAAATAATCCGTTCTTTTCCAAAAGCAGGATCGTTCTTTTTTGACACCGGAAAGAGTTTAATACTAACATATCTATCAATATTACGGATAATAATGTTTCGGGTACACTACTTTCGTAAATAAAATGTCAATATTAATTATACCACTGAAAATAAGTAAACTTGATAGACATATTTAAAGCCAAAAAAATTGTGTGGATAACGTTAATAATAGTTCCTTATTCTCTTTTAGATTCATGCTAAAGGACTCAAGTTTGGAATGTATGCGGATTATGGAACAAAAACATGCGCCGGATATCCGGGCAGCTTGGATTATCTTGAAAAGGACGCCCAAACATTCGCAGAATGGGATGTAGATTATTTAAAATTTGATGGATGTTATTCCGAAGTGGCGACGATGGATATGGGTTAGTACAATAAGATAATTGATGCCAATGATGTAATTTTATACTGTTTTGCAGGGTACACACTTATGGGAAAATTCTTGAACGAAACCGGACGACCCATAGTGTATTCATGTAGTTGGCCAGCTTATGAGGAACCATTGGGAATTCATGTAAGATAATATATAATAGCTCTTAGAATGAAACTATCAAATTAGTGACAATTGGAAATTTCGTTATGTTAAAAATTTTTTTTTAAACTTCCATTTTCAGTCAGTCGTGACCATGTGTCATTATAAAATCAAAATAAGTGATTATTCAACAATAGCAATATTTGAAGAATATGGTAGGTTGAATATATTACGAATCACTGACTATTCGGGACGGGACGGAATTAATATACCACTTATGGCCTTGGAACAAAAGAGAAACTTTATTTTGATCCCTGGTAATTTATACCCACTCGATACAAGTCACAGCGCCCTCTACTAACTTTTCTTCCTCCTTTCTATACTGGCTCTTGTATCGAGACAAGTCATATATTTAACACTCCCCTTCAATTTAAATGTACTATATAACTTAACCTCATTAAGATTGTAAACAAAGATTACAAAAGTACATTTAAATTGCCAGAACAAAACTATTACATTCTACATACAGATCTGTTCAAACTTAAAACTATTTTATTTCTACATCGCGAGAATTTTAACTTTAATTAATAATTTACTAAAATGAATCTACACAATTATGTGATAAACAAACGTAACAGTCAGTTTTCTACTTAAACACAATTCTCTCCTTGAACAATCATAGAAATAGTCGCCAAAACACTGTCCAGTTTACTATCGATTATATAGTTTGTTCTTGAGCTGATAAACATACACATGTATTTCTCTTCGAATAAGTTTCTTCCATGCCTCCAGGTTGTTTTTATCAAATGGCATGAATCCCTTAAAACTTCCCAGTTGTTTACCATACCAGTCTTCATAACTTGCTCCTTCAAGTCCACTTCCGCTTTACATTAGTTCATGGCCTTCTGGTATCATAACTAATTGGTCACCACTGCCGTCTTCTTAACTTGTTCCTTCAAGTCCACTTCTGCCTTAAATGGTCATAGTCTTCTGGTATCATTGAGGTATCATAACTAATTGTTCACCACTTCAGTCTGCTTCTAATATTGTACTGAATTTTGTTTTCTCCAGTTTTCTAACTTTATCACCTTCACTTATTACCTTCAACTCAAATCATTCAATAACATTATTCTGCTTTATGGACTTTCTTCTGTTCTTTATCTCTATATTCCAAATCAATTATTAATGGGTGTTCACTTTTGTTTTTTTCTTTTCTTTTAACATTCTTCACAGTTCCCTTTGTTTTATTCTTCTTGTCATCTAGACCAGATTCATCATTATCAAATCCTAATATCTTTGTTATTTCCATTACTATCAAAATCATTATCACTCCATTTCCAACTCGAAATCAGAATATTTTTAATATAACCTAGAACTGTCTAAGTGCTCTTGAATGCTTTTTTTTTCATCATCACTCAAACTCTTGATTTCTTCTTCCAGTTGCAAAACTATATTCATTAGTTCACACACAGATTCTTCTTTGGAATTTTCTATGCTCGCCTTATATTAGTCTCTCTATATATTTTCTAAATGGTATATCTTTAATTATTTCTTCACTATTATCCATATTGAAGTTGACTTCCATTGGCGTACCAAATTGATCTGCTTAGATGCGATCTTGTAACTAACGAAACTTACATCCTTTAAATTATTAACTTCTACGTAGAATTCCTCAAGCAGTCTTTAAATTATGTGTTTTTGATGAATCTTAATCTCTTCTATCGCTGCTTCTTCTATAACTTCATAGAGACTGTCCATTAAATCCACTATACACTCTTCATGTCATTTTGTGTTCCAACCTTTAGGTAAATTTCTCAATCCATACAATGCTCGATTTAATTGTTGGTACCTTGTTTAGTTCGTATACAGAACTAAATTTAATTAATTAATAACTTCCTGTTTAATCTTTCCGCATTTCCATTACTTTGCGGTGAATGAGCTATTGCTTTATTCTAAATGAATTCCCTTTTTCCTACAAAATAGCTTTACTCCATGCTGTCTTTCTAATTCATTAATGTATTTGAAATTCTCTTCAGCTTCATTTTCTGTCTTAAGGAATTTTACTCTGGTACAATGGGACAATTCATCTAGTATTTTCTATCCTTTATAAATCTCCCTCCATCTTCAGATATAGGGTTTATTAGCCTATAAATATCTGAATAAATTAATTCTTCGATTGCACTTGTTCTTGTCTATAGCTTCTACGCACGTAGAACAAGGTTTATCTATCTTCTTCACCAATAGAATTGATATTTATATCAAAATTTTAATATTTTGTAACTAAACTCAAAGTAACTTTGTTCTCCATCCTTACAAATTAAAAATTCTTCTTCATTGGGTTCCATAGCTTTTCATTCTACCTGTAATTCTGTTCAACCCCTTGTTCCTAGTTTCCAATACTTCTCTGGTCCTTGCAACCTATACATGGTTGACTTTCTAAACTCGTCTACATTACTAATTGGTATATTGATAACAATGTTTCTTTATCCTACCGATAATTAGGTTGAATCCCATATTACTCGTTTACTAATGTTTCCCTGATCGTTGCAAATTATACACGTGGTTGATTCTCTAAACGTGGATTACTTCATTACTAATTACTACATTGACTACAATGTTTCCTTGTATCCTACTGATAATTCTGTTGGATCCCACGTTACGTTTACTAGTGCTTCACTGATCCTTGTATATTATACACGTGATTGACCTTCCAAACTCTTAACCACTGCACCACTATTTACTACATTGACTACAATGTTTTCTTCTAACCATTCTTATAATTCTGTTGGATCCCCCGTTACTAGTTTACTGGTGCTTCACTGATCCTTGTATATTATACACATGGTTGACCTTCCAAACTCTTAACCACTGCACCACTATTTACTACATTGACTACAATGTTTTCTTCTATCCTACTTATAACTCAAGATCACATTTTTCTAGTTTTCTGGTGTTCCTTCTGATGGTCATTGATCTTTGAGTGCTCTAGTGCTCCGAAATTAATTTCCGTCTGTTGCATACAGCCATCTTGTTACTTCCTCTTTCCTTCGTGTATATATAACTATATATATACTATACCGAACCAAACACTTTTTTCCTAATCTCCATTCCCCTGCATTCTCCGTCGTCCCCTACTACTTCTCATTTACACCGAGAATTCTGGGCCCATAACCTATTACGAATCACTGACGATTCGGGACGGGACGGAATTAATACACCACTTATGGCCTTGGAACAAAAGAGAAACTTTATTTTGATCCCTGGTAATTTATACCCACTCGATACAAGTCACAGCGCCCTCTACTAACTTTCCTTCCTCCTTTCTATACTGGCTCTTGTATCGAGACAAGTCATATATTTAACAGAATATACGAGTTTTAGCCGTTTTCATATATATGAATGAATATTTTAGAGCTGAAACTTTGTTTTGTCGCATCTAAGTATGATGACCATTTGTCTTTCAATGCAGTGTTCAACCTTGGACCCCCTCACCTTATGTGATCTGTAAGATTGAGATCTTTCAATAGCGATGACCGTGTTAAAACAATTTCTACGTGTGGGAATTTTTTCTGGGAGTGTATTAGAAATGAAGTCATACAATTGTACAAAAATTAACCTTACGACTAGAAGACATAGTGAGGGACATTTTAATTAATAAAAAGTAGACACTCTCACCGAGCCCCGCTTATAGATTGATGATGATCAATCATTAATTGTTTTTCAAAAACTACTGTGTAAAAACGCCCATGTATAATAAGTGTAGTGTGCTTGATTTAGTTTCTGTGGGAATGCAAAGCCTGCTTTAATGTATTTACATTATAATTATTGCATGTGGTACCGACTGCACGTTTTCTTATAAAAGTTCGTGATCTCCAAAAAGCATATCTCTTTTTTCAGTTTTTTTTAATGCATTGTGACCACTCACTAACTCACTTGACCAAAGATTCCGTTGCATGGTAATGCTTTCTATTTCTTTAAGGGACGAAAATCTTCTTCTTCTTCCAATAGCTCCTTATGTAAAACATGTACTTGTCGATTCTCTGAAGGTTCGTTTATTTAACTATAGCAGCTCTTTCAGAGTTTTTACTGCCCACTACCTCAATTGTGTAATTACACCTTAATGTCTATCAATCTATCAATCATATATACAAATAGGGTGGATCCATATGATAAATTACATAATATAAGTGCACTATTTAGATTTTTCGATTATTTATTGAGAAAAATTGATACGATATATATTAATTAAAATATTTTTCAGCTGGTTTGGTTGTACTGTTGCGATAGTCGCGGGTTGGAATCCTGCTGGGGCATAGTCGTAAATTTATATTTGTGCAAAACAAGAGTGCAAAATCCGACAAAAAAATGATCCCAGTCACGCTAGTAACCAGGCTGGGTAAGAACGGATGTCTGGGATGCTTTCTAAGTTGGTCACTCGCCAGGCGGTAGGCTTAATGCCGAGGACCGTAGTTCGTAGCCCACGTTAAAGTGTAGGTTCAATCCAGATAAACTCATAGTTGGTAAAAGGAAACTTTAAAATATGTATATAAAAATATTTTCCATCATTTTCAACAAATTCTTTCCAACATTGGTGACACCGTGTTGAAATAAAATTGTTGTTTTGCTAGCGATCTAATAATTGACCCATCTATTTTGCATTGATCTGAACAAGTAGTAATCAAAAAGCGGTATGTTTTGGGAGTACGTTTGTTGGGAAGAACTTCCTACTCGAGCTGCAACAATGTATACAGAAGATTAGTTTGCATCTGTTACTCGCTATTGCTGGCCCTTTTTGCAACTATACGCCATTCAGCTTATTAAGATGACTTTAGTATCATCTGCAACCATCATAACAGTAATAGACATCACCTTTGTTATCGCACCATATGCACATCGAGACTTTATGGCCATGAATATTCTTCGGTGTCTATTTAGATACCTCTTTTGGATTAGTCCGTGCTTTTCTAGCACTTTGGATTGTCATAGAAGATCCACATTTCATCGCCAGTTACAATACACTACAGAACACCCTCTTTTTGCTTGTTAAGCAATGAATCTGCGATTTGAATCGATTCGAAATTGCATTTTCAGTCAATTCGTGTGACAGTGGATGGATGGATTTTTCCCATTACATATACACATATCGAAACAGTTGATCTGTCAACTGCTAGGCTATCCTTTAAGAGGATTATCCAGATTTGTGTCTAATAAGCCTTGCATTTCATTGTTTTCAAACTTTTATGGTTCTCTAGGCCGCACTTTGTCGTCGTTGGTATCAAAATCACCGTTTATAAACAGTTGAAATCAATATCAAGAATTAGGATATAATAGAGTAGCATCAACATATGCTTCTAGCTAAAAACGTGTTATTTTATATAAGAGAATATTAAAATGATTTAATTTAATAGTTAGGTTAGATTGTTTATTAATTATTTGCATTACAAATATATGCAAGTCTCTTTTATGTTTTGTTTGAAAATGTATGACCTGTATAAAAAGTTTGTACAGTAATTTATGGGATTATTTTGCGTCATTTGGCGATATTCTGTAATAATCCCAGATAACAATCCATCATTTTTTTTTGTCGTTCAGTTGACAGACCAATAAAAGAATGTGGCAAATAAAGGAAAGCCTCTCAATTTTACTGTTAATAATTCAGATCGAAAAAGATCTAACTTCCTTCCTGCTTTATTGCTTCCAAAGCTTTTAAGGTCTTATATTATCGATAAGTTATTGCAATTTTCTTATCTTTTAAAATATTTTATAACTGCACTTATAAAATAATTTCTACAATTTATCATCATAGAACATTTTTGTTTTTCTATGTCTTGCAAATTGAATAGAATCACATCTTTTGAAACTAGCAAACCTCCCTTAAACATATTTGGTCAATTTAGGTCAGACCATGACATAGACTAAGATAGTATACCATTCAATAGCATATTTTTAACAGTAGTAGTAAAACAGTAAAATAAATAGAGTTGGACACCTCATGTTCATAGAAAATACTACATATTTATGCAATATAAGTATATATCATAGTTACTTATTATTTAAACCAACAGTTATTTAAGATGTTCTAAAATAAATGCTTAATAATAGTTCTTTTGTAGGGACGAACAATGAAATTAATTCCAAATCTTAATTATTTTAAAAAATTTCATGAAAATGCGCGTGTCAATTAATGCAAACAAATTGTTTTAAATAAATACAAAACTTAATTATTTTTAAAAGTCTCAACAAAAAACGTGTGTCAATTGATGCGTGAATGAATGTCAATTGTTTTAAGTAAGTAAATAAAACACTAAAACCTTTGATGATATTGAGGAGCACGATACTTCACCGTTTAAAACCTTGTTGGGTGTAAATTTCCAACAGTAAGTACTAATTCGAGACAACTCGTCTATGTGATAAATATTTGTTGCCATGAATAGTTTTAAGTGGTTATGTAATATCAGTACAGACAAAGACAGAGAATATTATTAAATGATAAGGATTCACGTGTATTGTGAAACTGTCAATTTAATGGCTCTTTGGCGTATGCAAGGTTTAGCTACAGTGATACCAGTCCCAATAAATTAATACTTCTCATTATCTTCTCTGTATAAAATGAACACAAAGGCTCTGATTAAATTCAGATTTATTTAAAAAAATTAAAGTTATAATACAAATTAATTTATCACTACTATTCTACTGTACTTGCATGAATACTGATTAATCAAACTTCTGATTTCCTGCGTATTGTCCAGTAGCTATATTGCTTGCATATTGCTGTGATTCAGTAACCTTATTTCATGGTTTAAGGCGAAATATTGGATCAATTAGTGTATCCATATGATTTCGAGGTCATCGTGCAGTTCTTCGTTGATTACGTAGAGATAAGCATTGATAATTAACCATAGAACTGTGTTTTGGGTGCGTAGTATTACTACTTGTCTTGACGTTTTAGTCCAACCCCATATTTGCACTCCATAGGTCCAAATTGACTTTATGACTGACAATCTCTTTGATTCTAGGGGTAGTTGAGAGTATCTTCTGACTAACCAAAACAGTTGCTTGACTATGAGTCTAATCTGCTTTGCTTTTCGTCTAACATCATGTTTCCAATTTAACCTACAATCGAGATATATTTGGAGGTATTAAACTGATTTTGTTTAAGGAATCGGACTCTTGAGGATATTGAATTTGATCTTTTAATTGATTTTTGTCATTTCTCAAAATTAAAATGGGCAGATTTGTAGCTATAAAGCGGTATTTTTCACACTCTAGTCCATTTGTAGATATTGTTGACCGCTACATGTACTTTTTCTACAACAGATAGAGATCCTTCGATACACCTTATGTTATGATAACTGATATGATTCCAGCAGTCAAGACTAATTCCGCGATAGCAATATGCTCATTTTGTAGATTCCAACTGCCATATCCAGTTAAAATCTTGTATCACATCCAGGAATTTCTATAAATGATTTAATATGTTTTAACAGCAGTTTCTCAAATAATTTTGATATCGCAGGTAGCAGCGAAATAGGCCTATAAAATCCAACTTGTTTTTGTTTTTCAACAATGCCGGTTTGTCAGGTTTTTAAGCATAATTAATCGAGAAATCTTAAGACATTCCGACAACGTGCTTCAGTCTCAAACATGCATTGAATATATATGTCAATATGATTATTGCTTTTTATGGCAACTCTTTTAATACTACTTGTACCACTTCTGCTAACTCTGACTATGAACATGTAATGCGCAGAAGGGAACAAACCTGCCATTAAGTGCCGACAGGAACCACTTTCGGAGGTGTTTATGTATACTTCAAATTTATCAATAAATCATAACCACACCTTAATTAATAGTGTATCCAATTAATGTATTTTACTTTGATAAGAGAATATATTTACCTTTTTACGTTTAGTCGTTGCTTCCTTCGTTGTAAAAGTAATGTAAAATGTAAAATGCTCTGAAACAAGTTCATTAACATTTCCTTTGAACTGTTTCTCTCACAATGTTGTGACTCATCATTAAGAGTTTCCTCCTCAGGTTTCACATCTTGAAATGGTAGTTTAATATATTCATTTCAACATCCAGGTTTCTATTGAAATTGTAAATCTCTAGACAAAATAAGGCTTTGATCCTTTTCAATCCAAATTCTAAACCGTTCATCACCATCATATCCTATGAAGTGCCCTTTTACGGCTTTTGTATCCATTTTTCTTCTTTTCTGACTAGGAATATGGGCATATCATGTTGCTAACTCAGCCCACAATCCTGCTGGAGGTCACTTCTGGATTCGAATATTTCAAGGTCCTAGCATTTCAACTACAGCTCTATTGTCTCACTCACAAACTCCATTCTACTCAGGAGTGTAAGGTACCGTCAACTTATCTGTAATTTTATTTTGCGTAAGATAGATCTAACCTCTTCATTATGAAACTCCTTGCCATTATCACTCAGCATCTCTTTTACTGAACATCCCAATGTCTTTGTGTGTCTTAGAAAGTCCTTCAGTGCTTCAATTACCCCTGACTTTTGTGCTATAAAATAAACATACCTAAATTTTGTCTAATTATCATTAAACAAAACAAAGTAACGTTTCTTTCCGAATGATTCATTAAAATATCCACACATATCTGTTAATATCAATTCACCTGGAGTTTTTGACATATCTCTTGTACCAAATGGTAAACGATGTCCATATGTACATGGTTCACAGATTTCTGATTTTATCTATCTTGACATCAATACAAAAATCCCTCTTGAGTTTTGTTTTAACGTGACGTTTATCTTGATGACCCCATCTCTCATGATACAACTGTAACAGATCAGATTTACCCTCGACAACAGAACATGCATCAACTTGATGTTCAGGTACTAATGATTTAATGGCTGCTTTGTACAGAGTACCATTTACTGTACAAGAACCAGTTAACTTCAATTGGCCATGAATCTTGATCGAACAGAACATAGACGTTGATTCAAACTTACTATTGTTGTTTCGGTTATAAGCAGCTAGAACAGAAAACACAATTTTGGAAATATTCACTATATACCAGATATCCTTCAATGTAATTATCTCACATCTGTCTTTTACTGTTGATGAGAACCGAATTGTTCCTTTTCCATAAGAATATAAAAATTCTTTCCCGGCGCTTGTGGATGCTTTGACCGAATGCTTCGTAGCTGACAAAATAATTAGACCTATTTGTCACATATTTTATAAACCCATTGTCAATCCACCAACTGTTTTCGCCTGCTTCCGCAGAAAAAATCTCTCTGCATGTCGTTAATAATACTGTGTTTGTCTCCACTGTCTTGTACTTTTCCTTCTTCAGTGTTGCACCCTTAGGCGGTCGTCCAGGCCCGGTTGTTTGCAATAGTTACAAGTACTTTTTTCCTTAAACTTATTTCTCATTCTGCTACCCTGATTTACTTTACTTGATTTTACTACTAGAACCTCCTATTCAACTTTTACATCACTGACAATTGTAAAATTCCTTTCAAACATGTAAAGTTGTTCTTTTAGCTCCTCGAATATCCTCATGTTATTCCTAGTTAATAACATCCAGCTTGATTTGAAAGTTTCAAAATTTGCTGGTAAAATATGCAAGACTTGCATACTAACATTAAATCAGGTAATTCATTTTCGTTTTTGGCTTTAAGTCCGTTATTTAATTCATTCCACAAACCTGTGTTGCGACATGTTTTTCTTGAATCCAACCAAATACAAAAAATCGGTATATATCTTAAATAACTGATCCTTGAACGATGCTTCGAAATTTTGCTTCAATACCTCCTACACTTCATAAACCCTTCTCTTTCTCCATAATTTTTTGATATAGATCATCTGTTACTGAACTTGTAATCATAGACTTGGCATACATCATCTTGTCATCAGCGTCTGCCGCTAACGTGCCCGGTTTTACTAATTTGCCGTCTATATCTCTAAAGCATCTAAAGCTCCCTCGTGGTAATCCAGCAAATCTCGAATTTTACGTTTCCACATCGGCCATTCCGTTTCACTATTTAGCGCTTTCATGAGTTTAATTAAACCTATTTCTATTTATTTTCTAACTATTTAATTTCAAAATAATCTCAAGGAAAAATATCTATTTTCTTTTTGGACACGAAACTAGGCCCGTAACCTGTTGAGATTTTACGGTTATTAATTGATATTCTGAGATTACTTTTAACAAACAGCTTTATTTAATACGCCTATCTAAACAGTTGAAGACTCTATATAAACGAACTAATGAATTATCTATGCACAACAACAAACAACAACAACGTGGTTTGTTTCTTGACTAACTCTTATATGTCCGACAACTACATAACTCGAAAGTCCTTAGAAACTAGTAGCATTTCATTATTGTATTTAACGCAGATTAATTATTTTAACTAAAGAAGAAATATTTACTTTAACACATTTAGTATTCATTCCCTCCTCATACATTCTAACCAAATGCTCATGTATATTCTGAACAATTACACACATAATATATATATATATATATATATATATATATATATATATATATATATATGTACACAAAGCTTGCACACTCTATGATACGATTTTCGACAGTTATCCCATACTAATTAAATAATCACCTTAGTAGTGTCCACTCTCATCACCCTGTCATCGTAATTATCAGCATGAAATCATAATCCCACATTCAGAAAGTTTCATTCAGTGAATGTCACTTCCTGAGTCACTATTCGAATTAATAACAAAGCCAAGCTTTCCAATATAACACGTGTTCACGATTCCAGTATTCGCAAACCATAGACTATATTTTCTAATACGTTAAATTGAATACAATATATTTTAAAATCATGTTTTTTTTTTAGTCGAACTATACTAAACTGGCTGAAATTTGTAACCTGTGGAGAAACTGGGATGATATTGATGATGCGTGGAGCAGTGTCACCAGCATATTGGAATGGTTTAGCACTAATCAGGCCAGATTTGCGGACAGTGCTGGCCCAGGTCATTGGAATGATCCAGATATGGTAAACTTATCTCGCTTTTAAATCTTTCTGCAGTTTTTTATCCGAGATATTTCAATTACACTTCACTCATTTCCAAAACTTTTTTAATTAAATTATTGTACTATTATTAAAGTTAATCTGAAATTCATTTAATTCGATTGCGTGTGGACAATTCGGTTTCTTGATGTAAAAACAATTGCTACAGGGGATGTACAAAATAATATGAAGATCCAACATATACAAAATATGTATTTATTAATAAGGCACTGAACCAGACCATTTGCTTTCAAATCCTCTACAATTGCACTACAGTAGAGTATTTGAAGAGTTTCTAACGGACTGCTGTCCTATTATCGTACCAACACATCCGCAAATAGCTTCAATGATATTTGATATGGAAATATACTACTCACTAATTTTCCAACACTAGTTTTGTTGCTTTAAAATTCTCCTATAATAGAAATTCTGATGGTATCTCCTGATTATATCCTATTAATAACTACAAGCATTAGTCAGCATGATCCACAAATATATAAACTGTAAAATGCAGCGTATTAGCTTGAACTCTGCCCATGTCAATATTGCCTTGCTTCGAGAAGACATAAACGTAATTATATCTCAATATATCTTATTATATCAATGAATTCATGAATTGGAAATATCATGTTAAACAAAAATTTAAGCAGATCGGACTCAAATTGAGCAACTGTACTGGTTATTCGGAAGATACTCTCAACTAGACCTGGTGCCAAAGAGATTTATCAGTCAATAATATAGCACCATTTAGACATATGTAGTTGTACTAAGTCATCAAGCTGATTTATAATCCTCTATTGCCAAAACAAAATTCTTCGATTAATTTGGTTACTAACTCACAACAAAGTAGCAGGAACTTAAGCAAACCACACGAACTTGTATACAATAAAGCAGTAATAAATCAATTTATAATTAAGATTATACTCAGCGTTTCTACTAAAAGAAATTATATTTAAAAAAATATGATTTTAATATAAAATACTTAATATAATATGCATAGCTCAAGTCATGTCTTCTATTTTCCCAAAAATCTCTAATATTTCATAAACACTAACCAAAACTGTTGTTAATAAGTGTGTTTTCTTTCCAGTTGATTATTGGTAATTATGGTTTGAGCTATGAACAGGCCAAAGCCCAAATGGCCATATGGGCAATAATGGCAGCCCCATTGATCATGTCTGTTGACCTACGGACCATTGAAGCAAATTTCAAAGAAATAATCTTGAACAAAGATATTATAGCCATTAATCAGGACAAATTAGGTATCCAAGGACGTTTTATTCTGAAAGTAAACGTATACAATATTTTGTTAATACTTTATTAATTAGTCCCTTTTCATTAGAGGGATAAAATTGACATATGGACCAGACCAATCAGTCCAATAATAGATGGAGATCATGCATACGCTATCGGTTTGTTAAGCAATCGTATCGATGGCTACCCTTACCGAGTGAACTTCACCTTGGCTGAACTAAATTTAAAACACAAATCAGGTTATACGATCAAGGTAAGACTTATCAGCCAGGACTGACCCTCGTGTTATTTCTAGTTGTCTTATTGTTGCACGCTTCACGTATATGCTAATAATCATCGATGGAATAGTACGATATACTTGTGTCGATAGTTTTGTTATTGTTTTCAATTATTTTTAGGATGTCTATGCCTCGACTGTAATAAATACATTGGTGAAGCCAGATGATGTTATCTATCAAAAAGTCAAGCCTTCAGGTAAGATCGTACTGATTACATAATTTTTGGAATTTGTAGAAACACTAATACAAAGATATACTGTGAAAAAAATTAAATTTTAAGCACCGTAATTTAACTAATTTTGAGAGTCCTCCAAACTGTATTGAGTAAAATTCCGTACATTTTTACTTTTCAAAGTGTTATTCATTGCTAGTCACCTTCCCAACATTTCACAAATTCAATGATAAAAAACAGTTTCTAGAAATCGATGGGTATTTTATGAATTGGTTCAAGAAAACAAATTGAAAGATGTAGCACAATAAGGTCATAGCAGGTTATATCAGAGTACTAGATGACTTCGTATCACCCACAAATTTTCTTCGACAATAACAATAGCCATTTTGCCGGCTTGGTTAGCGCAGTTGTAAAGGCCAAAGGACAGTCCTCCAACTGTTGCGGTAGTCGCGGGTTCGAATCCTACTAGGGCATGGTCGTACATATATGTTTGTGATTGTTTAACATTTGTAATTGTCCTTACGCAAGAGTGCAAAATCCGACAAGGAAAATGATTTCAGTCACGCCAGAAACCAGGCTGGGTAAGACCGAATGTCTTCTGCGATAATTTTTAAGTTGGTCACTCGCCAGTCGATCAGCTTAATGCTGGGGACCATTGTTCGGAGCTCACGTTAAACTGGAGGTCCAGTCCAGATACCCTCGTTGGTAAAAAAGAGACTTTAAAATTTATATAAAAAATAGCCATTTCGATTATTGTCGGTGAATTTATTTCCTCGAGTGCTCACCGGCAAGGGTTTGCTCAGGTCTGATAGCGATATTGCGGCACATCCGATGCAATGCCGATTTGAACATTTTGACTAAATTGTTCTTCTGATGAAGAAACATTTGTACTTCTTGTGTAACAATTCTCTTCACTGTTGGATTGTGAAAAAAAACGCCTCATCAATTTCTGCGTCAAGATTGTCCATAAAATAAAACTGTAAAAATTGATAGTCTGTTTCTGGGAGTGGTAACCAGCGCTCCTCATAAGGAATACATTTGTCCTTGTTTCTGCAAGTGTTTGAGATTTTTTAAACTTATTTCTGATACAAATTTGAATGTTTCTAAAACACTTTCATTTATAATACCTTTAAATTGGGCATGAAATACTCCTGTACAATATGCGTTACGTCAAACGGCATTACTTGGAGAGAACTATTATATTTTTAAACGTTGACGAAGAAGTAATTAGAATAATTTCTCGAAAATTAATGAGAGAAGGGATCTGGCAGTGGGACCAAGTTATCTAACATGTTCATCTTTTTCACAATTTTCTCCGGGAGAATGATGTGAATAAATTGAAGTGATGATGAGGCCTTTTAAAGATTTCTCGAACATACTAGGTGAAGGATGCTGTTTCTACCTCCATGACCTCTAATAGATCCAATAAAATGTTCTAGGTAATCTTGGTTAAGATTTGTTAAACAAATGTTGTTATTTGTAAATTTAGACAAAATAGATTTCTTTAGGGTAATAAATCCCCTCAAAGCAGCAATTAAATGTTTAATTTTTACAAATATTTTCTTAACAATTTAATTTTCTTAAAATGTACAATAGCTCTACTATAAAATGATTAAACACCTATTGTTCTAAAAAGTTAAAGTATTACAAATATTTTAGGGATATTTTATAATTAAAAGTAGTATTTATTACTACCAATTATCCAGTTATCTTAATTATTACCTTCTTGTAAGACTTCTTTATATAGAGACATCACACTGACAGCATACGAACAACTTGGTAGATTAGTTGAATTTTATTAGTACTTACATCCTCATCAGTAGATTTTGATTTTCTGTAAGAAAACAAGATATAAACAGACATGTAGTAGATAGATAATTTTATATGTACCTGATAAAAATTATGTTGGATATGCATTTAGCCTAATACCTGTTCGTGAAGGAAGGGTAATTCTAAATTTTTCACTACAATGTCCGTAACAGACACCATGACGTTGACATATTTGCATTGTAGTTTATCCAGGTAACTTACTACTAGTTACTTGATCGACCCATTTTTGGAAGGAGCGAAATGGTTCTTTAGGAAACGACGTCTAATTACCGTAGTATATTATTACCCCGTTACACTACATCTTTTACTACACTGATGCATTGTCATTAATTTTTATATTACTCCATAATAATTAATGTAAAACAGAAAATATATACAACGTAAAACGAAGATTACTTGATCTAAATAAAAACCAAGACCTTCAAACAACAAACTTAAAAATGGACGCCACTAGAAAATGCTGACTTCACACAATTAATTTGATCGACCAATCACATTCCATATTAGTGGCGGAACCAGGAATTTAAATTAGCTAATCACAATTTGCGATCTCAGCGCTACCGTTGATTGAACTAAACAAAACATTTCCCCAAGGTCGCCTATACCATGAAATTTCCATTTTTTCTATGGAAAAAGTGTTGTTTATACCCTTTTCCCCACAATTACTCCATATTTTCTGATTATATAAACCTTCCATGGGCTTCCACATATATTTCAAAACCAAAATTGGCCAAATCAATTCAGCCGTTCTTAGGCATTACCAATACTTTAGTCATTCGTTTTTGTACCCATAGTATGATTTATAGACAAATCAATAGTTTATTATTTCAACACACGTGGGATGGCAAACATTTTGATAGTTTCTATTATCTACTAATATTGTTTTAATATGTTATTCAAGTGTAGATCTTTTATCTCAAATCTAACAGCTAGTGGTTAATGTTACATCGGTTTAGAATTTAATTTAAGTTAGTTACATCAGTTCGAAAGAATTTTCAATATCGATTTAATGTTAAGTAAGTACAACTTCGGCGTTATCATTTTCATGCAATACTGTTTATTTACAAACCGTTTAGTCCTGTATTGACCATAGTCCTATTTCTTATATCATTCTGGAACTGCTACATGTATGATGTTTTTTCGAACACTTTTAAAGAATTTTTTTTGCGAACAATAACATGAGTTTTAAAATAAATGAAAAATGGATTATTCTTACTAATGTATTGGCTATTGGCATTTCAGATAAAACAAAATATTTTCAGATTTAAAATATTTAATTAATAATGTTATTCAAGTTCTGATCTGTTATCTCAAACCTAAACTTAAACAGTTAATGGTTTATGTTACATGTTTAGAATTTAATTTCAGTTAATTACACCACTTCGTAAGAATTTTCTATTTCGGAGTCACTATTGTTAAGTAAGTACCACTTCAACGTTATTTTCATGCTATAGTTTTTATTCGCAAATCGTCAAGCCTTTTAGTTTTTTTTTCTGTTACTGGTACATGTACATGTATGATATTTTCTTGGAGCCTTTTAAAAAATTTTCTGAGCAATCATAATAAAAAAAATTAAAATATTAAGAAATATATTATTGATATTGGCTATTGACATTTTGGATAAGAATATTTTCAATTTCAAATTTCTATCACAATATTTGTTGCACCAAAACCATCCATCTCGTAAATAAACTTGTGGATAAGCATCATAGTTACAACTGACAGGCTTATCTGAAATCAAAACACGAAATTGCATTTTAATTTATGAATCTAATTAATTAACAAAATTGAATAACTGATACGTACACAGATTTCTAAAACAAAAAACGTAAATTCTTAAAAAATATTACCCATTGTGTTTTTATGATGCTTCCATTGTTTTGTTAAGAAAACATGTGTCGGAATTTTTGCATTATCTTAGTTCAGTTTTTATTTTTTTTTTATTACTTTTTAATCACTTCATAATTGGAGGAAACTTTAAACCAAACATGAATTAGGGGGTTGCGAATTATCACTAATAAGTATAAATATTTATACAACTCTTCAAAGTACTCTCGAATAGAAGTCAAGCAAATACCAGATCTAATCGACTTCTTTATATTGAGAAACATAATATCCAATTACATCAGTAATAAAGAGAGTGCACTCAAATGGAAAATTCTTGGTGCTAAAAATGAAAAAAATATTGATCATTCTCTACAGAAAATTATTAAGAATATATAGAAATGGCAGAATTATTTGGTCAGTACTTAGCACATAATTTCTAACCACTCCCTGCTGACGGATATCAAACCTTCCCAAATTCATGGGAATTGTAAAAACAATAATTCTATAGGGAGCTTTTAACGATAATCAAAAAATGTCAGCATACAAAAGGTTACAATCTAATAAATGGTTAAGCTCTTAAATAGTTGCTATATCTACTAATAAAGTGTACTCAAAACGCCTCCAATCAGTTAATGAAGAAAACTGCTCACCGATAACCAATTTATATTTAAGACAGAGAAATAAACACTCGACAATTAGTCGAACATATCGTATTACAGTCAAAGATGCAGTAAACAATAATCCAACTTGAAATACATTTATGAGTCCTTAGCCCAACATTTGTTGTTTGCTTCAATAAAATAGTAATATCCCCGAATATGAATACGTAACAACGGTTACATTCTCTGGTCATATTGCATTACTAGCTACTACTCTCTTGCTAATATCATTAAAAGAGCTATAATAATACATCTGTCAATAATATTACTGATTGTGTCATGAAATGACGAATAATATTGAATTTCACAAAGTCTGCAAATTCGACTTCACCTACAACCTGTTATCCACCAGCGACAATTGGTTAATTGTAACAAACGATCCAAATTTCATATGATCCTCAAAAAATTGGCGGTTGTTTGAACGACAATTCCAACTACAAATTGTTACTTTATAAACAGATTTTAAAACTTGTGAACTATATCAAGACAAAGTTTTTAGAAGCATCGTTAACGCGTGATAACTATATTATTTTAAAAAGTTTATAATAGAAACGAGGATATCCACAGACATTCAAGCCCTAAAGTTCGGCGAAGAGATTAAACGGTATGAGTAATAGGTGAGATGACTATAACAAGGAATCACAAAAATATTGATTTATAATAATATACTATAGAGAGATTATTGAAAATACATTTACTTTAAAATTAAGTGGGATCACTAAGATTTTACCAGAAATTATAACGCAACATTTTCCATTTACTAAACTTGATTAATAATAATAGCACAATCGTTGGTTGGAAACTGTGAGAATAGTACTATTGAAATCAAGTGTGCCATGTTTGCTAAGACAATTTAAAATTGTATCTATAGCAAACCTGCTGAAGAATTTTATGGTGATAATTTGAAGGTGTATCTTCGGATGTAAATGTATTTGAAAGGAAACCCAAGTATAAAATGGATTTAAATAATATATATTTCATGATGGATGTTTTATTTCCTTAGGCATTTAGTAGATCTGCGGAGCGAAAAGGTTTATCTGGGATTGTTTCAATTTATATTGTAATATTTGGGTAAATGAAATGCACAAGCTGTAATTTTGAAATTTATTTGTAATTTAATTGAAATGTAGCTTGTTTTAGTAATAGCCTCTACACACTTATAAGTACATCAAGTACCTTATAAAATCAGTTTTTATGCTTTAATATGTATAAATTTCTAAAATAGATATTTGTTTAGTTTTTTTAGTTTACTTTAGTGATAACGTTTGAGTTCATACATCGTCTATATATACACATGTCAGGTAAAAAATATAGATAAACTCACATTTTTCAATCAAATATGTATTAATTACCCTTGACCTAGTGAAGTATAGCGCATCGAACTATTTGATGTACAAGAAAGACCAGATATTTGATATTTGCTTGAATTTAATTAATATATTTCACTGTATTTTGAGAATATATGGTCATTCAGTAATTAACAGTAGTGAATGCCATGTTACTTCATATTCTTCTTCCTGGTTGGCATTGGAATCTTATAGTGATATACTTATATGTATGATGAATATGGCCTGCAGACATTGAAACCGTCCAGTGCGACTTTTTTTCTTTTTCCAGGATGACCAACTAGAACCAAGTGTTTCTTGCTGATGTCGCTTCGGATTCAAGATAGAAAGGTTTTGCGGGTGACTTACACTGAGCATGTTCGTGAAGCTTTTTACAAACGGGATGTCTGATTCTAGGTGTGTATTTACATTTTTCATAAACCATGGGGCATTGAGCAATGCGCGGACTTTTTTGGATTTGAACACTTGGATTAATACAAGTTGTGTTTCGAATATGAACCTCTATACCACCTGTGCTCCGTAAAGGTAGATTGGACGGACAAGCATTTTATACAGAGTCGCCTTATGGGGGATTAGGAGTTTGTTTTTTCTGCAGATGAGTGGAAATAGAAGGCTGTACACGCCATTACTTTTGCAAATAGCGTATTGTATTTGTGCTGACCATTGGAATCTACGGTCGACCTGGACACCGAGGTATGAAACTTTCTTGAGCCAGGGGATTTGGGTATTCTTGCGGTGGAATAGAATAGTGTGCGTTTTGATCGGCTTAATCTGCAGTCGCCAGTATTTATACCATGCAATACTCTGGTTGAGCTGGACGTGGATTCTGTCACGAAAGGCGTCGGGGCTGTAACCGGTGGTGAAGAAAGCTGTGTTATCTGCATAACATGATCTGTGTAATTTCTTGGGAAGTGGCAAATCAGCCATGTAAATGTTTAACAGGACAGGGGCTAGTGGAGCACCTTGAGGGACTCCATTAGAGATTTGTTTTCGAGAGGAGACTGCATCGCCAATCTTTAGTTGAAAGGATCTATCTTCCAAGTATGAGTGGATTAGGGACATTAGGTCATCCAGTAAACCTTGTTATTTTGCGTTAAAGATTAGACCATTAGACAGCTTTGCGACCCTTTATAAGTGCCTGATCTACGGTTGCTGCGACGCGAGCAGCTTGATGGAGGCTTGCGTGTTTGGCTCGGAAACCGAATTGTTCGTCAGGGATTATGTGGTACCCGTCAGTGAAACTATTTAGAGCGTACAGTATCACTTTTTTCGGCAAGTTTAGAGAGAAAACTAATCAGACTTACGGGCCTGTAGTCGGAAGATTTTGACTTGGCTTTTTTTCTTAGGGATAACAGCGACAAGCGCATGTTTCCAATTTTTGGCAAATGCTTTGACCTCAGGATGGAGTTAATGATACCAGAAAGCTCTGAAAGTTGCTTGCTGGTGATGTTTTTCAAATGGTTTGTAATGACTCCAGTGCGACCAAAACAACTACGACACGCGCAGATTTGGAGCCTTTTAGCGCGCTTTTAGAATTACACTATTTGAAACGTCAATTTTATACATTACATTTTATAAATAAGTTTCATTCCGGGTAAAGTGACCGGGAAAGTATCATGATCTAGCCTATTAACATACGTAAACATAAAAATGTAGACTGTTCCTGAGGTTGAGAAGGCTGAGTAATACTAGTTCAAAAGTAAAACTGTGCTATGTTTAAAATTTATGTTGAGTGTACCAGTGAGAGTACATCCATCAAACGATATTCAAGTTTGGGTTCGAATCCTTGGGTGTGGACTTGAAGAACGCTAAAAAATTACTAGAGATTGAAAGCTACTTGTAAAATATGTTTCATGTGATTTTTATATTTAAAAAAAATCTATTAATCTGAAGACCTAAAATAAACACATTACACAAATAAAAATCTATTATAGTTTATCGGTTCCCATTTAATCTGTGTTATGGAAATTAACACTTCCCAGTGACATAATACGTAAAATAATGACACAGCCCATTTAAGAACATCAAAAGAAAGAGAACGAACATCGATAAATGATAATCATCCAATTTAGTTAAAATGGCGTAATACTTACCAGCGATAATATATAATTAAGTTCCAATTACATATTGTTAACATTCGAGCATTAAGAATACATCAACTTCAAATCATTTTTTTATATATCAAACCCGTTAATTATCTAAATTAATTATTTTAGAAATAACATTTTAAATAGAAAATTAAATTAAAATAAAATACTATGGGTCATGTCTGAAGTACAACATACAATCATTTATCTTTCACTCATACTTATTCCTAATGCAATCCAATATAAAAGCATTTTTAAGTAATTAATATTTTATTTGGAGACTTAAATAATTGCCAGAAGAACTGTTTTGCGTTTAAACTGCTATTACAAATAACCGTAAAAACATAATTTGTTGTGAAGCCAATTTCATTGGTACCAGAGTTGCAGACCTATCTTTTTCAAAATAATTTAATACTGAAAAAATATTAAAACATATTCTGTATTAATGTGTACATAAAAAAAATTAATATAAAGATATATATGTAAAATAAATATGCTAGAATAAGTATAATTAGGAATATAAACGATACCTAAATGAACAACTCAACATGTATCCTTGCAAATATAATTACAATATTCCATAGCGCCTTTTTCCCATTTTAAAACAGTTCAATTGAAAAGTCCCCGGCTTGCCATATAGATGGAGCTACTAGAATTAAATCCATATGATTTTTAGTTAGCCCTAACCCTCAAGAGATGCATGTATCAATTTGACAGCTGTCGCATCATTAGTTTGTGAATTATAGCATTTGGAGTGAAGCAACTTTGGTAATTGTGAAAAAAATGGATAAAAACGAATTTCGCGTGTTGATAAAATATTTTTTTGAAGGGAAAACATACAGTTGACGCAAGAACTTGGCTTGATGCAGAGTTTGGTATGGTAGGCCGAGGACTATTCAATTGACCTATTATTTCTTTCGTGTCATTAATTTAATAGGACCCATTAAAGATCTACATTTAAACCAAAAATATATTGAACACCTTATAATTAGTTTTACAACCTTTTAAATTTTGCAATGTCTTAAGTTTATACCCTGGGTAATATTGTCACCACCATCATCATTAATTGTATAGGAACTAGATGAAAATGGTTTTCTCTCTGTAGAAACCAATATATATATACAAAGAATTGGCAAAATAATATACATAAGAATACTTGACATATACATCATATTTCTTTCTTAATAAGATGTTAAATCACAATTTGCTTTTAAAAACAGCTGTAATACTTCGCGCAATAGGTTTGTAGAGAGTCTGAATAGTTTGGCCACTCCGTCAATTGCTTCACTGATGTTGGAGATGGAAATCTCTCTGTCTCTGTTCTAAATCTCCCCATAACGGTCCAATAACGTTGAGGCCTGGCGATTGTGGTGGCCTGGGAATATATTTTATGATATTCTGATGCTACTCATATCAAAAGTGAACCTTTTTGGCTGTTTGTATGGGCGCAGTATTATCTCAAACTATGACTGTGTTTGACATCAATATTTCCGTCATAGTAAGAACTTCCTCATTTATGCAAATTAGAGGACCAGCTGAATACCACGATGTCGCCGCCCAAATCATTACGGAAACGGTCCGGGTCATATGATTCTTTTGGAGTTCACCATACATAAACCCGGTCGTTTGTAGAAAACAATGTAAATGATGAATAATAGGATCATACCTCATTATTACAATTAGCAAGTTCCAAGTTGTATGACCTTTCGAAGCTTTGCGTTTGCTTTCGTTATAAAGGCTTTCGCAGTCGCAGTACTTCCATAAATATAAACTGTGAAGCTTCAGCCTTACTCTTTTTGTTGAAACAGTATTACTCAAATGAGTCTTGAGTTTTACTACCACTTTTGCTGTGGTAGTTATGTTTTACCCTATTTTGTTTGTGTTATATACCAATAGATACTGTCGTTAGTTAAATATTAAACAATCATTCAGAGTTCATACTGAAACAAAACCTTCAACTACTACTACTACGACTTGTAAACTAAAACATGTAAACCGAGCAAAAAATACGGGTCGCGTTATTTACATGGGAGAAGTGCTGTATGTATGGTGTTCATATCATTTTGTCTCTCCCCTGTATAGAAGTTATGAAAAGTGAATTAGAAAGTGGTTAGAATAACATTTTTAAATTTATTTTAAGAAAATAAATGTTGAACGGCGAGCACAAAACACATCTATTCTATTATCAGTCTAGACGTCTCATTCATCGGACCATTTAGTGAAAAATAATCTCACAGTATACACCTCCCTCCTAAAGAAATAACTAAAAGGGTGTGAGTGGTTGTTGTCCTATTTGGACAGTTTATAGTTCTAAGAAAATAATTTTAGTATCGCCTGTCTCTTTATCCGCTTTTGATGATCTGAATAGTATTGTCTCTGCCCAAATTTCCATGGTATACCATATATAATTACAATTGCCTACTACTTTTTAATAGTATATCCTGAACTGCAAGCTTCTATACTGCCAATAATTCTTAGGAGCTAAACACCTGTTGGAAATTGCGTAACGTGCACTAGTTTCAGTTAATCACTGCGGCCCCAATCCGGATATAGCAAATAGATCCCCAAATATATAACATTTATTAGCGACAGAATTCAAAAATTAGCACACTATAGAACACAATGTTCACATTCACTTGTCAATTTTATTCAATTTAACGAAAATATATCCGCATTACACTTTATTATACTGTATTTAGTGTTAAAGTTTTGCGAAACAGCAGATGTGACTGCTCCAAGAATTTGATACTAAAATGACCCCATGGTGTTTCTTAGAATCATTAAATCATTAATCGCTTAGTAAAAGTAATCTGGCTTTCACGGTTTCAACTAGTGCTTTCTAAATTTATTCTCATTGTGAGTGCTCAGAAAAGAAGGGACTTATTATAACGTGAAACATATTGGTGTTAAATTTACTAACGAATGAACGACATCAACCGCTGTTAATTTTTGAATTAACAGTGTCATGAGATCGCGTAAAAAATTAATTTCTCATACAAAACACATAATAACTAACGGACTATCGCACCGCATTGTCGATTTACTCTTTGCACATGCTCTATTTTTGGACATATGTTTATTAGTCTACAAGGAATTGAACAAGATATACTAAATGAAGACTGCGGAGAAATAAACAAGATGCAGTATGTTACTGCTTAGTTGAACACTGACAAATGAATAAAATATAATAAATAAAATACTGGCAGGCTAAAATGAGTTTGATTAGATTTGAATTTTTTTGTTTGAATGATTTAGTTGAGAAATACATTACATAAATTACATACATTAAAATTGGCAGTACTGGTATGCAATATAATTATAATAAGTATGCAATATATATATATATATATATATATATATATATATATATATATATATATATATATATATATATATAAATTAGTGGAATTAAATATAAGTAAATGTATGATATATAAAATCAAAACAGTGAATTTGAATGTGATGGCAGAATTAGTATCTTAATTTGATTTGTTGTTTGTTTTTGATTTAGACATTGACATGAAGACCAATAAATTTGTCAAATTGTAAATAAGGGTAGAATTATAAAAGTAAATGAATAACAAGGATAAAAACAAATATTGAATTGTAAAATTTTATTGGGATTTAACAAATATTCATGGAAAGTTTTATAGTAATCTGCAAAAAAATTATGGTAATGGAAAAGTTATTTTCAATTTGCTTGTTAGAATGACTCTACGAATCCTTTTAGTTGTATCTAATCTATAAAAGTAGTTAAACTATTAGTCAAGACATCACTGTATAAAACATGAACTCATTACCTAATTTATTTTAAATAGAAATGTTTTTGTTTCACTTTTCTACCTTTAGAGTCGTAGCTGTTAGATCATTAGGGTGTCGTTAACAATTAATATTATGTGTTTTTATAAATTTTTATGAAACGATTTGTCAACTCTTGTCAGCACATTTATCCCTAGAGTATTATTTTCTACCACTCTAGCATTCCGCAAAAACCTATCAACACTTAGACCTGCAGTGAATTGATCTTTCTGTTTATTCTCTTTCGCTAAAAATAGACAATTTTTGTAACAAATCTCATATTTATGCCCCACATGTGTCTCAGTATATTGAAGGGATACTTCACCTAAAATAGATGTTATTACTAAAACATATAACGACTAAAATATACTTCTAATTTTTACCAGTCAATGCAATTTTTGTTATTATTCTTGACAAACTCCATTAATGAATTGACTACCTCCAGCTGGTGGCTGACGTACTGTAAATTTGTTTTCATAATGTTAGTTGAAATAATGGATTATACCCAGGAATGTTTTCTTGCAGAATTGATACACTAAATTTTCTCTATAAATGTAATATTTATTTTAATAAATTTATTCAAAATAACTTAAATAAAATTAATTAAAAAATCAAAGGATACCAATTGTTATGGCTTTTATTATTAAAAATATGCTTGCAGGCAGCGTCAAAAATGTCGATCATCCGGCGATTATTTCCGATTGCAAAAACCGATTTCACCCGAACGCACAGGGTCTATCGTTTAAGGAATATTCAATATCCGATCGCTTTAAATTATTCGTAATTAAATTATGTTTATTTGCGTATTACTGATGAACTGGTATTTCCTTTGTATTTGGTTTTTTTACAGCATCAATGTGCTCTAAATGTGCCTTGTAATCATGATTATTTTCTTGTAACTTTACATTTTGTACCTAGTAGCTTCTATGTATTTTGTATACTCCAAACCTGTACAAAACTGTCTGCAACAGTGTAGGTGCTCATTACTTCTATATTCTCACCTAACCTACATGCTTCCACATAATATATTTTGATAACCAGTAGAAAACAAACCTACCAAATTGGGTTGTTTTTTTCGAAAATTAACCTTTTCTGTTAATTTTATTGGTGTTCACATCTAGAATATATAAAAATTTTATTCATATTTTAATTTAACTTTTTTAATGAATTTTACACAAATAGTATATAATATACCAGCACATATATACCTACTGGGATTAATATATATTCATAAACTCAAATTGTCCTCTTAGCTTCGCTATAATTTATAAATTTTCACTAATAAAAACCTAGGATGTTATTACACTCTATGAATTTCATCACATTTTCACAACCATGTATAAAAAATTAATAAGCGATTAATAGAATTAACAAATAATAAACATATCCTGATATAAATTAATAAAATCCGCATGCGCAGAACTAACCAATCGTGTAGGACATCTTGTTTCCTTCCATGTAGTCTAGTATATGATTGGCTAATTGAGTGCAATAGTTTTGTTTGGTTATGTTAATACTTTGTATTGTTTATATGTCCGTATTTCATTAATAATTGAATATATCGTTTCTCTTTGAAAGCCATATTATTACAATACGATTACATTTATCAGTATTTTAATAAAAACTATGTAATTGAAAGTTTAGAAACTTAAGTCAAAATGAAATCAAATTTCCATCAATAGATACTAATTATACCTTGCTCAAATTTATTAGTATGCCTTTCTTCATCTCTGAATCGCTTAAAATAATATAAATAAAACAAGTTTTATATACAATATTGCTCAGAGTGTTGCTACACAATTAATCGTTTAAAGAAAGAGCACCAGCTTCTGGCATATCAGATTGAGAATTTTCAAAAAGTCTTGCAGATATTTTTGGCAATAAAAAAGTCTAGACCTCAGAAACATATTAAAACAGCCTAAAAAGTATTAACAACTAAAAAATATTAGCCTAAAAATACATAATTTCTAAATATTTTAAAAAGTAGTGATATTTTTTAGTGTGTTGAATTCATGGATTTTTGCAATCGCCATTCACTGACTTGTGACACGGTGCATTGTCTCGGCGAAGCAGCACTTTCTTTTTCTTCAAATGCGGCCGTTTTTTGGCGATTTCGTCCTTCAAACGGTCCAATAACGCTAGGTAGTAGTCGCGGTTGATGGTCCTTCCTCTTTCAAGGTAGTCAATGAAAATTATTCTATGGGCATCCCAAAATACAGATGCCATAACCTTACCAGCCGACTGTTACGTTTTCCCGCGCTTTGGAGCGAGTTCATCGTGTGCAGTCCACTCGGATGACTGTCCGATTGGACTTCGGAGTGGTATGATGGAGCCATGTTTCATCCATTGTCACATATTGATGCAAAACTCGGGTTTATTACGCTTGATCATCTTCATCCGAGTCATAAATTTGTTATTGTTTTTGGTCAAAAATGAGCTCGCGCGCCACCCACTTTGCACAGAGATTTCTCATACCCAAATATTCGTGAATGATATGATGTACACGTTTAGTTGGTATCTTTAGAGTGTCTGCTATTTCATTCAATTTCAATTTATGGTTATTCAAAATCATTTTGTGGATTTTTTAAATGTTTTCATCGGTAACAACCTCTTTTGGGCGTCCACTGTGTTCTCCGTGTTCGGTGTTCATTTCACCACATCTAAACTCAGCATACCATTTCTTGATGTTTGATTTTCCTCTGGCAGTGTCAGGAAATTTGGCATTAAGTCAAGTTTTTGCTTCAACTGTATTTTTTCCCTTCAAAAAGCAATATTTTATCAATACGCGAAATTCCTTATTATCCATTTTTTCACAATAACAAAAATTGCTTCACTCAAAATGCTATAATTCACAAACCAATGATCCGACACCTGTCAAATTACACACATATTTTGGGGGTTAAGACTAACCAAAACATATGGATATAATTCTAGTAGCGCCATCTATGTGTCAGGCCGGGGACTTTTCAATTGACCTGTTAAATGTATACAAACAATATGAATAAACTAACAAAATATCAATAAAGCTTGTATAAACATAAAATATATTTCTTAAAAATTCAGATCCATTGAATATCTATAAATATCCAGTTAATCTGTTCGAATATTTGCGAAATTATAAAACAATGTTAAATCTACATAAGTATATAAATATAATTTTTTATTATTATCTTTGTTACCAACTTCAAGCAAATATTATTTTTATACTATTTAACATAAATGCCAATGTGTCTGCTGGTAATTTACAAGTCAGCGTTAGGAAATGATAACATCTTACTGTAATAATTTATAACTTATATTTTTTTAAACTGATAGACGCATTTTAATATTGTTTATTGTTAATTATTAATAAAAGCATTTAACATCACCTTCACTTGTAAATAACGTCAGCTTTGACTTGGAGAACAGAAATGACCAAACATCGCGTAAAGTGGAGCATGCGCAAATAGTAAACCGCCAATAGCGTAATGTGTGGTTTTAATGCATGCTGTTCGCACTAAATTCACGTAATCCTGGGTTTGAACAAGTCAGCATTAGACACCATAATAACTATTTTCTGTTCTCCATTTCCTAAACGTAATAACTTTTGCCTGAATGAATAAATTACACTACTAACAGATCAATTGAAAAGTCCCGGCCTACCATAGTAAAAAACATTTTTTGGCAAATTTTTTTTTTATTTAGCATAATTCCCTTTAAGTGTGATACAATGATTATAGCGAGCCTCCAACTTTTTGATACCATTTTTGTAGTACTGTTTAACCTTTGCTTCAAAATAGGCTTCAGTTTCAGCGATGACTTCTTCATTCGACGAAAAATTCTTCCCAGCGAGCATTCTTTTGAGATCTGAGAACAGGAAATAGTCGCTGGTGGCCAGATCTGGAGAATACGGTGGATGAGGAAGCAATTCGAAGACCAATTCATGGATTTTTGCTATCGTTTTCGCTGACTTGTAACATGGTGCATTGTATTGGTGTTTTTTGGCGATTTCGTCTTTCAAACGGTTCAAAAACTCGGTCTCAATAGGTCGCTGTTCATGGTCCTTCCTGTTTCAAATACAGACGCCATAAACTTGCCAGCCGACTGTTGCGTTTTGCCACGCTTTGGAGCGGGTTTATTGTGTGCAGTCCACTCGGATGGCTGTCGATTAGACTTCGGAATGAAATAATGGAGCCATGTTTCATCCATTGTCACATATCGACACAAAAACTCAGGTTTATTACGTTTGATCTTCTTCAAACACTGCTCCGAATGATTAACTCATCGTTGTTTTTGGTCAGGGGTGAGCACCCACTTTGCACAGAGCTTTCTCATACTCAAATATTCGTGAATGATATGATGTACACGTTCAGTTGATATCTTTAGACTGTCAGCTGTTTCATTCAATTTCAATTTACGGTCATTCAAAATCATTTTGTGGATTTTTTAAAATGTTTTCGTCGTTGACAACTTCTTTTGGGCGTCCACTGCGTCCACCGTCTTCGATGCTCATTTCACCACATCTAATACCATACCATACCTGATATGCTATAATTTACAAACTAATCATCCGACAACTGTGAAATTTATACAAGCATCTTTTGAGGGTTAGGGCTAACTAAAAAGCATATGGATTTAATTCCACTAGTGCCATGAAGCAATCCATGGTCAATTGAAAAGTCCCCGGCCTGACACATAGATGGCGCTACTAGAATTAAATTCAAATGTTTTTTAGTTAGCCCTAACCCTCAAAAGATGCGTGTATAAATTTGACAGCTGTCCGATCATTACTTTGTGAATTATAGCATTTTGCATAGATAAAAAGGAATTTCACGTGTTGATAAAATATGGCTTTTTGAAGGGAAAAATACAGTTGAAGAAAAACTTGGCTTGATGCCGAGTTTCCGTATACTGCTCCACGAAAATCAAGCATCAAGGATTGGTATGCTAAGTTTAGACGTGGTGAAATGAGCACCGAAGACGGTAACCGGAGTGGATGCCCAAAAGAGGTTGTCAGCGACGAAAATATTTAAAAAACCACAAAATGATTTTGAAACACCGTAAATTGAAACTGAATGAAATACAGCAGACACTCTAAAGATATCAACTGAACGTCTACATCATATCATTCACGAATATTTGGGTATGAGAAAGCTCTGTGCAAAGTGGATGCGGCTTGAGGTCACTTTTGACAAAAAACAACTAGTTGATAATTCGGAGCAGTGTTTAAATATGATCAAGCGTAATAAACCCGAGTTTTTGCGTCGCTATGTGACAATGGATGAAACATGGCTCCATCATTTTACGATGAACCCGCTCCAAAGTGTGGGAAAACTCAAAACAGTCGGCTGGCAAGGTTATAGTGTTATTTTGGGATGGGCATGGAATAATTTTCATTGACTACCTTGAAAAAGGAAGGACCATCAACAGCGACTATTTCGTAGCATTATTGTTATTGGACCGTTTGAAGGACGAAATCGCCGAAAAACGGCCGCATTTGAAGAAAAAGAAAGTGCTGCTTCATCAAGACAATTCACCGTGTCAAAAATCCGTGAATTGGGCTTCGCATTGCTTCGTCATCCACCGTATTCTCCAGATCTGGCCCCCAGCGGCTATTTCCTGTTGTCAGATCCCAAAAGAATGCTCGCTGGGAAGAAATTTTCGTCGAATGAAGAGGTGATAGACGAAACTGAGGCGTATTTCAAAGTAAAGGACAAATCGTACTACAAAAATTATATCGAAAAGTGAGAGGGTCGCTATAATCAGTGTATCATCCTTGATGGGAATTATGTTGAATAAAAAAAACTAATTTTGCCAAAAACAGTGTTTTACTATGGTAGGCTGGAGACTTTTCAATTGACCTGTTATCTTTCAAAGCACTACAAACTTAGTTTGAAATATGTTTTGTTCCGTTACAATTATTGAGAATAGAAAAACTTAACCCTTATATACATTAAATAAATAATTCAATAATTTTTTGAAGATTGTGTAACTCCTAATTTGAGCATTCCATCAATATTTCTACAATTTTTAAAAGTTATTCCGGTGTGAATATTTCAATAGTTTTTCATTATTTACTAAACAAAGTTGCCAAAATATTTTGTAGTTGTCTTATTGAAATTTTAATCACTAAGAAAGAGACTATATATAGTGTTCACGGCGTAAATCCATGAGACAATGCAAATATTTAACTCAGATTTCACTTTTAAAGCCTACCATGGGATATAAAAGGAAAGTACATCATCAATCGACCCTGATTTCAAATATTTAATTTGTGGACGGTAGAAAGCGATAGCCGGTGAAAGCAATGTATTTTTTACATCATAGTTACGCATTTTTACAATCCTATAATTTGACTAATGTAAAAAAATGACTCATTCAATATTTGAACCTCGATCACATCGCATAATGATTCAACGATACGTATATCATTTAATGTTATTAACGTTATGTTATTATTATTTTACCTGATGCAATATTGTGTTCATTTACGCTGGTATTTATATAAATATATAATTTTCATTGTACTTGTATTTCACTGTACACAAATAAACTACTGCCAAAAAAATAGCAATTTAATATTTTTTATATACATTATTTAGATCTAAATGTAACTTGAGTTAATCAGTAGGATCCTAAGTTCAACAAAAACAATTGATACCATCCAATTAAATCTCTCCTGAAAAAATATCATGGAAACCTATTACAATTATTACAGCTGATTGTTATAAAATAATAGATAGGCCAAAAAAGATTATGGAACAAACATTATTTTGGCAATACAGAAATATATATATATATTTAGCATAAGATAATAATAAGATAAATTGTTATAACTTTTGTTTCAGGTTGCGTACTTCTGACAGCCACACCAGTAGAAAATATATCAGTCACTTCCTTGAAATGAAATTTAATGAGAGGAGTTTGTTTAGAAACATAAAAAAACTACTAGTGTATTAACAAAACAAATTTTTAATAAAAACAGTTTTTTATAATAAACAGAACTAGTCTTAAAATAAATACAATATATTATTTACCCTATTTAAGTGTCAATGGTTCCATAAAAATATACTGGCACTGTATAATTGTATTAATAAAGTACACCCATTTGTTTTTCTTGCAATCAATAAAGCTTACGTCTACGTACAAATTGGCTATGACCGAGATAAAATTAGCATGTTACATTTTAAATAATCATTAGTTAGGTTTTAAAAAAATAAAAAAATTATGTTTAAAAATAGATAACAATAAATATGGTAGGTTAGTTACCAAGATACATGAAATTATAAAGAACCATTTTCATAAATAAAACCAATATAATAAAATTGCCAATTTTTGGTACAGTAACTTGTAAAATAACATAAAACTTAACATTTAATACTTGTATTTTCTACAAACTATAAAATGCTACGTCAGAGAAATTATCTATTGTTTATGAATGTCCATTGGTTATGGGATTCTGAGCAATGGAATATGATCTTCTGTGTTGCTCATCAATTTTTGTGAGATAATAAGTGCCAGGAAAGAAGTGAGATGTTTGCCCTGTAGGTTCATATGGAGCTGTATGGGAGCTTTTCTGACGTAACTCCAAAGTACTTTCAAACTCTTGTGGGTTTATTTTGACTCTTTGTTCTAGTTTTGATCTGATACAATTGAGATTATTCTTCATTTGTTCTAGGGCTGTACTAGAGCCTTCTTGAATTTTGAGTGAGAAGAATGATGATGCCAATCCTGATCCATATGAAAACAAAGCCACTTTGCTACCTTGAAGTTCAGATATATCCTTCGACAAAACAAAAGACACTAAGCCTCCATATAAAGAGGAAGTGTACATATTACCAATTTGACTAGCTATTAACAGAGATGGCTTTGTCTTATTTATAAATGCCTCATTACTGTAAGCTAAAAAGGCTTTCTCAACATCTCTATCAAAATATGATTCTTCTAATTTGACACTGCAAAATCTCTCAGATCCAGGAAATAGTTCACTCTTTTTATTATCAGGTGTTCTGTGGAAATCATTCAAGGCTAATCTGCCAACTGATTTTTGCACTAATTTGCAATATGGAGTATGAAATAAGACTGCATCAAAATAATTTAAATTTACAGGCACTTGTGTCTTTTTCTCTACGTTTTTACAATATAATTGATAGCAATTATCCAGAGCTTCCAAATAACACTGAACAGACAATTTTCCATCGACAACTGGATATTCAGAATTCAAATCTGGTTTATAAAAATCATATGCATGCTTACAGAAAAATCCTCTTACACCCCTGTCAAAAACTAGGGGTGCATTAGGTCCTAAAAGCATAGCTACAGCTCCAGCTCCTCCAGTAGGTCTAGCAGCACCTTTAGCATATACTGCAATATCAGCTGCTACTACCAAGGCAAAACGACCATTCCATGCTGAAGACTCCAGCCAGGATATAGCATTAAATAGGGCTGCAGTTCCTCCAAAGCATGCATTTGTTGTATCAATACCTTCAATATCTGTTACTCCATGTGGAGTAAAAAGTTGCATTAAAACGGTTTTGACACTTTTGGATTTGTCAATGATTGTCTCAGTTCCCACTTCTAGTCTTCCAATTTCTTCTGGTTTAATACTGTAATGTTCTAATAGATTTTTAACTACTGTCAAACATAATGAGTTAATATCTTCACGGTCATTGCAGAAACCCATTTTCTGTTGACCTAAACCAATTGTATATTTTCCGGCTGAGGCTCCATCGAATTGTTCTAGCTCAGTTTGATCAACAAACTGCGAAGGAAAATACATTTCCAATGCTAAAATTCCAACATTTTCCGGCCAAGAACCCATTATTCACAATATTCACTTTACACGCACAACTTACTTATATAGGAGGTACAACGTAGTTGGAGAATGGAAAAAACAGTTTACTCCAAACGAAAGCTTTTACTAAATTAAATAAAATCTTCTAAGGCTTTCTAAATAAAGAGAAAATTTTCCCCTACCACGTAACTTTTAAATGATTAACCCCACTTTTTTTACAAGTTTAAAATATTCTCTTAATGCCACAAAGTAGATTTAATATACTTGTTGTAACTAACCTTAAAATATAAACTGTCATTAGTGTCACTTATGTATCTTTGAAAGCCTTATTAGGTGGCAGTTATATGTCTTATAATTTATTAATTCCTTAATTTATTCTAGTGTATTTTTTCTATATTCTATCAGATTTCATATATAACAATGACGGACTCTAATTCTTCTGTCGATATATCGTCTCACGATTACCGTAAAAAGCGAAAATCCATTAGAAAGTCCAAATCAAAAAGTGATTCATGTTTAACTGATAATGATTACTATACAACGCCAAAGAATATCCAAATGAGTGATGAGATGTTAGAAAAATTAAGTGATTTGCCCGATGTAATACGGTATATTGAAAAACTTCAAAAGATGATTCAGAAACAAGTAAAAAAGATTATTAAGTGGAAAATGAAAGCAAAAGGAAAAGCTGAGGTAATTTTAATGTTACTCTTTAAATTAGGTTTTATTTCAAACTTTATTTTGTTATTAGAGAGTGTGTAAAAATACTACTACACAGACTTGTGATATGATCGAATTCCAACGTACCGAAGATAATAGTAAAAAAGTTGTTGAAGCTACTAGTTTGGTGGATGATATAAGAGAGGCTGCTGAACAAGCTGTTCAATCTTCAGGTTTTGTGTATGAAGCTACCTCAGGATTATATTATGATTACAATAGTGGATATTACTATAACGCAGTAAGTATAAATAAATAGAATAGTAATAAATAGATAATAAAATGTGTATCGTTTATTACATTTTTGATGTATATTTTGTGTATAGGAGTATGGGCTTTATTATGATGGAACAACTGGAACATATTTGAAATATAATCAGGATACCAAGAGTTATGAATATCATTCCCAAATAACAGTTGAAAATAATTCTCTTAAAGACTCTGTAAAGAAACGAAAGCCAAAATATAATAGGAAAGAAAAAGTAATTGTTTCAATTTTTTAAATTAATTTATGAAATGGATTTTCCTTGTAGGTAAACAGGAAAGACCCTCTAGGGCCTCTTGCTAGTTATTTTAGTAAAATGACAATAGCTAATCAACAATCCATTGCCCAGGGTATGTATACAAATGAGTAAATAGAGCCTTATTTGCAGGGTATGAAACGAACTCGCCATGAAGAAGATGATTTGGAGGAAGGGGAATATACTGACACAAGTTCTAGTGCTGAAGATGATTGTGTTAGTTCTGAATCAAGTGGTACTTTATTATCTTTAGGTGGTTATCATTTTAAAATAAATCTTTATATTTTGTCTTGCTTCAGATATATCTAAGCAGTGGCCTCCCTGTGTGAGGCTAATTGTGGAAACTACTGATATTCCGAAAATAAGAATTGGTTCATTGTTTATAATCACTTGTGATGGAGGAACAATTGGTAGAGAAGGAGATCATGCTGTTCATCTTCCAGATATAAATGTGAGCAAGCACCATTTAAAAATTACTTTTGATGGGGCGAAGTATACAGTAACAGACCTGGGTTCACGCAATGGGACAATACTTAATGGAAAAAGAATGTCTCCATCGAAGCAGGAGAGTGATCCCCAAGAAATAACACATGGAAGTAAGCTTCAGTTGGGATCGACTACCATCTTATGTCATATTCATGAAGGCAGTCAAACTTGTGGTAATTGTGAACCAGGTTTATTGATTGAGGAAGAAAAGGGTAATAATTATAAAATGTCAAATAAAAGTTGTTCAATATAATTCGATATTTTAGATGATATAATGACTCAAAATATGAACAAATCTAACAAAAATCAACAATATAAACAAGAACTGAGAAAACTAAAGAAGCAACATGGATTTTTGGGTAACGAGGACTGTGGGAAGATTGCTTCCGGTTACACAGACAGGGCCCAGAAAAGAAGAGAAACAGTTGGAAGCCAGAATCCATACGAGAAAACACAGGCAGCATCTCTAGATCAGTGAGTTTTAACCTTTTTTAAAATTAGCCTAATATTTTGTGACACCCTGTTATATTTTAGATCAATTCCATCAGAGAACAAAGGTTTTAAGCTCTTATCAAAGATGGGATGGAAAGAGGGTCAATCATTGGGAAAAGATGGAAATGGAACATTAGAACCAGTAAGTGTATTATGTAAATATGTTTCCACTGAAGTTATATTGATTTTTTTCTAGGTTAAATTGTCATCTAATACTGGTACCACTGGATTAGATGCACAACCTTTACCCACATTAATGGGTAATGAAGGAAAACAAAATATTTGGAAAAAAGCCCAGGAACGTTTTGATAAATTATCTACAGCTATATATGAAGATGTTGAACATTGATACTACTTAATTTATTGTTTGTTTTAATGTTTAATAAAAGTGATTTTCTTTTTATAATTGGCTTCTTTTTTATAAATATTCACAAATAATACAATATTGAATATTTATAAATACTATTTTAAATTATTCAGACTTTAGAAAATGGATATCAAGTAACTATTATTGGTACATTGTGATTAGTGATGACAAGAGTTTGATAATTTTAATAGTAAAACCACCGACGACCATATTATTTTGACATTATTGTACATAATTGTTATAATTCATTATCAACCTCATTAAGTTCAATATTGAGGATCTCAAATAAAAATGTCAATTTGTTTAGGCATCATCTCTCTTAAGATGTCCACAAATGTGGAATATTCAATTCATTCAAAGAATAATTTATTTACCACATATATTACACATCGTTTAAAACTAGAGACATTAATGGATAATAATTTGAAATAAAATTAATTTTCTAATAAACACTAGTTCTATTTCATAAAACAATGTTTGATAGTTCATACCATACATAATATAATCACACACATACTGTCAATTGCTATAGCTAATTTATTCTTTATTAACTTAAACACTATATATAGTAATTTTAAATCGCTTTTAACATTCATCCATTTAAATATCCCCTAATGGTTGCTTTTCAAAATACTTCTGTATTACTGGTTGTATCAATATTTACTATTTATTAAACTTATTAAAAATATAATATCTATGACATTAAAAACACTTTTTAAAATTAATGAGTGATATATTTAAATATCAAATATGAATTGCAGATCTATTACCTTTTAGTATATATAGATAACAATTTTATACAGATTAGTGGTTTCTAAAAATATTAAAGGTTTACACTTCTAAAGTTTCTGTAAAGATGTCTCTGAAGTGTCTAACACAAATTTGATAGAAACTACAATGTTTTGGTTAACACCTATTTCAAAAATAGTTTATCTACATTTTTTTATATTGTGTTTTAAATAGTGTTGCAAACAATTTTAGTTAAACATATGTCCATTATATAGAAATGTAGTAAATAGTAAGTAATAGTTATAGAAGTTATTTGAATCTTACAAATGCAACGACGCTTTCCAGGGGTAAAAAATGAATAGATATTTAAAATGCGATCCAATCAAAGGGATGACGGATGTAGTGTTTCATTACAATTATTCGTATTGTATGAAAACAATTTTCATTTTAGATAGGTTGAAAAGCAGGTACGTTTTTGATTATTTTTTTTATTACCGTGTATATACATTGCATATTAAAAGGAAAATAAACAATGTTTGTTATAATTTTTTTTTGATTAGGTAAAGGAACAGGATTTAACGTATAATGACATGAATAGGGGTTATAACTAAGCAATTAGTATTTTAAATATTTATATATTATGAAATTATTATTTTTCATTGGTGTCAGTTAATTGGTTTGGATCGGTTTTTTTTAACAGACGACAGAGTATTTATAGTTTTCTAATGGGCCTGGTAAATGTAAAATATTCGGAGCGAGTGGATGATTAAGAAGAATATTTAGACGTTACGTCGAAGGTATCTGTCTGGTTGTTGGTTGATTTGTTGTTGTTCCCGGCTGAAACTTTTACAACGACCTACGTAGTGCATGCAGAAGGTGGTCTTAGAGTAAGATGGAGGGGACGGGCGTCTCGAGCAACAGCGTCGTTACGACAGCGTCGACCTTCGCTGTCGCATTCGGCCGTCAGGTGAGTGCACCTGACCCCGCCGCTGCATACGGTGCATTCCCCGCTAGAGGCTCTTTCGCGGGCACCACCACCACCACCAACAGCAGCAACAGCAGCGGCGGTTACGGCTGCCGCCGGCTCCAGTCGCCCAACAGTGTTCGCAGACGAGGTGTAGGTATAGCGGTCGTGAACAGTGTCGTCTAGATTGGCCGTTAGGTACGGTGTCCGAGCAGGAAACTCCTTCGACGGTGTCCCCTATCCACGCCTCTGCGACTCCTTCCGTCCGCAACGCTCTGCTGCAGTCTTGGTACGACTTGGAAGGTACTGTCTCTTTGTATTGTTTCGATCTTCTGTATTTGGTACTGTACTGGTTCAGGGTACGTTTACCATGGGGTCAACATACTTTTTCTTGAGCTTTTGCAACTGAATACCTATAAACACCGAGCACGTTCTTCTCAGTCTGTCTCCTCCGTCTGGTCTAACATACTAATCACTGATTCTTCATCTTTTTTTCTCATTGTATTCTAAAGCCATCACTTTAAAATATTTTATTAACTATATATATGAGGTATGGGGTATGGTATTTAATTTTATTTATCATTTTGAATACAAAACTATAATTTATAATCAAACTATTTTATTTATATAATAATATTTATAAATATATATTTTTTTCGTTTGGTTTGAATCATAACATTATTGATGCCTGTAATCTTCTGGCGTGAGAGCAGATGGATTTCACATATTAAATATACTTTACAAGTTATCAAAACTTCGACCTATGTTTTCGCTATTGACCAAAACAAGTTATAGCCAGAAGGATTAATGTCTGATGGATATCGCGGGTGAAGTAGGAGATTCCAACACTTGTGACGTGTTATAATGCACCTCTAACCGATTTCGTAATACGTAGCCGAGCTTTATTGTGCAACAAAATACCTTGCCATTTCTTTTGGTGTATTCAGAGCGTTTTGTTTTAGTATGGCCTGCAAATTTCGATCGACTACAATTTCGCCATAAAAGTTTTTAGTAGCTCATAAAATGTTATGCCCTTCTCATTTTATCAAATATATGTAGCAAATTGTATCATATACATATTATCTAGCTATTAAAATAGAAATTTTTTTTTCATATTCATAATTCCGGTCATCACACACTTTACTGAATTAATTTATTTTCAAGCAAAATTTCACTATTAAGTAAACATCCTAATCATTCCTAGGTGAATATGATATTTTAGAGAATTCAACCATCTTCCAATTTATGGATTTCACCATTATAGTGGTTTCCAGGAAAACCTGCAAAATAACACTCTCTCGTAGCTGTTGTCTTTTAATTTCATGAAAATCGTATAACCAATCTGTCAGTCGGAGAGAGTTATATCTGACTAATAAACGGGATTTTAGAAGAATGTATACTTTTAAGTCACTGACCTAAGCGAGGGTGTTTTATGTTGCGTTAGAAGACGTGCTATGTTAATAGAAATTGCATTTTTATTTTTATTTTTCCCTTTATTGGAATTTGTCTACAAAAATATTACTTTTGTGTTACAAAAATAACCCTTGTACTTCTTTGGTCAATTTCTGAACACAACTCTTTGAATATATTTATTAGCCTTCTCAGTCTGTCTCCTCCATCTGATCTAACATACTCATATTTCATTCTTCATCTTTCTTCTCATCGTATTCTAAAGCCAACACTTTATTAATTATATATATGAGGTATGGGGTAGGGTATTTAATTTTATTTATCATTTTGAAAACAAAACTATTATTTATAATCATAAAATATTTTATTTCTTTAATTTAATTAGATTTGTTTAAATCATAACACCATTGATGCCTATAATCTTCTGGCGTGATAGTAGATGTATTTTGTAAATTAAATATACTTTACAAGTTATCAAAACTTCGACCTATATTTTCGCTATTGACCAAAACAAGTTATAGCCAGAAGAATTAATGTCTGTTGGATATCGTGGGTGAAGTAGGAGATTCCAACACTTGTGACGTGTTATAATGCACCTCTAACCGATTTCGTAATACGTAGCCGAGCTTTATTGTGCAACAAAATACCTTGCCATATCTTTTGGTATATTCAGAGCGTTTTGTTTTAGTATGGCCTGCAAATTTCGATCGACTACAATTTCGCCATAAAAGTTTTTAGTAGCTCATAAAATGTTATGCCCTTCTCATTTTATCAAATATATGTAGCAAATTGTATCATATACATATTATCTAGCTATTAAAATAGAAATTTTTTTTTTCATATTCATAATTCCGGTCATCACACACTTTACTGAATTAATTTATTTTCAAGCAAAATTTCACTATTAAGTAAACATCCTAAGCATTCCTGGGTGAATATGATATTTTAGAGAATTCAACCATCTTCCAATTTATGGATTTCACCATTATAGTGGTTTCCAGGAAAACCTGCAAAATAACACTCTCTCGTAGCTGTTGTCTTTTAATTTCATGAAAATCGTATAACCAATCTGTCAGTCGGAGAGAGTTATATCTGACTAATAAACGGGATTTTAGAAGAATATATACTTTTAAGTCACTGACCTTAGCGAGGATGCTTTATGTTGGGTTAGAAGACGTGCTATGTTAATAGAAATTGTATTTTTCTTTTTATTTTTCCCTTTATTGGAGTTTGTCTACAAAAATATTACTTTTCTATTACAAAAATAACCCTTGTACTTCTTTGGTCAATTTCTGAACACAATTCTTTGAACACATTTATTAACCTTCTCAGTCTGTCTCCTCCATCTGATCTAACATACTCATCATTCATTCTTCATCTTTCTTCTCTTCGTATTCTAAAGACAACACTTTAAAATATTTTATTAATTATATATATGAGATATGGGGTAGGGTATTTAATTTTATTTATCATTTTGAAAACAAAACTATTATTTATAATCATAAAATATTTTATTTCTTTAATTTAATTAGATTTGTTTAAATCATAACACCATTGATGCCTATAATCTTCTGGCGTGATGGTAGATGTATTTCGTAAATTAAATATACTTTACAAGTTATCAAAACTTCGACCTATATTTTCGCTATTGACCAAAACAAGTTATAGCCAGAAGGATTAATGTCTGATGGATATCGCGGGTGAAGTAGGAGATTCCAACACTTGTGACGTGTTAGAATGCACCTCTAACCGATTTCGTAATACGTAGCCGAGCTTTATTGTGCAACAAAATACCTTGCCATTTCTTTTGGTGTATTCAGAGCGTTTTGTTTTAGTATGGCCTGCAAATTTCGATCGACTACAATTTCGCCATAAAAGTTTTTAGTAGCTCATAAAATGTTATGCCCTTCTCATTTTATTAAATATATGTAGCAAATTGTATTATATACATATTATCTAGCTATTAAAATAGAATTTTTTTTTTCATATTCATAATTCCGGTCATCACACACTTTACTGAATTAATTTATTTTATTTTAATTTCATGAAAATCGTATAACCAATCTGTCAGTCGGAGAGAGTTATATCTGACTAATAAACGGGATTTTAAAAGGATTTATACTTTTAAGTCACTGACCTTAGCGAGGGTGTTTGATGTTGCATTAGAAGACGTGCTAAGTTAATTGAAATTGTATTTTTCTTTTTATTTTTCGCTTTATTGGAGTTGTCTACAAACAATATTTTGTTTTAGTATGACCTGCAAATTTCAATCGACTATAATTTCGCTAAAAGTTTTTAGTGGCTCATAAAATATTATGCTCTTCTTGCTGCATCAAATATATGTAGCAAGTTTTACGCTACGTATTAAAATATACTATTTTTTCACATTGACAATTCCAATAATTTGATGAACGATGTTTCATTGTTCATCATTCATCATTGTAGTAGTTTACACTGCATTAATACTTCATTGGCCGCTTTCTGAACACAAATCTTTTGACATACTCATTAGCCTTTTGTTTTAAGGATTTCAGAATTATGGTGGTAGACCGTTTTGTCTATGATGAAATGATTATCTCCATTATGACGAAACCATGCACAAAAACCGTAATAATTTTTACATTTGTACTCGATTTTGATAATGGTTCTTCGCGAATTACATTTCCCATACAAGCAATTGTCTCGGAATGCAATTAAATTTTTATATAGCGTCTTTGTATCTGAATATATTCAAAATGACTATTATATTACATAATCAGTCAATATTAGTAATGTATTTATCCTTTATTTTAATTACTTTATCTAATTTGTATGTACTGATATAATAAAAATATTGAATAATAATGTAATTTTGAATTTGTTATTAGAAATACTTAATACCATTAAGAGCCAATGTATTAAATTACGTAGCAGCTAACTATATGTCGTCCTAACTCGAAACACAGCATGGGATAACCTAATTTTATCTATCATTATAACTGTATGAGCCGTACGTCTTCAGATCCTTCGCAGGATATCAGTTAATATTTCTTAATCAAGTGTATACGGTTCCGTAATACTGTGAATCATCAAATTGATATAATATGGCAGAAAAAGCTGGATATTTCTAAATTACACTGTTCTTGCAGCGAGATCCTGCAGTAAAGGGAATAGTAATAATTTCCGATTTTGTTATATGCAACTTGGTTTTTAAACATCGGTTTAGCATTAATTATATTTGTTGGAGCTTTTAATCCATGACGTATATACTTTGTTTCTGCTAAAGTGTTTACATAGTTTTTAACGTTTACAAGAATGTCCCAATAAAAAACTCAACTATTAAGCCTTTTCGTATCCAGTCTTGTATGAATGGTCGATTGTTGAGTATTTCAACAACGACCACTGCAGAATTTTCGATGAGTTTGTGCTGTATTTATTCCATTTCGAAAAAATAAAACGAAAAATACGACGAAAATTACCTGCTGGAGCTCCTATTTTCGAAGGACAATAACTTTTTACTAACTAAACGAATAAATATGCCTTTATAACTTAAATGTTCTATGGTTTGTTACCTTTCAAGTGCAGTATACTGTTCCTCCACTGAAGAAGTACACAGTTATAATAGTTTGTACTTCATAACTAACTTAACTGAATAATTAACTTTCTACTGAAAGCAGACTAAGTCAGTGTCTGTTAGTATTTTATTTACTTGTTCAACACAAAAATGTATTGAGAAAAGTCATAATTATTTTTACAATATTTTTGTGAAAATTGTGGTAGGGATAATTTATCTAATCTGGATTAAGTAGCCTATAGTCAAAATATTAATTTTAAGTAATCTTAACCTTGTTCATACACAAGCATGCATTTTGCAACTAAATTAATCCCTTCTAAATAGTTAAGTTTTTAATTAATAGCACTTTTTTACAAACATCTTTTTAAAGGGTCACAAAATTTGGTGCTATACATATTGAATGGTTTTACACTAAAACTTTTCATGTAATATCTATCTATATATATATATATATATATATATATATATATATATATATATATATATATATATATATATACCCATTTTTGGGTTAAACTGTGGGTAATATTTTCATGGTTTCTTCTGTTGTATTCTTCTAAAAACAATATAGGAACACAAATGCTCTGTATAAATAATTGTATACGCACTAAGTGAAAACAATGCTACGCCACACACATTCTTAATCTAGCTAACTTGGTTGTTTCTTCCAAGAAAAATGATGAATGAGGTCTCTTTTTTTATTTGCGCACATACACTGAATACACAATACTTTTGAGATTGATGATGCATTATATTGAAATAATAGTGATTATAATTAGGCCACAACAATTCTGAACTTACTCCATATGAGGAACACAAAAATGGCGCCATAAGTAAACTGAAACAGATCATAGAAATAAACAATTGCTTTATAGAAATGTGTAAATACGCTTGTAGTATTAAGTAGACATCCTAAGCATTCCTATGTGATTATGATATTTTGGAGAATTCAGTCATCTTCCAATTTATGCATTTCACCATTATAGTGGTTTCTAGGAAAACCTGCCAAATAACACTCAAACAAACACTCTATCAAATTAGACCGAGTTTATTTTTCGCTTGATCGGAGTTTGTCTACAAACAATATTACTTTTTTAAAACTATAGGACAATTCAAACGAACCACCACGCTAAACCTTTCCTCGGTTTCGCATATTTAAGTAAAAATTCAATATAATACTCTAAGTCATTACCGTGTAATATAATGGGAGTAGGATGTGCCATCTTAGCTTACTATAACAGAAATATCCTGCATGCTTACTATAATATCCGTGAGGTGTAGCTGCAGTTTTTGTTTTTCCTACATGTGGGTCGCTTTCAAGAGTTGCATGGATATGTTTCAATTTTGCAATGTATCTTTCCACCATTTAATTGAAGATGAACAATTACTGCAATCATTCAAAACTTCGTTTTGGCGCCATATCTTCCAAAAAATAAGTAATTTGTTAGGGCATGATATTCAATTATTTCCATTGTAAAAAACTATGACATCTCAACTTAGAACAGTGATAGATAGAGATAGACTGATTTAAGTTGAAAAATATTTCGGAGATTTATTGTCAAAATTGTGTTGTATTAATTTTCATGGGGATTTTATGAGATATAATGAAACCACTTTGATAAATAAATGTTTAATAGTATATATAGAAGCATAAAAGGTGAACTAAACTTAACTAACCGTTACCGAACTCTTCACTTTCGAATGATAAGTTCGGAGGTGTTCATTTTGTTAGACTAAAATAAATTATAATTTTTATTGATGAAGTCTTGTGATATATATATATATATATATATATATATATATATATATATATATATATATATATATATATTTCTGTTTCACGTTTACAAATTTTATTTTTTCCATAATACAGAAATATTCATTAAATAATGTTAAAGAATTAATAAGGAATACAATGATGATATGTATCTAGAGCCTGGAATAAGTTTTTAATATTTAAATATTAGTAATAATTTTACTACTACAATTTAAGTTTAATTAAAAATTAAATGTAGTCAAAAATGTTTGAACTAACAGGTCAATTGAAAGTTCCTGGCTTACCGTAGTAAAATTATTCAACATAATTCGCTTCAAGGGTGATACACTGATTATAGCGACCCTCCAAATTTTCGATACCATTTTTGTAGTACGATTTGTCCTTTGCTTCAAAATTGGCCTCAGTTTCGATGATTACCTCTTCATTCAACGAAAATTTCTTCCCAGAAAGCATTCTTTTGAGATCTGAGAACAGGAAATAGTCATTGGAGCCATATCTGGAGAATACGGTGGATGGATGGATTTTTGCCATCGTTTTTACTGACTTGTGACACGGTGCATTGTCTTGGTAAAGCAGCACTTTCTTTTTCTTCAAATGCGGCCGTCGTTCAGAGGGTCCAATAACGCTATGTAATAGTCGCTGTTGATAGATCTTCCTTTTCAAGCAAGATTTTCCCTTCAAAAGGCAATATTTTATCTACACGCGAAATTATTTTTTATAAATTTTTTTCACAATAATAAAAGTTGCTTCACTCAAATGCTATAATTCACAAATTAATGATCCGACAGCTGTCAAATTTATATACGCATCTTTTGAAGGTTAGGGCTAACTAAAAAAACATATGAATTTAATTCTAGTAGCGCCATCTATGGTCAGGTCGGGGACTTTTCAATTGACCTGTTAATTAAAAATTAAATGTAGTCAATAAATGCTTGAACTATATAAGTGTTACCCTTCAGGTCCGCGTAATGATATAATGTTATGGAGTAACTTAAATCAAAACACTTTTTGATGTAAATTTTTAGTTAAAAGCATTGATTAAGATAGTTTAGCCTCATATAAATAGTCTATATATAAAAATTACAAGTTTTTGGATTGAGCTTTTTCTTTTAGCAGAAGTTCTAAATTTATACTACTGTACTGGATGTAGGTTTAGGGATTCCCATTTTAAGCGTTTCTTTCCATGTATATTTTGCAGGTTGTGAACGAATGTGTTACCAAACCATGTTATTTAATGGCATTTTAATTTTGTAACGATCATTATTTCTTCAATGCTTCGTATTTGTATGTGTAGCGACCGGTCATGATTTAGTTCCGTTTGAGTATTTAATTTCGCGTGTTGATACGTTTTGATCTTTCAATTCGTTTTGTGTCTTCGAAACCCAATTCACTGTTTTTAATCTTTCGAAATCCTCTTTCTGAAAGTGCATCTCTGAAGACAAAAAGGAAAAATTTGATGATGTAGGCAGTTGTTCAATTTTACAATATGATGTATTAGATCAATATATGGTACGTAACCAAACATACGCGGTGGTTCTCACCTAATTTGGAATAGTCTTCTATATATAAAGTTGTAACCAAATTTTGAGCGCCTAAGTCACAAGAGGGTATGCTAAGCGGGAATATTCATAGCGGCCAATAAACAATATTTTATTAAAATATTTTATTTAAATATTATTTAGTACTCGAACGAAATATTACCTAATCTGAAAATTATTATGTGGAACAAATATAAAAAAGTTCATTTACTCATGAATATAATTTTATATGGGAATATACTAAAATATTTTTTCTTTAAGATATTAAATATAATGTATATAAATGATATCCACTTCATTCAGCATTAATGAAATTTTTTCCATTTTTACATTTAATATGAAAATATCTGTAAAATTCCTCATCAAAATTCTATTGACTTTTTTCGTCCACAAAAGATACACAGCATTTAATTGTCATTTTTGTCATTAGGATTCTCCAGACAAATAATTATATTTAAATACACTAGTATTTTCTGATATAAAATTTGATTGAAAATTTTGAGAAGTTGATACATAATTTGGTAATTAATAAAAAATTGAAGACTTTAGCGTCATACAATAATGAATTAAAATAGATTCCTGGCATCGTCAAATAACATTCGGATAAAATAACATAATAACAATAACAAAATAATAGAAAGTTATGTAACCTTTATATCTTGCAATACTACCACATAAACATTCAGTTCATAGTCTATTCGGTGTTGTCCTGTCTAGCTCCTATCTGTTGCGTATTATGTCGTAGTCTTTCACAAAATAATCTAGAGAGAAGCTTATGTTGTAATTTGCAGTTTCCAAACCTCCCATTTTACTTCATTTGAAAAATATTATATTTGTACTTGCCTCTAATTAGGCAAATCTTTAAACTTTGCTTAAAACGAAGGACTCGTGAAGAATATACATATATTATGTATTTCAGTTCAATTTTCGATATAGACTGCAATGAAAGATTTACCATTATGAATTGTATCTTAGTTAAGCAATACGGTTCAACATTAGGATCTATAATCATCTGGTCTGAAATGTAAAGAACAAAATTTCCTCTGCATAAGCTTGATGTAAACTTGATCCTCCATAGGAGATTCCCCTAGGCTTATGATTGTTTACTTTTATAACCTGTTTGAATATGGTTACTTCTGCGCCCATTTAACTCCTCTTTCTATGTTTGTATGATGTATCCTGAATGATGATTTCGTACATTATACAATGTTTATCTGGACTGGACCTACAGTTTAATGTGGGCCCTGAACCACGGCCCTCGGCATTAAGCTTAGAAATCATTCCAGAAGACATCCGGTCTTACCCAGCCTGGTTTCTGGCGTGACAGATCATTTTTCATGTTGGATTTTACATTCTTATCTAGGACAATCACAAATATTAAATAACCACAAACATACATTTATGGACATGGTCCAACAGGATTCGAACACGCGACTATCACAACAGTAGGTGGGCCGTCCTGTCGCCTTTATGTTTGTATGTTCTCGAGAGTTGTAGACTTATTTGTGGTCCAGTAATAATATCATTCCGACTGTACGATATATAAAACTAAACAATGCATGGCATACTAGACACCATTCACAAGTTAATTGAGGAAGTACCAGGTATGTTTCATTTTCATAAATTAAAACAAAACCTTGACTGGGTGTATATGATTAAAACAAGAACTTATAACAACAACAACACGGTTTAATTAAGACTTGTACCGTGAATAAATTGTCGTTATGTTGCATCAAATAACGTAAAACATGCCAACTAATTTGCAACTAAAGTTATGCTTCAAGTTTTAACAAGTAGAATCGCGAATTAAATTCATATCCGGCGAAAAACCGTACATATATTTATTTGTTTGTTTATATAGAGTCTATATTACGCATTAGTTGGCATATTTCAATGAGATCTACTACTTAACGTGGGATTCGAACCACGGTTCTTGACGTATAATTAACCACTATTGCACATTAATTTTTGGTGATCTTGTGAAGCTTACCGTCTGAAAATAGAGCAACATGCAGGTCATCCTACTTACTGGCGTGGCTAAGATTATGGAATGAAAAATTCCGGGTGTAACAAAGAAAACGCGGTTTTTTTCAAAATTGGCTTTATTCATCAACGTAATCCGCATTAAGAGCCACATAATCATTTTAGCGCCGCTCTAACATTTTAATACCACTTTTATAGAACTATTTATCTTTTACCTCAAAATAGCTTTCAGTTCCAGCGATAATCCCTTAATTTGAGTGAAATTTCTTACCGGTGAACATATTTTTGAGGTCTGCGAACAGCCAGTAGTCATTGGGAGCCAAATCTGGCGAATAAGGTGGATGTCGGAGTAATTCGAAGTTCAATTCATGAAGTTTTACCATTTTTTTTGATTGACTTGTGACACGGGGCGTTGTCTTGGTGAAACAAAAATTTTTTTCTTTGCCATATGCGGCCATTTCTTTGTAATTTTGACCTTTAAATTTTTGACTTTTGACCGCTCCAGTAATGCTATATAATATTCACTTTTGATGGTATTTCCCTTCTCAAAATACCGAGACCATAACCTTTCTAGTCGATTGTTGTGATTTCGGTCGGTTTGAACGAGGTTCACCAGATGCTCTTCACTCGATTACGATCGTTTGGATTCCGGAGAGATGAATTCGTGTTTCCTCCATTATTACATATCGACGCAAATACTGTTCAGAATCATCAACACGTCTTTGTTTTTTGTTAACGGTTAACAAACGCGGCACCCACTTTATACAGAGCTTTCTTATAGTCAAATGTTCATGCAACTAATATAAGACCAACACTTTCCTTTGATATGTTTACAATGTCAGCTAACTTACGCAACATCATTTTTCGATCATTCAAAACAGTTTGGTTTTTTTGATGTTTTCTGGTGTTACGAAATTGGACGTCCACTGTGTTCTGCCTTATCGGTGTCCCTACGACCACGTTTAGAGTCAGTAAACCAACGTTTTATGTCGTTTCTGATGGAGCGAAGTTCCTGTAACACTTTTCAAGTCTTGTCAATTGCTTCGCTTGAATGGAAAATAATCATCAAGAAGCAGTGTAAAATTAAAATACGAAATTGTTTTTGATCCATTATTTTGAAAAAAAAAATAAAAGTAGTATCACTCGTGGCATAACAATTCACAAATTTATGAGCAGAATACCATGAAACTTTAACAGCGTTCCTTCCCAGCGACTAACGTCATCATATGTTAGGCCCCGGGACTTTTCAGCCCATGCGTTATTTAATATCAGGTTTTATACTTTTGACTTTAAAACAACTAAAACATTCATTTTCTTGAAGCATTTAACAGGTGAATTGGAAAGTCCCCGGCCTGACACATAGATTGCGCTACTAAATCCATATGTTTTTTAGTTAGCACTAACCCTCAAAAGTTGGGTATATAACTTTGACAGCTGTCGGATCATTAGTTTGTGAATTATAGCATTTTGAGTGAAGCAACTTTTGTTATTGTGAAAAAATGGACAAAAAGGAATTTCGTGTGTATAAATATTGCTTTTTGAAGGGAAAAAATATAGTTGAAGCAAGTTTCCGGACTCTGCCCCAGGAAAATCATCCATCAAGGATTGGTATGCTAAGTTTAGACGTGGTGAAATGAGCACCGAAGACGGTGAACGCAGTGGACGCCCAAAAGAGGTTGTTACCGACGAAAAAATTTAAAAAATCCACAAAAGTATTTTGAATGACCCTAAATTGAAATTGAATGAAAAAGCAGACACTCTAAAGAGATCAACTGAACGTGTACATCATATCATTCACGTATATTGGGTATGAGAAAGCTCTGTGCAAAGTGGATGCCGCGCGAGCTCACTTTTGACTAAAAACAACGACTAGTTAATGATTCGGAGTAGTATTTGAAGACGATCAAGCGTAGTAAACCCGAGTTTTTGCGTCGATATGTGACAATGGATAACACATAGCTCCATCATTTCACTCCAAAGTCCAATCGACAATCATCCGAGTGGACTGCACACGAAGAACCCGTTCCAAAGCGTGGGAAAACGCAACAGTCGGCTGACAAGGTTATGGCGTCTGTATTTTGGAATGCGCATGGAATAATTTTCATTGAATATCTTGATTACACCATTACACACATTACATTGAAGACAATGCACCGTGTTACAAGTCAGTAAAAGCGATGACAAACATGCACGAATTGGGCTTCCTCATCCACCGTATTCTCCAGATCTGGCCCCCAGCGACTATTTCCGGTTCTCAGATGTCAAAAGAATGCTCGCTGGGAAAAATGAAGAGGTGATCGCCGAAACTGAGGCCTATTTTGAAGGAAAGGACAAATCGTACTACAAAAATGGTATCAAAAAGTTGGAGGCTCGCTATAATCATTGTATCACCCTTGAAGGGAATTATGTTGAATAAAAAAAACTAATTTTGCCAAAAAAATGTGTTTTACTATGGTAGACCGGGGACTTTTCAATTGATATGTTATGTATGTACGTTACGTTTACACATGTACAGAAGAATTATACACATAAAGATATATAAAAATAAGCTACAGTTAGTACAGTATTTATTCCGATGATTTTTCCACGTAAAAAATGAATGTCTTGGGACAAATTGGTACAACATATCTTCCATCATCCATTATTTTTACTTTTTCCCATCTTTTTGGCAACATAGTGACACTGTGTCGAAAGAACAACGTTGGTTTGGAAACGACCTATTTTCGCACTTCTTCAATATTTGAACATGTGATGGTCCTGATAATGGATGATATAACAGACAATGACAATGGCAACCATGAACCATGATAGTTAACAACAATCTTAGTCCATAATAGTCAATAACGGTAATGGATAATGATAATAGATAACGGATAATAGCTATAACAGATAGCAGTGAAAATCAATTCTAGGATAAACTATGACATGTGCACACGGTACGAAGGCATGCTTCAATTATTAGATCATAATTACACATCAACTATCTTGGCCACTTTGACATCAATTTCTGACTTATAAAATAGTTATAGTTTATACTTTATAGTTGCAACCATAAATTATTATCTTTAATTTACAGTAATTTAAGAATTGTGGAAAAAGTACGAATAAATAATATAATAGATAAAGATAAATAGATAAATAGAGATTAATAAATAGGATATAATAAATGAAATAGAGCGCAGTGAAATAAAAAATGAAACACTCTGTGAACAAAGTCACCATTTGATGAAGTTCAGGTCCGGCAGCGCAATACCTAGTAAAATGAACGAATGAAAAATAGGTAATGACTCAAAGCGTCTTCACAAATGAACTCTTATGAAGTTCTAACGTCCCTAAGACACATTAAAATGTTTCATCTGGCAAAAACGGTCCAGAAAAAAGTATCAACAATGTCGCATAAATATTTTTATTGCTGGGTATTTGCAAAGGCTACAAATCGTACAATTAAAAAGAAGCGGCAACACCGCTAAGTTTACTTTACATTATGGTTCAAACCTTATTAAGAAAACACAAATGACCTAAAATTAAAAAGGCCTAAATATCTACTTACTAGATGGAATTGTAAGTAGCATAGATACCCATTTTTGATTTCCTTGAATGGTACATGTCGTTGTTTGCGCTTTAAGGAAAAAACATATTGAGAAAATACAAACATATACAACTGGCGTCTGCAATGTTGTTTCAAAACTTACAAACCACTGTCAGATTTTGGATTACAATTAGTTCTATTTCATAGAAGAAATGATAATTAAATTAGTAAGTTAATTCTAATTTATTTGAGTAATTCGAATCATGCTTTCCTAGAAGAGTCATTTCAGTTCGTCACGTAAGACTGAATGAAAATTACGTCAGGCCCTCGAAACGATTTCGACGGCTCTCCAGCAATTAAACTGCAAACAAAAACACATAACAACAAACTGATACCTTAACAATTGACATCCTCTGTCGTACCTCCTTATATAATCGTCTTGACGATTATATAAAAATAAAACAATTTTCTTAGAAGTATGGGAACAAACGCGTCATATTAATGATGACATGTACCGCAGAGGAAACATTACTCAATAGTATAAATGCGGAAAGAGAACAAGGATTACACTGTTCGCCGAAGACAACGTCCATATAACCGTTACGTAAACTATCAGGAACAGATCGTTTCTATTTGAAGATTTTTGTGTCTTTTTATTCTATTCCCCGACAATGTCTACATTATTTGTTCGTTAGGTCGTCAGTGTTTCGCTGTTTCCGCTGGTTTTTTTCTTCGATGACTTCGTTTTTATAACGTTATTTATTTAAGTTCTGCTAAGATAACAATCGATGTAACAATAATAGTGATGAATGTTTATCCGTTCTAATATTTCTTTTTTTTTGTCTCTTCACAGACAATTATATTCATTTCTGTCTTAAAAACATAATTTAAAATGTCTCAGGGTCAACGGAGAACAACTATTCTTAGAAATTCTATTTCATTCATTAATATGCTCTGCTTCAGGAATATGGGATAGACATTTTACTTTGAGTGGGAATAAACAATTATACTTAAAGAAAACAAAATAAAATATTAGAGGTACAAATTGAAATCTGCCGTTTTACAAAAGATAACGCAAGTGGCAAAAAGTAACTCAAAATGCCGAATGGAAATTTGATATGTCAAGGTAAAATATTTGTTGATAATTTCTCCTCGTTATATTTGCGAATTAGCCACGGCGTAATATACACAGGGTATAAACAAAACAGGAACATCATACAATATAGAATATCTTGTTGTATGTTGTCAACACTGATTCGGTGTAAATAGTGGTACGCGTATGTTTTACTCAGTTTATATGCTAAATGTTGTAGATTATATTTGTAGTATTTTATATGCTTTGTTCTGCGGCAGTTAAAACAAGCGATCGGTGAAATGTGTGATCTTTCAGACTTTGAAAGAGAGGAAATTGGCCGTTTTCATTTAGAGGTAGCGTCTGTGATGAAAACGGTAAACGGTTTGACGAATAACGGTATCCATGGTAATGGCAACAGACACAAAACATGGTAAAACATCATTGGTTAAGAGGAATAGTGAGTGAAATACCAAAGTCCGAAAATATAAAATTATCGCGCCAAAAGTGATTTTCTAATAACTTTTCCACAGTCACTTGAGTAACACTCTTTCAACCAAAATAGTATTGCGGGATCTGTATTAATCTAACATTCATGGAAGGGTCACTATTGTGAAACGCTTTTTAACGGAAGCCAATGCTAAGCTATTAAAGAATTGGTGCTCATTTATGGTCGCATGAATCATTATCCCTTAGAAAACCTAGGCCATCATTTTCCATAAGTAGCGTTCCACACTGTGTGTTTCGCACATTAAGATCAACACTTCAACCACCCCATAGCTATATGCTATAGCTGATGAAATCACGTACCCAGATCTTCTCTTCGAACGACAGTTCGGTTGGCATTCCCAAATCCAGAAAGCAATCCAAAAAGGTTCGGAAATAGCAAACCTGTTATCGCCTCTGATCTGCGCTTCTAGCAGACTTTCCATCAAATGCATATTTTACAAGATGTTAATCTGGTCCATATTCCTATACGGATCTAATGTCTACTTCAGGTTTGTTACACCCAACCAGGTGAAACAGTTTCAAATATTCCAAAATAAGTTCCTCAGGATAATCTTGCTCCATGGTTTATCAGAAATAATCGAATTCACAGAGAAACTGACACTCCAGAAATTAAGCACTTCATATCTCAAACAACTCTTTCACAAACAACTACTCAGCTCTAGTTCTTTTGAAAACGTGCTTGTTCGCGAGTTGGTCGACATGCTTCGAGCTTAGTACCGTGTCACCGCTAGTCTCCCTTTTTTTCAAGCTGCAACGACCGCACCCATCGCTGCACTCACAACTTTTGTCCCCATACGACAGTACCCAGTCGTGTGTCTACTCAAGATCGAACGTCAATGGACGACATTACTTTATACTTGTTGAAAAAAGTAAAAACATTGAAAAACCTATACCAAATATTCATTTTTTCATGATAGTTTTTCTTCTACTATATGTAGATTTACAGAACCTCAACAGTCCAGTTCAGTTATTTAAACAACATTAAAACCGAAAATGATCTTTGCGGCAAAATGTAATTTTAGGATCATATTTAGTTCTTATCCTAAAAGTTAATACTTAAACCTCAGTCATTATTCATAGCAGGTCAATTGGAAAGTCCCCGGCCTACCATAGTAGGGTGATACACTGATTATAGCGACCGTCCAAGTTTTCGATCCCATTTTTGTAGTACGATTTGTCCTTTGCTTTAAAATAGGCCTTAATTTCCTCGATCACCTCTTCATTCGACGAAAATTTCTTCCCAGCAAGCACTCTTTTGAGATCTGAGAACAGGCAATAGTCGCTGGAGGCCAAATCCGGAGAATACGGCGTATGAGGAAGCAATTCGAAGACCAATCCATGGATTTTTGACACGGTGCATTGTCTTGGTGAAACAGCACTTTCTTTTTCTTCGAATGAGGCCGTTTTTTTGGCGATTTTTCCCTTCAAACGGTCCAATAACGCTATGTAATAGTCGCTGTGTTGATGGTCCTTCGTTTTCCTAGGTAGTCAATGAAAATTATTCCATGAGCATTCCAAAATATAGACGCCATAACTTTGCCAGCCGACTGTTGCGTTTTCCCTCGCTTTGGAGTGGGTTCATCGTGTGCACTTCACCCGAATGACTGTCGATTGGACTTCGGAATGAAATGATGGAGCCATGTTTCACGCATTGTCACATATCGACGGAAAAACTCGGGGTTATTATGCTTGACCATCTTCAAACACTGCTCCGAATCATTGTTTTTGGTCAAAAGTGAGCTCGCGCGGCACTCACTTTGCACAGAGCTTTCTCATACCCAAATATTCGTGAACGATATGATGTACACGTTCAGTTGATATCATTACAGTGTCTGCTATTTCATTCAGTTTCAATTTACGTCGGTAACAACATCTTTTGGGCGTCCACTGCGTTCACCGTCTTCGGTGCTCATTTCACCGCGTCTAAACTTAGCATACCAGTCCTTGATGGTTGATTTTCCTGGGGTAGTGTCCGGAAACTCGGCATCAAGCTAAAGTTTTGCTTCAACTGTATTTTCCCCTTCAAAAAGCAATATTTTATCAACAAGCGAAATTCTTTTTTATTCATTTTTTTCACAATAACAAATGTTGCTTCACTCAAAATGCTATAATTCGCAAACTAGTTATCCGACAGCTGCCAAATTTATATACGCATCTTGTGAAGGTTAGGTTTAACTGAAAAATGTTGTTAGTAGCGCCATCTATGTGTCAGGCCGGGGACTTTTCAATTGATCTGTCAATTGATCCAACCTGGAAATAATACGTCCCTGAAAATTTAACTAACGCTGTACTAAGGCATTTAATTGATTTCCGGAGCTTCATCAATTTTTCAACAGTTGAATCAAAAATTAAATGTCATTTTAATATTCCATCATATATAAAAAATAAACAAAATTTCAATTCGATCTATTATTTCATTTTTTGTTATTTTAAATTCACAACATTTTTAACAATGAAAAAAGTACTCAAGTAGTTGTAAAATGTTTTGAAAAAGTTTTAAAGGTTAAGGTTGAATTTCTTTTAAAAAAATGATACCAAAAATCAGATCAACCAGAAATCGTGAAAAAATACATACATCAAATACATCATTAGCTCAAACATATTTACAGGGGATGAACAAAATAGTATGATCACCTGAGATGTATACAATATTTGTTTATTAATAAGGTGGTGAGGTATTAATAAGGTTGTAGTTCTTCGCGGGATAGATTCATAGCATATCCGAATAGTGGAATTCCAATGGAATGTTACCCCATTTTTGTACCAAAATATCCGTCAATTACTCTAATTGTTGGAAATTTACTCCTCACGCTCTGCTCTAGATGCAGAACCTAAATGGTTCCATTATGTTGAGGTCAGACGATTTTGATGGCCAGGGAAGATATTTGAAGCTTGACTGTAGTGAGCATATCCGTACATAAACCCGACCGTTTGTAGGAAATAGTGTAAAAGATGATTCATAGGACCGTTTCGCATTTTTCCAATTATCAAATGTTTTATGATCGTTACACCATTTCTTTCGCAGCTTAACGTTGGTTTCCGTTATCGAATTATAAAGATGCTGTCAGTTTTGCAGCGGTAGTGTTATGTAGTTTGGCCACAATTCTTTTTAATATTCGTGGGTCTCTGTAAGTTAGTTTTGGATTTCGCCAATCACTTCTCTTTGGCGATGATGTTTTGTCATATTTGGGTATGCTGTCGTTATCGTGGATAGTGTAATGTTTTCCACGTAGATGCTTCCGCTAACGGAGCACTAATAATTTATTTTCTTGCGAAGTCCTCGAAAGTGAATAGTAGGAGAAGCTGTAGGCTGTATCTGCAATGATCAATCATTGACAACATCTCTGTGCTTCATCATATGGATGAACAGGAGTGTAGTAAATTCGGCTATTCTGCTCCAAAATTGATTCGTGCTTACAAGAAAGTATTGGTATGGTTTTGAGTTTTTGGTACATCAAGAAATTTTGTTTTTGACTAAGTTAATGCTTCTTAACAACCAACGCAGTCGTTAACATTGAATAATTAAAGTACACATTGTTTCAACATCCAGGTTATTTATCTAATATAAGCCTCTATGGCTTTTCAAACCTCAAAAAATCCTTTTGTGGAAAATAATTTTTATCAAACGAAGAGGTTATAGTTGTCGCAGATGGATATTTTCAGGTCTTCTGGAAAGCTACCCTAGTAATGGGATCAATAAATGGAGCATCGTCAAAATACGAGTGATGCTACTTATATTTCTGGACTTGGCAGCACTAAGTATTATCAGATGCCATCAGACGTTTTCATTGCAAACTTGGCATTAAACCTGGTTATATATAACACCATTCAGAACATATTACAATTTATGTATGGTTTGTGTAACTCTTGAACATTTTCTAACTAGTCTTTCTTACTTTATAATTTTTACAGTTATCAAATCAACAGTTTATCGATGAACTTAATTATTTATACAGTGATAGGCGCCATCAAACTAGCCATACTCCGTACGGTCCTGATTTGATTTCTCTTAAATACAAATGTGGTAAACGATTGTCGACACCCAAGTAAGTGCTTGATGCGTTCAGTTCGTGTGTTTTGAAATTACCTCAATCATAGAAAAAGCTCTATGAAATTTAGTTCCAAGGCATAGAATTTCATCATGGAACGATCATCAATATTTGTTTTTTCATTATCAGACCAGAAATATAAATAGCGGCATTCGTACGACGAAATTACACTGTTTTCTTAATACTATTTTATTAAGTGGCGTGTAAAGTTTTAAGCGTAAATATTGCAATTGCATTCTAAAAGAAACACGGACGAGGTACATTGGCCGAAATAATTACTACATTAATTCAACATGATGAAATGGAACCGTATAACTTTATGGTTAGATTACATCATATAAAATAATAAAACAGCAGTATATAATTTTACGATACTTATCGATAAAAATGTCGAAAGTGAACGTTAAACGCTGAACTTTCGAAAAGAAGTTGACGAAAATGATTAAATTTAGCGGTTCAGTTATCAAAGGCGGACGAGAAATTTGCCGAAACTGTGTCTTGCATATGCAGGGACATTTTTGGGATGAGTTATTTTTTGCCTTTACATGTGAACACTGTGATGATTATATAGATATACTACTAGTAACAATGTAAACGCAACAAGAGTTTGCAGCTTCGTTAGGAGTTCTTAGGCTGTCAGAAGGCGGGTTTCACACGTGTCGACCGAGCAAAACTTAGGTTAATGTATGGTCACGTGCCTTTCACGGAATATTTGGTAATAAGAAAGGACTTTGTGATAGGGTGAAGGGTGTTTTAGAAATATCTTTCCAATTTCAATATTAGTAAAATTAAATTATTGAAACAAATTAAAAATGGCAAGTGCCTGAAATGATATATACAACCCCCCCCAGTTCTGAGCTTGGGGTTGTCGTTGTAGATCCGCTTTTCATCGCCGGTAGCAATACACTAGAGAAAACTGTTTTCTTTTGCCTGGCAAGCAATGAAACCGTGATGTTGAAAGGGTTCTAAATTCCATGCTGTATTCTTCATTGATTCTTGGGCATTCTCAGATATTTCCAACTTTTCTGTATTCCTGTCTATATCATTTCAGTGCTTAGTGTCGAATTTTATGTTTACATTATTCCTGGATTAGTTTATACAATTATTTTTTACTTAACAGAGAAAATTAGCAGCAGACAATACGTATGTAAAGTATGAATTATAAGTAAAATGTTATAATTAATGCCACTATATTTGTAGATTTCTTAGCAATAAAAGGTTATTTATGTTAAATAATTTGAAAACACTGAGCAATATGACATAGTTTCAGTAAGTGCGGTATGCGAAAAGGACTATCGAGTAGAGTTTTGCTAAAAATGAAAAATATCTTTAATTTTATATAATTGCCAGTGCTCCGAAAATAATACTAAAGGTATGGTTATGTGTAGCATTATACTCTAACTACATATTGTATATACATGGTTACATAACATTGCGGAATTCGCCTTTGACGGTGATGACCTCGCAATTATCGCTTTGGAATAAATACATACCAATGACATCGCTGATCCAAAATTCCACACAAAATAGTAAGCTTTTTAGATATATTGCCACCTGATGAGCTTTGTATGGATTGTAGAAATGCACCTTATGACATAGGCGGTGTGTATCGGTCTGAATCCTACTCTTAAGAACGAGTTTTGGCCATGCCATAATAGTTAACAATGATCGAATAATTATTGGACAATGTCATATTCTGGTATGCGGTTTTGCCATGCTATAAGAGTTTGATTGTACAAATAATTGATGTTTAATACGTTCGCTGCCAATAACGCGCTAGCGCAATGTGTAACCAGTCAGGTATACAGTCATGTTGTCTGTTTTTTTATAAGAGATATTACTACTACAGCTATAATAGCAAAAATGTGGAATTGATGAAGATTACTGTATGTTAATTTTCAGTCAATTCGTGTGGTAGTTTTTTTTCCTCTTTTGGATCTTTCCCAGCGCATGTAAATGCATGGAAAACGTTCATTAACCGTCTAAAAGTTTTTTGGGAGCTTGAGCAGGGTTTTATTAAAATAAGTCTTACCCCCATTGCGTTGAAACGTTTTCGAAACGAACGTCGAAACCAAAATCGATATGACGGAGTAACATCACCATAAGTTCCTGAAAGTATTTGATGGACTTTGGCAGAAGATTTCAAATTAAAGTATTGAACGTCGAAAATGTTATTTTGGTTTTGAAATGTTAAATGTTAGCTCATTAATACTAATTAAATGAAAAATTGTTAATTTGTGTAGAGTAATGTCAGAATTATCGAATTTGACAGTTACGTGGTTTAACAGTTGTTTACATTGGTACCTGACATTTTACCCATAAATATTAGTGATTAAAATATATGCAAGCCCCTAACATATTATCTGCGAAATGGGCCAAGCTCATAGAATTTGATCGACTATTCCTTAAACGAAATAAATGTATACAAACCTAAACAATTAACATTTATATGGTATTCTACCATATTATATGCCATAAGTTATTATTTAGAGTGGGAATGTGGAAGGTATTTCTTTAACCCCATTTTGTAACATAGTATCGATTGTCTAAGGTTCTATTTGACGTATAGAATAATGGATCCTTTGAGATCTTTTGTTTAGCACGTTCGCTGCCGACCTGGGATCAAATACTTACCCTAGAAGCCGACTACGTTTTTCCTGATTACAATAATAAAATATTCCTAATAACGTTTTTGAACGCATGTCTAGCCTAGATTTTAATATTTTTTTGACAAAAATTTATTTTTTTTGTCACGCACCAGAGCTTGATCGGCACTGAGGTTAAATTATATTGGCGATGGCGGCACAACGCACGAGCGCGTGGCGAATTAAAATTGACAGAATAGGAAAATACGTTGTTGATTAATAGTATAATTTAATATACCATAACAAAATTATATATATATATATATATATATTTAAGATAAAAAAGACAGCAGAAAAACGAGAAAAAAATAACTAAGTAAATGTTACTACAAACCAACAAAATATCTAAATAAAATCAAAGTAAATTGAGAAGTTAACAGAAATAAATCAATGATTTGGGGCACCTTTCATATATATTTTTCCACTTTTAAGACGAGATGGCTCTGATATATCGATATATTTCCCGCCATGTACAATTCTGTAATACATATGGATCAAAAAGGAAAAGTCGAAGAAACCAAGCATGTAAATGACTCAGCTATAGTCTTCAGATAATGCCGATACAACTATACGGGCACACTGATAATGCTGAACTAATAAAAAATACAAGGCTTAGAAAGACCACCGCACATATAACGCGCTGGAACGTATTGGCTCCAATGAAAGCTATACATTACGCGCTAGCGCGTTATTAGCAGGGAACGTGTTCAGCATCAATTTTGTACAATCAAACTATTATAGCATGGCAAAACCTCATACCAGCATATGGTACTGTCCAATAATTATTCGATCATTGTTAACTACTATAGCATTACCAAACCTCATTCAAAAGATATCTGGGGCTTCTCAGCTTACTTACTAGATTGTGAGACGATGAGGCTTCGGAGTAGGATTCAGACCGATACATAGCGTCTATGTCATGAGGTGCATTTTTACAATCCATACAAAGTTCATCAGGTGGCAATATATCTAAAAAGTTAGAACACTACGGAAGCCACAATGAACATTTTCCGTGAATGTTTTGAAGGTGTTGTTATATCATTCCATTTCAGCATCGACCCGCCCTTATTGAGAAACACATTTGTTAATAGTTTTATACTGTGTATTACACACATTAGTAGTGATTAAAAATAAATTTGTAATTTAAACATGTCGAAATTAAGATTTTTATATGCCTACCATGGCATAATTCCAATTGGGTCGCATATCTCTAACGGTGTGAATCTCGTTTAAAGTAATCAGAACTCATTAAAAGCAAATGATGTTGAAATTAGTAGCTCTAGCCAAAACTTGCAATATAATTGAATTTCATGAGAATATTTATACACATTACACAACGTCACCTCAATTAATATATGCTCTTCAGATTTGTTCCTTACTTATTCGAAATATTTTACATGTGGTATTTCGTTTTAAGGGATTTTTGAAATATTCATTCCTACGGTTGTAATTATTTATGTTTTAGTATTTTATTTGTCTACCAGTGCATTACTCGATGTTTGGATATTTTTTTTATTTATTATGAGTGATTTCTTTAATTGCCATTACATCTTAACTTTACTTTTGTTACATCTTTGGTCTATTCTAGATTGTACTAACTTGTTCATTTTTGCATCGACAAAACTAGCTTTGGTATTTCAGCGAAATATTTTTTGCGGGAAATAACGGATAACGCAAGCGAACTCGGTAATAAATAAAATAAATTAAAATTAAGTAAAACGTAACGTGTATCAACGACAGTGTGACAGTGGTATTATCGATAGTGATTGCTTTTAAACTATAATCTTTAAAAACAGAAACCTTCCCCGCAAATTTGTATTAACGTTGTATTAAGGTACCTTTTTAGCATTCTTTTTGGTGTCCAAAACTTTCTTTTTGATTGAATTTCAACCAAAGTTATACAACCCTCTAGGAATATGAACTTTTTCATTGGTATATTTTTATAAAATGGTGGCTATAAGCTTGCCAAATGATATGAGGTTTTTGAAAGGTTCCTTATGGAAATATCCAAACAGCGATTGACTAACGAGAAAATGTCTTATTGCGAAAAAAAATCGAGTTTTAATTGTTTATACAAATAAATTAGTATGGCTAATCTTTATAATCTTGTGTAATTTACTAGTTAATGAATTTACGAAACTAATTCAAGTTTCCGTTTTAGACTGCCTTTTGCTCCTTCTGCTCTTTCATGCTGTGTTGAATGCTCTAATAACATCTTTTATTATATTGAGTAGTGAGCTTAATCCAGTTGGTACCCAGTACCATGCAAAATTGTCCAACACTCAACACAATAGACAGCGTTTAGTACGATAGACGATATAAGCATCTTGAATAATTCCTTTTTCTTTTGGGTATACTTACTACTACTTAAGTACTTAAGTTATTTACTATTACTTACTTAAGTTTATCTAAACTAGTTACTAATTGATTTTATTGCTTTTATGACATCTATATGTATATGAGGTCTTGCAAATAGTAATCAGTTATTATTTTGAGGTTTTTTTGTTTACTTTTTTTTTTATAAAGTTCCCAAGTATCGCTTCATAACTTTTAATAGATTAACCTAACAGAAGTCCGTCAATGGACAAACAGTGTATATTAGCACCCAAAACCATTTTATTTTTATCTATATTAGTAAGGTGATTTTTCATCGTTTTGTGTGCAGAAAATTAAGTATTATCAAAAGACAAATACATAAAAGCTGTTTTAGTGTAAATTGGTGGGCTTAACATAAATCAGTAGCCTATTAAAATTAGTTCTAGTTTTTGAGATATTTATTATTTATTATTTATTAAAATATATCAGAAATGAGCAGGGGTTGAAACGAGTTTTTTATACTGCTTGGGATATATTTCGCGCATTAGGGTTCAACAGTATTCGTCCATCGTGTCTTCGTTCTTAAATCGTTGGAATTGCTTTTGGATTTTCGCGATTCTTTGCCGATATCGTAGTCTCCATGCTGGTCGCTCGTATCGCTCAAGTTTTGTGTGGGTGTTGTTTACTTTTTTACTTCAATTGGAGGAAAAAGGCGGCTTAAGGTCAATATGACTTGTGGCAACCATGCTCCATCGATTTCAACATGTGAATTTTGGTATCGTCGTTTTAAAAGTGACAGTTTTGACACCGAAGACCAAGAGCGTTATTGTCAACCAAGATGATGATTTCAAGATATTACTTGATGGAACTACCAATGGGCTATCGATTATATTTGATGCTTTTCAGTCGTGCAGTGTGCGAAAAACGTCCGGAATACGAGCAAGAACACAATATTACAAAACTGGCGAAAACGTCTCAAAAATACTCTCTCCCTCTCCCTATTTGTGTACTGATAAATCTCGTCGAAATTTTCGGCAAAAATTCAAGATGATTATGCAAAAGAAAAAATACTTCTATCTTTAGCAAGATGTGAATGCAGAAGATGTATTTTGAGAGACATTGCAGCTCCAATCTTGTGGTAATTTTGCAATAAATTGTCGATTAGGTGGTTACGGAGAAAGTTGTGGACAACACTCTGAAACCATATCCATATTGTTGCTCCATGAAGCGTTTAACATTTTGTAAACTTTGAGTCGGACAAATATTCTTTCTTTGATTTTTGTATATTATAGTTTTGGATACAACTTGGTTAAGTAATGGAAAGCCTCCTTCGCGAATGAGCACTTTGACTAAGTTCTAGGTAATAAGTCCTGTGATAAATATGTAAATTAGTTGATATTTCGAAATTATTAGTCTCAACCTTTAGATTGCCACATATTTTCCATTAATCGCATAGGCATTTCCTGATTTGTACTGCATGAGCAATCGGAATATATGTTTTTTATATCATATGTAAAGTAAAGCCGCATTCAAACTGTACTTAGAACCACCCATGAACAAGCGCCATTCGATCATATGGTGTGTACAACACATCAAATAAACCTTTGTTATCATTGCAGAGGTACATGTTTTGAAGAATGCTAAAATCGAATGGAATCGAATGTATATTTTGGGGTCAAGAGGTTTCTATTGCAATTTTGCTTTTTGTTTTGAGAAAATTAAATTGAGAATAAAATCACTCAGTTCACTTTGCGAAATTAAATGATTTTCTTCCATAAAGAAATTGCTTTGATTGCTCGACAGTGATGAAGACGAAGTTTTTAAGACATTTTTTCAGTTGTCCATACGTGGAACTAGCTTTAATGATGATACTTAGCATACTCATACTATGCTATTTTTTGTCTTTATGCCGATGAAATTCATCTAGAAAAATTAATTATGACGAACATAATTTTTCTATTCTCTTCATAATGTTGGCACAGGAGATTAAAAGTATACATTTTCAGCCTGTGACCATTTGTGCAGTTTTATTCTGCACGCAGTTTCGGTACCCATGGTTTGGTGGGCCAGTGTTTATATAGAAAAACCAAAGGGTATTTGTGATAAATTTTCCACATTTACCGAGCATATAACATCCAAACACGCAACAAAAATACTTTGAATCGACTTTGTAAGGTTGTTTCTGAATTTTCGCACGTTCCGAAGTACAATCACAAAAAGTTACAAATGAGGTTTAATGCAACGTCATCACCTACTGACAGCCGTTATAAGAGCGCAGTGCTGTCACCATGCGCGAACTCGAAATCTAGAACCAGCCTTGATACATAGATTGAAGATTTAAGTTCAGGGTATCAAATAAAATAAAAATGTGTAAACTTGTCTCATTAGAACATATATGAGTTATATTCATACTTTAAAGTTTTTGGTTATGATTTTGGAGATGTTTCGGTAGAATTTATACTAATAACAAAGCAAGATTGGTATCTCGCAGGGCATGGATGAACTGTATGTTGTGATTGTAATTATGGTTGTCCCTGGACAACAGTGTAAGATCTGACAAGGGATAATCATCTCAGTTGCTCCAGTATCTGGGCTGGATCACACCGGATGTCTTAAGCTACTGCGTACAGTCCAGATGAATCTTGGTTGGCAAAAAGATAGTTTAAAATTTATTTAATAAAAAATACAAACATCTATAAAACCTTTAGAAATGCTTATTTCATTAAACGTAGAATATATTTAGATGTATAACATTTAATATATTAATAATATGTTGGTTATATTTAAAACATAACTGGTTTATAATATATTTGGCGATTTGTTGATTATAAAAACTATCGGTATATTTATACTAGAAAGTTGCACAATGAATAATATGTTGTGACTGTGCGTCTGATGAGACTTGATCGCTCAATTTAATTTGAATAATGTAAAATTTCGATTCTTGAAATAAAAATGGCTCGTATTATTTTCTGAATTTTTCGTAAATATCTTATGGATTTTTAACGGTGGATAAAACTATGTTTTAAAATGTGCTGGTAAAAATGATACTTTTTAGCACACTGTAGTTCTGGTCTCTCCTTTTGCCTACCTTTTCCCATAAATTATTTGAATTTAGAATTCATAACGCCATCTTCTTGACAAATATTTTGTTTCTGTTTGAAGTTTCATTTAGATAATGTTAATAAACAATTTTCTGGAAATTGCTAGGAAAATGATTCTTCGATAGTTTTTACATTTAGATTTAGATAATTTAGTTTTTCAATTTTTACTCTCTTTTTTTTTAATGACATGGACATTTAAATGACCTATATATATATATATATATATATATATATATATATATATAATAATTTAATATTATTTATCGATTTGATTAATATTTCCTAAATCCATTACGAGATGTTGTCAACCATGGCTTTTATTATTTCTGTAATGTTACAAAAGAATATCAAATAGCCTACGTTCTAATTTAACTTAATCTAAAATTAGATTTCAGTTCGTTGTTACAGATTTTTAATTGATCATTTGCTAGCTTCTAGTAAGTAAATTAAAACATCGCTAATTACCGACTATTAATTCACTTAAGAGGCCATTTCTATTCAAACTTTATGAACTATTTTCATTAAAATCAAAAGTTGCGCGAAGTTATGGCCGATACTAACTGGGAGAATAACGTTAAAAGAAATAAAATTCGAATCTATTACGGTATGAGTAATCGGTATTAATGAGCAACTATACACCGCGTAGATTTTACTGCAAATTAGCGTCGTCGAATGACCGTAATAAAAAATAATCATTAATTCGTTAATGATTTAATTTAATAATCATTTAATTACCGGAATTCGTCAAAAAATACGTCTAAATGGGATCTCCGAATGTTACGGAATGTGGTGCACGTTGCACCAAGTCCACAAATAAATTGCGTCAGTTTCGCCTGAATATTTTGTTGTTTCACAAATGTTGAACATTTACCACTTTTTATTTTGCGTGCTGTGTTATTGAACCTTCGAGTACATTTATGTTTTTATCATTATTTATTTTTTGAACGTTGTGTTTGTTTGGTTAAGTTCTCGCTGTTTCCTGTTTTCACGACTTACATATTTTATAATGGTAATGGGTCCATACACATATTACGAGCAACTTTGTCTTGTCTATTATTTCTCCAAGTTGTAAATAATTTCTTTATAGTATTAAATATGGCTAATGAGCTAGATGACCGTAATAAATAGTAACAAAAATACTGATTTATAATAATAACATATTGTAGAGGGATTATTAAAAATATATTTATTTTAAAATGAAATGTGGGATTACTTAGATTTTGCCAGAAATAGAAAGCGCTACGAAAAATTGACATCACCATCATATCCTCATTCTTATTTTTTTATTAATCTCTTACAACGTCAACAATGTGACCGTGGGAAATAAGTATTATTGTATGATGTACAAAATCACTTCAGTAAGTAAGTAAGTGATCTGCTGTACAACTTATAATCTAAATCTTATTCTAGATACTATTTAACTTGTTTTAAAGTCCATCCTAACTTAGAAAGCAGTGATAAATAAACAAAATTGAACTACGATTTATCAAGGCAAGTAACCTAAATTTTCTCACAATCGATTTGTCGATAATGACTATAACTGAAATAATAATAAAAAGAATACCTAGATAATTGAGTGAGTATTCCAAACACACTAACATTGAGAATAGTATTCTTAAAAGCAAGTGCCCTATATTTTCCAAGATAAATCAAAATTGTAACTATGGCAGACCTACTGAAACATTTTATGACGATAATTCGAAATAGAGGTGCAAATGTATTTGACAGCGGTACCAAAATATTCATTTTACAAAACTGACAGTAACTACAACACAAAAAAGGTTTAAATTATATACATTATTGATGAATGTGTGTTTGTCTTAAACTTTTAACAACTCCGCAGAATGAAAAGGTCTATTTGGTATTATATCAAATTACTTTGTAGTATTTGGGTAAATAAAATGCGTAAAAAGTTCATTTTAATAATAGCCTTACAATCTTATAAGCATGCGTAACTAAAATACTTTAGCAAATACTTTACAAAATCACTGTGTAGACATGCTTTAACCTATTAGGTTCTGCTATGAATTCTTAAACTAGATCTCTGCTTACTTTCTTTTACTTTACATGATTTTGGGCTCATACATTGTCTGTACGTGTGGTTCGAAAGGTTTGAAATTTCTGTTTGTTATTACACCTATACCAGGGTATAAAAACTTGATAAAATCAAATTGTTCAATCAAATATATGCCACCAACCCTTAACCTGGTAAAATCTAGCCCATCGAACTATTGGATGTACAAGACACCTGATTTTTGATATTATCTTTTGTAATGTAACCATGATGGGATTTGATTGATACTTGTTGAAGGCTTGGATTTAATTAATATTTTATTTGCATTTTGAGTATATATGGTCGTTTAGTAGAGAATAGCAATGAATGTTCAGTGAATTCAGTTAGAGACCCATTTTATTTTGTTTAGTTGGCATTCAAATCTAGTAGAAACATTTACTGACTTCTTGTATATTTGTATGTCTAAATCAACCAAATTGTATTAAATATAATTATCTATATTTGGTAACTGAAAAGCAAACCAAGTTATTTGAGACTCATATACACAATCAACAATTCAAATGAGTCCTGACCTCAAATGTTATGAACAGTGTTATTTACTTCGATATTATGTTAATTATACTTTAGATATAATTAAAGTTACCTAAAATAGTAAATACATATATTACAGTGATCTTGTTGCTGTGAATAAATTACCGAGGTTTAGACTCTATTAGCTGGTTAGCGCCTTGTAAGATTTAATTAAATTTTTCTGCCTTGGAACGAAAATTATTTGGAGTTTTTACCGATATAAAATTACATTAGTGGCCCTTACACTACAGATATGCATTAGAATGGCACTATAGATATGCATTCTAATTTTACGCAAAATTATTGAAATAATGTATAAATAAAACCCGTGCCCATATAAATCCTTCAGTGCAACAAAAACTACATCATACGCAGATTGAGAGCGTCTTAGCATGCATTTAAAATGTCACCATTTCAAACGTCAATTTGTTTTTGAAAAAAAAAATTAAGCAGAAATATTTTGTTCTAGGTAAAATAAATACATAGAATTACCATGGAGTAGTTTTTCAAAAATAATTATCTAGCCTATAAATAAATAGTATTAATTATTGGTTTTAAAATTAGGGACTTCTCACTTTGAAGACTGAGAGCGACTTTACCGGTTTCATCTTTTTCAAATAGTTCGTGGAACGTTTTTCTGGAAAGCAAAATTAAGAGAATTGTACAGGAAAATTTAAGAAAACTTAATGGGTATTTAACCTTAGCGCCTTTGACAGTTCGTTGACGAATGTCGTTTAACAGCTGCATCGATCGACATTCATCGATAAAAAATTCATTTAATAATTTCTTACTTCACAGACCATTCGATGTGAACATTTATGGAGTTTTGAGTTTTTTTGGGAATTGATGGTTGATCAGAATCATGCATTATATTAAAAGTTTAGCTTACTATCGATTTTTGGTAAATTTGATGGACTAATAAGTGGTATACATGTTTATAAAGAAACACTAAGGGAGTCAATTTTTTAATTATCCTTTGAAATTGGTTCTTCACAGTAAGGATGGTATATCGATATATTTAAAATATCTATTTCAATATTTCTAAACAATATATTTTGAAAATATATGGATATTTTTTCGACATCCCAACTACAGAGTGCACCAACTTAAGTCGCAGAACTCGCAATGTTGCAAGTGAAATATATATAGGAGCAACACGAAGTTGATCGGAATCGATGAAATCCCACTCAATAAAGTAGAAATGTTGTTTTAATCCCTATCGAGCTTCATTCAGTTATAATGTAGAAATCAATTAGAGTACACAGGAAGTCGTTTTGGACCAATGAACGTTGTGTGTCCACAAATAAGGCAAATATTATACATACCAAACGTATAGTCTATCCAAAGTTATTTTGTGCATACGTCATCCAAATTTATGACGTCAAAATGTCGCAATGTTGCCGTATCAACTCTGGGTTTTAGTTCAGTTTGGCTTTGGCAGACAACAAAATTCTAATCCAAATAAAATAAACAAAAATACTGTTATCAAATAGTAATGTAATATAGATGCAACTCAATAGGGGACTCTGGCGCAAAGTTTTGCTTAGCCCAACATCCAGAGGGAGCCATAATTGTCCATTCAAGTAATATTATTGGTCAATTTAAATCTCCATTACAGACACCTGTAAGAAAAATATTTTACTGTAAAGACATTTGATTGGCTTATTAGTATAGTTTGGCACGTGACAGCCTTGACGTCATGTTTAATTGATCAATGAAATTTAAAATGAAAAATTAAATTCAATTAAATATACATATAAATATAATATTTAAAAATAAATATAAATATCTGTAAAAATAAATAAATATAAATATAATATAAAAATAAATATATCTATAAAATATAAATATTATATACATATATATAAAACTATAAGCAAACAACTTTGGTGCATTGCAAATCAAAATTATCTCTTCCATCTCTCCGTTAGTACTTTTAATATTTTATCCGAAAGATCATTATGGAATGTACAATTGAAGGGTTTTATATTAATTTTTTTTAAAACATTTGACAAAAATTTTGTTATATTATCGACGTGGCAAAATCGCTGAATAAAATAAGACATAGCTTAAAGATCTACTGACAGTATAATAAAACAATTTTGTTAGGGTCTGGGGCACGAGTTATTGTCTTGCCTCTATAAAATCAGTCTCAATTTGTGGGTCTACTAATAATTGTATATAAACAAAAATCACACTTTTTAAAAAGTTTTACTAAATTACTGAGATGAATAACCTGTTGTACTAGGGTACAACATAAAACTTTGTTTGCTCTTATAGGAACATCTGGACTGAAGTTATAGAGTCAAGTAATTAACAGTAAGAATGAGCAGAAAGGGGGATACTGGCGGAATGAATACAAACTTTACCATTTCCTTCTAGAGTTTGTTCAAATGTCGATAATGGCACGATGGAAATAAGCACTACAAATATAGTAAGATAGTTAACAAATTAATGGTAACAATTATGAACGGAAATGTGACTCCTTCAATTTACCTTCTATATAATTTTGATTTTGTTCCACTTCCATTTGTACATATTCTGGGCTCGTGGTATTATTTTCACCATCACTAAATTGTTCATAAGTACTTAAAAAATGTTTCACATGGTAACTATCATAAATCTGTTTCATGTTTAACCCAACCAGTTTAGAATTTTTAATGTTTTCTACTCATTTCTTAAAGATCGGTTTTTAACGAAAAACGATGATGAATTTCCTCACTATCTGTGCATTCGGACACACAGCACTTTCTAGAATGGGAATGCATTTCAACTTTATAGTACATTTAATGCATATATTATTGAAGGACTTAAAACAACAATCAAGTACACAGTTATAATAGTTTCTAGGTTAGGGCTGTTCTTGATTATATTTATATTGAACTCTTTTCTAAACCACCTATGAATTAGGATTCTACGCGCGTTTTTTTTTAAGTATTTGTATTATGTTGTATCTCCTGGAGTCCTAATCTATCTAATTAAGAATTGTATATCCAAGTAATTATTTTACTTACTGTAACTACTTTCAATAAGAGCACCTTTTATGCTTAGTTCTTGTGTCCTCCGGTGCAGTGTTTTCTTGTAAGGACATTTTGATATCACTGTATTTCTCCTTCGATTGTTTTATTAATTCCTGTATATATATTTCTTGATAAAACTAGATTTAATCACTGCATTCTCCTTAATGCATTTGCTATATCTGCAAAACAGATACTATTCTTTCTCTCCTAATACATTTTAACCAAATGCTCATGTATATTCTGAAAAATTACACATGTATCTATGCACATAAATATTTTACACTCTATAGCGATATTTCCTACAGTTGTCTCATATATTAATTTTATACTCACCTTTAGTTGTTTCCACTTTCATCGCTAGGTCTTGGTATTGTCAGCATTGAAGCATAATCCCATATTCAGAAAATTCATGCATGTGAATAATTAAGCCATTCATTTTCAATCTATCTAACATTTGTTCACAATTCCATCATTTGTAATTTTTTCAATGTGTTTGATGGAATTCATCCAAACCGAAGGTGTTTTTAACCATTTCTGTTTACAGCATAAGGTAAAATATATCTGCAATGAATTATTAAGAAATATTATGATTAAAAAAACCTAATGAATTGTTAATCCAACATTTGCCTTTTTTCATCAACTTGTAACATAACACTATTTTTATTATCATCTTGCTATGAGTGATTGGGTAAATTGGTCTCATTCTGAAATATCCATGTCTCATCTAAATACATAAATTGAAGTAATAAGTCTTACTTCAATTTATTATATGCTTTTAAAAATTGTATTATGTTGAAAGCGATATCTTGAAGTTTTATTAGAGATCTTCGATATTTTGTTATTATATAATTTAATATAAACAATTATATAAAATTATGTTTTTATAAAAAAATTACTCACTGTTTTTATATATGCTCAGGAAAGTAATTAACGATGGCCGAATAGTTTTCTAGGATGTTTCTGGTGGAACTGAGAAAATCATTCTCATATCATTATTATTGGCAAAATGGAATTGAAATTGCACTTGTTTTACCAGATATTGCGTTGGAATATTTTTGTTTAATCTAACGTACATTCGAGCAACAGCCAATAAAGTTAAGCAGTTTATTTTTCACTGCTTAAAATTTATTGTGAGGTGTATTAAATAAATGTATGTAATATAATTAAATAAACGTACTTTATAACATTGAATTTATCAAATAAATAATAATGATAATTAAATTACATAAAATAATAATTATATTAATATTACAAAATTAATTGTACATATTATTACAATTAATAATTATGTGATTAATTAATTTTCTTTTCAAATTTGTTCCACGTTCATCAATCTAAATTATCGCAAGTTCTCATTTGTTATCAAATGTAAGCATTTCAAGCTCTTATTGCCGTTGCAGCTCTAAATTTGCCCTATTTTTTGCTCGTGAATCTCTCATATCGTACATTGTCTTGACTGTTCCATATATGTTTCAGCAAAGTTAAGCAACCCTTCACCTACAAAAGAGGAATTAATGAATTGTACTTTTTTATTATTACCAGTCTTTGTAACATTCACTTTTACTCTTGGTGTAGAAAACCATATAAATATATTTACTGCCTGCTTTGGTTATTGCTTTGTGTTGATTATTTAGGAGACATGAAATGAATTTGAAATTAAGCCCAACAAAATTTACAGAAAAACAACATTAACAATTACATCGAATACAATGGATACAGCGTGGCCGTATCAATTCCTAAGCAGGAATAATTATTTTCCTGTGCTCTAAATATTAAAATTCATGGAAGATTTTAAAATATAAATTATGAATCATTAATATTTATATTTTTAATCCCAAAGATATATGTTACAGCACTCTAAATGCAGAATAAAATTATTCACTTGTAGAGAGAAAGGGTAACTGACTCTTCTTCTTGCCAAATTTTGTTGATCCAGATGAAATATGAAACAAAAAAATGTAAAAAAATACAACGAAAATCATCCCAGGTACGCTGATAAGTTCAGTTGCAGGTCTAAGCTTAAGCATAAGCTTAAAGCCGAGGACCATAGTTCGAGTCCAGCATAAGCAGTAAGGCCCAGTTCAGATAAAGTTTTATGGTGGGCATAGACCTGAGCATTCGGGGCGAATGAACACAGAGAATTCAAAATACGAGCGAGAGTGGGGAAAACTGTCGGGATTATGAGTGAGAGAGGTTTTAATTTCGAGAAAATAACCCTGTTTTTTCCTTGTAATTTAATTATTACTACAAAAACATTTTTTAATGATGAATATGTGTTGTATGTTTATATTTTCAAAATGACAGTTATCAACAAAATTAAACGTGTCATGCACAATAAAATAACATCTTAGAAAATATTAATTATGTGTTTCTTATTTTTTATTGAACTGAAAGCATAAAAAAAGGTTTACCAAGGGTTGTTCGAACATTACTTTTCAATATATTATTGTTCTGAGCATATATGAAAAATTTGCAAATCTTTGAAATAGCAATTAAAAAAAGGTTGTGTCAATATAATATAATAAAATAATGTTATATTACTTCTAATTTTATTTGATTCATAGAACAATACAAATATTTCAAAAAGTATTAAGTGTAAAAATAACCACCATGTATTAAACAATTGGTTTTGTAGCTTATTTTCTACCATTTCTAGCTATAAAGGTATTTAGTCAAAAGGGTCTTTGAAGTATCATATTTATTATACCAAACCTATTAAGTACAGTAATTTCAGAAAAGAGTCACTTACCCATATTATTCTACAAAACAACGGTTATCACATCATTGCGGTATCAAGATGTAACTGCTTCATTTTTTCCAACATATGTTGTGCCTGTTAGTAGGATTATTTTTTAGTTTATTATTTTAAAATATACTAGCTTCATATCTTCTTATAAGGATTGTGACTCCTCCAACTAAATCTTGTTGTACTCGTCAACTTTTATTTTTTTATACTACTTAGTCGTTGTGATAATATAATTTCAATTATATTTCAGTTGACAAACATTTCACCTTCAAAACAGGAATCAAATTATTAGAATGTATCCATACACCATGCAGTAAATACATGTCTATATATTTTTTGTTCCTATCCTTGACAGAATAATTGCTTGACTACTTTTATAAATATACTACAAATGGAAAATATCAAGAAGCCCCACGAAAATTACAACAGGCAAGTGACAATTTAAATAATTGGACACAAGCTTGGAAAATAAGAATTAATGAAAGTAAATCTGTACAAGTGCAGTTCACCTATAAACAGACCGTACAAGCACCAATAACATTAAATAACACTATCATTCCATATAGCAACAACGCTAAATATCTCGGAATGAATCTCGATGCAAAACTTCGCTGAAAGGAACATACAAATAAGAAAAGAAAAGAACTGGAATTGAAATATAGGAAAATTTACTGGCTAATTGGAAGAAAATCACAATTATCAGTACATAATAAATTGCTACTATATAAGCAAATATTGAAAATTATATGGACATACGGAGTTCAATTATGGGGATGTTCTGCAAAGAGTAACATAAATAAAATACAAATTTTTCAGAACCAAGTCCTGAGAGGTTTTGTGGGTGCACCCAAATACTATAGGACTGATTACCTACATCGAGACATTCAGATGCCCACTGTCAGTCAATAAATCAAGATAATTGCAAGGGGGCATGAGGAAAGACTCCATTCTCATACGAATATTGAAATATTGCAACTTTTGGATACCACTAGAACAGGATACAGATTCAAAAGAATCAAACCACCTGATCTTGTGTAGTGTAGTGAGATGCATATTTTAAAAAAATCAGCAGCTACATATATAAACATTATTTCACCAGAGACTGAGTTAGGGCCGATGGGTCCTCCTAGTTATATACCTAGATTTAAGTTATCATAAAGACAAAGTGTAGGTTAGGCGGAAACGACTAGTAACAATATATTAATTAAATAATAATTTAAAAAAAACCAAATGGGGGCAATATTTTTATTTTATGGTTTTATTATATCTACCTCATTGTGAAATTTCCACATATGAACATATAACCTTTTACCTTGGGGCTGAATATATATTCTAAGGATTTTGGATTATTTTGTAGTCATTATAGAAATGTAAATGTTTCAAACATCTTCAAATATCTATAAATCTATAAATAGATTACTAAAGTTATGTAAATATAAAAGTTTTATGATATATTTTTTTCATAATCTCCAAACGAGTAGATTTCAATCTTACTGGTATTTTTTTCCTTATCATAAATTTGTTTATTATGTTACTGGTCATAATTAACAATAATTTTATATTCTTTAGAATCGCTCAGACTTTAGCTGGAAACATTGATTTTCAGAACAAGAACAAGTGATTCAAAAGATATTTTATTTTATTATATCATGTGAAAAGTATAGTTATAAGTTGGCAGTATTTCCTGGTTGAATGAACATACTTTTGCACACTTTGAAACGGTTTTCATCTGCTCCATAAGGATCTAGAGGACGCACACATAGCTATTAAACCATATTAATTTATCATATTATCAAAATCTGGTAATTATTTCTATTCAAAAATGGGTTTACGAAGAAAAAAATTTTGAAGAAAATAAATACTGTCCTGCAATAGTATTGGACGTGTCACAGGTATTTCACGAGATCGAGTATGGTATTTGGGAGTCATCCACAAGATGAGCAAATTGTTGCCACAAAACTATTGCCAATTGCTGTAGTTTGGAATGCAGGAGCTAAAGAAGAATTTCGCACAAACAGGTATTTTCAACATTCTTCATATACATGATCTATACTTTGGATATTAGCAAAAGATAGCAAAAGAAACAGTAATTAACATTTATCACGATACTGTCATTATGGTAAAAGACATATCTCTAGACCTAAAATGGTAAAAAATATAAGGTGCACTCAACATAAAAATCTCATCACATCAGCTCAGAATCACCAATTCCTCACGTAAAATCATCGAAATACCTCGGCATTCACCTCAATGGTAGGTTAAATCATCAAATTAGCCAAATTTATAAAGCAGATCAGGCTCAAATTCACTTATCTGTATTGGTTGGTCGAAAGATACTCCTAATTTGACCCAACATATGTGTACATGTACTGAAAACTCACAGGAATTAAGAAATTTGATTGATCTTAAATAGTCTAATTTAGTTTAAATTTGGTAAGTATATACTGATGTATAATACTTATTAATACCATAATGTTATCAGGAACAATAGTAATAAATTAATTTGTAAATTAAAATTTTAATACGTCAATTGAAAAGTCCCCGTCCTGACACATAGATGGCGCTACGAGAACTAAATCAATATATATTTTAGTTAGCCCAAGCCCTCAAAAGATGCCTGTATAACTTTGATAGCTGTCGGATCATTAGTTTGTGAATTATAGCATTTTGAGTGAAGCATGTTTTGTTATTGTGAAAAAAATGGATAAAAAGAAATTTCGCGTGTTGATAATATATTGCTTTTTAAAGGGAAAAATACAATTGAAGCAAAAATGTGGCCTGATGCTGAGTTTCCGGACACTGCCCCAGGAAAATAAACCATCAAGGATTGGTATGCTAAGTTTAGACGTGGTGAAATGAGCAGTGAAGACGGTGAACGCAGTGGACGCCCAAAAGAGATTGTTACCGACGAAAAAGTTAAGTTGATATCGTTAACTAAACGTGTACATCATATCATTCACGAATATTTGGGTATGAGAGAGAGCTCTGTCCAAAGTGGGTGCCGCGCGAGCTCACTTTTGAACAAAAGCAACGACGAGTTGATGATTCGGAACAGTGTTTGAAGATGATCAAACGTAATAAACCGGAGTTTTTGCATCGATATGTAACAGTGAATGAAACATGGCTCCATCATTTCACTCCGAAGCCCAATCGACAGTCATCTGAGTGGACTGCACATGACGAACCCGCTCCAAAGCGTAGGAGTACCTTGAAAAATGAAGGACCATCAACAGCGACTATTACATAGCGTTATTGGACCATGAAGGACGAAATTGCCGGAAAACGGTCGCATTTGAAGAAAAAGAAAGTGCTGCTTTACCAGGACAACGCACCGTGTCACAAGTCAGTGAAAGCGATGGCAAATATCCATGAATTGGGCTTCGAATTGCTTCCGCATCCACCGTATTCTTCAGATCTGGCCTCCCAGTGGCTATTTCCTGTTCTCAGGGAAGCTCAGATCTCAAAAGAATGCCCGCTGAGAAGAAATTTTCGTCGAATGAAGAGATGATCGCCGAAACTGAAGCCAGTTTTGAAGCAAAAGACAAATCGTACTACAAAAATGGTATCCAAAAGTTGGAGGGTCGCTATAATCAGTGTATCGCCCTTGAAGGGAATTATGTTGAATAAAAAAAAAACAATTTTTCCAAAAAAAAATGTGTTTTACTATGGTAGACCGGGGACTTTTCAATTGACTGTTACTAAGCATATCTAGATGTTAGGTGTTCAAAAGTTCAAAAATTAAAAATTGAGTATTAGTGTTCGTATTATCAAACATATGTTAGGTATAAGTGTCTGAAATTTCAAAGATGTTGACCTGATATCTAGTCTTTCTTTCATATACTCAATTTTTTACCATATATTTTTATCGGCTGTTTCTGGGCCATCGACGCCACTTTTTTCTCGTGTTATATTTTTCAAGTGCTTGGATTCTTGTATTTGTTCAGTCTGGAATCCGTTGATGTTTACATTTGCCGGTTTCGTTAATATTTTTACTTTTTTTCTTCATTTATTCCTAAGCCATATGGTATGGCAAGGTCATAGTTTTCGTAAAAAATGTGATCTGGTTATATGCTCATCGGCAAATATAGTAAAAAAAATTGTAGTTAAACAAGTATTCCTACTAAAACTAAAAACTAAAACTAAACTAAACATTTTTTGCATAATTGATGAAATCTTAGCAAACATTATATTTATACAACACATAAAGTGATATGCCACAAAATATGAATTTAGCAGGCTTGGTTGGCATAGTAGTTAATTTGACAAGGCGGTTCTTACTGTTGTGATAGTCGCGGATTCGAATCCTACTGGGAAAAGTTGTAAATTTATATTTCTGATTGTTTATAATTTTGATTGTCCAAAAAGCAAGCGTGTAAAATCAGACTCAAGGAAATGATCTCAGTCATGCCACTAACCAAGGTGGGTAAGACAGGATGTTTTCTAGGATAAGATCCAAGTTAGTCACTCTCCAGTCGGTAGACTTAATGTCGAAAAACGTGGTTCGGATCTCACGTTTAGCAGTAGGTCTAGTCCAAATAAACTTTAAAATATAATAAAAAAATAAAAATATAAATTTAAAAAAATATAAAACAAGATCATAGTTAAGTAGATTGAATCTTCTCTTATGCATTTATTGTAAAAAACTGTAAACATTTTCCAAATTACTATTAATCACTTGTGCAACTATTTTCTTTCACTCTGAATAGTCTTCTGGCCTTTGAATTTTTTTGTTTGAGATTGTTTGATAACTTCATAGAAATCTTCTATGCTGTTCTCCAAACATCAAAACTTCATCAATAATCATATATTCTAACATTCTAATATGTTATTTACACTTCATTAAAATGAATCACGAATCACAGCACTGTATTTATACGATTTATACATATTACATTCGTAAAAATAGTCGACATCTCTGTAAATTTTAATTTTATTAATTTTATTTATTTTATTTTATTATTTATTATTTTATTATTAAATTTTATCCGATATAGGGCAAGAAATTATTGGATATGCAAACAGCCATCGACATCGAAGCGGAACATTCATGTTCATGGCTTTGCTGTGCATAAGATAAACTCAGAAAATTCTAGTATTCTGAGCTGCTGAAACCGAAAGAAATTGTTATTGCAGAAATCTCTCCATAGTCAGTTGAACAAATTGAACAACTTATTGCCCTAAAAAATGCCAGTAATATCGAGCAACATTTGCAAGCTGTGGTCGAACGTTTTAATTTATTCTCGCTATTGCTAATTTCCTACAATAACGTCGTTCATTTTATTATATGGATATTCGTAGATACATGTTATAAGAATTTAATTCGTTTTTTTTTCATAAGTTTCCTTTTTACCAACGAGGGTTTATTTGGACTTGACCTACATTTTAACGTGGACCCCGAACCACGGTCGTCGCAATTAAGCCTACCGACTGGCGAGTGACCAGAAATCATCCCAGAAGACATTCAGTCTTACCCAGCCTGGTTACTGGCCTGACTGGGATCATTTTCCTTCTCGGATTTTGCACTCTTGCCTAAGGACAATCACAAATGTTAATCACTCACAAACATACATTTACGACCATGCCCCAGCAGGATTCGAACCCGTGACTATCGCAACAGTGGGAGGACCGTGCTGTCGCCTTTACCACTGCGCCACCCGAGCCGGTTAAATCGGTTTTATGAGCTTGTACACTACTCCTTTCTGATCTCACCATATGCACATCAAGGCTTTATGGTCATGAATATTCCGCCTTCGTGTCGATGTGGTCAGCTCCCCTGAACTAACAATTTGACCTTTTGTGCTTGAGATTGTCATTTTCATTGCACTTTGATCACCAGTCACAATACGCCATGGATCATTCGCCTTTTCTTGCCTGGTAAGTAATGGAATCAAGCAAAACAAGCGGGGTGGGAACCGTTCGAAATGACATTTTCAGTCAATTTGTATAGTAGCCATTTTTCCTCTTTTTAGATCTTTCCCGCTGCACTTAAACATTAGGAAATTAATCAACTTCTGAGTTGTCTGAATGTTATTTTAGAATTTGAGGTTGTCTTTCATTCAATAAGTCTTGAATTAATTGTATACCAGCAAGCCAAACCTATAATTGCGATATGAGGGAGCAGCATCATATGGTGACTTTTCAAAAAATTTTAATGAGCTTTCTAAGAAGCTTTCTTCAAATCAAATAACTAAAGTAATGAATGTCGTAAATGCAATTTCTAATAATATATCACATATGCAAAATATCAATAATATTAGATAGAAAAATGTTGTGTAGATTCATGCCACAACCATTGAAATTAACAGTTAAGTTACGTTGTTTAATAGTTGTTTGTATTAATAATTAATAATAATTACAAGTGGAGCCATCTGTTGACAAGAAGAGAGAATTTATGATAACATTGAATATTTAAAGATTGTAATACGTTATTTTATTATTGAAGTAAATATAGTACTACTTTTTAAATCACGGTTACGATCGTTAACATTGTGACATGCTTCATCGTTATATTTTATAAACCCAAAAACAGTTTATCCTCAAATGGAGAGAACTGCTATTTGTATAGAATAAAAAATGTATGTTACGTGGGTGGATTCGTCATTTTCAAAATCTCCGAGAAAGTCCACATTAAAAATCCTATCCAAATTACAACATACCAAAATATTAGTTTATTAGATTTAGGAATAGCTCAGGTAGTTATGCACACACATTTAGGCCAATTATTCAGATAGTGAGAGACAACTAAATATTTTATATCTTGGGGTTTAAAGGTCCACGCTAATTTAATTAATGTTCCAGGTTTGATGTTTCAATACCCTGTTGCCTCAAAAATTGAGTTGGGGAAGATATAATTTGTTATTTACATATATTTCAAAGCAAATTGTAGGTAGTCGGATGGGATAAAGCTCCGGCTATATATTGGATTCCTTCCCAGCCAACTTCGTTCAGGTTCTGGTCCCTAAAATTGTATGTGGTGTAATGTTCTCGTGACTTTAGACAACGCCTTTATTATTGATCAATTTCTACAAGTTTTGTTTAACAACTTGCTTCGGTCGCATTAGTTAGTGACAATACAGAGTCGATCGTATCGTTGAGGATATCTAGTGTTATTATAAATCGTCGTGACTAGATATCTGAGAATATCTATTTCAATATTTTCAAGAATTTCATTATATCCCTAATAATTTATGTCTTCTTCCTTTTTTGTTCAGCAATTCCGAAATGAAAATGAGAAAACCATTTGTGACATTGGCATTAGCTTAAGTACATTTCTCTAGATATTTTTGCTGCTGTAATATAGTTGCAAATAAGTAGAAACTCACATAACAATTACGTGTCTTGGTTACCGTTAAGATGTTCTTGGGGTATGAGTAAATCCATCACTTTTTGGACCCATACGTAGATCGCTTTGCTAAATTTTGTTATATAAACAATTCGGCATTAGATATACTGCAGTCATATAAGTTTTTAGTTGTTTTATAAAAGCACTTTATATTCCTAATTTCGAGTAATCTCGGAGAGGATTAATTTTTTTCCGATTGCAGACACGTTTTGTTTGACAAAACAGTCGATAGTAGTAAAACAGTCGAAACAGTCGATAGTCAAAAAACTAGCAACTGAAAATTGTAATTACTATTTTCGGTCAAATGAACAATTTGACTGTTTTTTTTTTCAATTCGTGATGTCAAACGAAGATGTACGAATCGTTTCCTGTATATGTTGTGAAAGAGGACGAAGATAATTGCTTGGACCAATTTATTTTATATGTGGTTATATTTTCCAACAGTAGTATAAGGGAGACGGAGATGTATGAATTCCTTCACGAACTATCTTTAAAAAAGAAAAGGAAAAATAATTACTGAATACTATTATAATAATACATCAAATGCAATTTATAATTTAATTTTAAAAGAAGTAGAATTACTTTTATATTTGAATGTTCTGTGGATCTGTAAAAAGAAATGGAATTTTTGTATGGAATGGAATAATACCCCACAAATGTTTTATTGTATTTCACTGTGTTAATTGGTATTTCTAAATAATATACTATAATAAACATAGGCAATACAATAGAACTTACACAAAAACCTAAAAACTAAAGATGTGCCCCATTCAGGTAGTTTTTAAACAGATAGCTGGATAGTCAGGGCCATATTACATAAATGATACTTGGAATGGTTTTCCAGCTTAGGTGACTTCAGATTCCAATAGTCTACACCTAAGAGACTGAGTTACTGCAACCCGAATTTCGGCAATAGTAGCGGCCGTTCACCCTGAACTGCAAGCACTATTCAAATTACAGTAGACCTGTTGAAACCTGACGAAACCTGACGCTATCTCATAAAGCAAAACCGGTGAAGGAAGCGTTGAAGGCACTTGGATTGGACATATTATCGCACCCGTCGTATTTATCAGACCTTGCCCCGTTCGACTATTATTTTTTTGCGTCAATAGGACACGAACTTGCAGAGCAGCACCTCGCTAATTTCAAAGTAGAAAATGGCTCGATGAATGGTTTTGCTCAAAGAATAATCAGTTTTTTAACTAAATACTTTGAATAGATACATTTTTTCATATATCTGTATAAAACCGGTAATTACTTTCTGGTATACCTGGTAATTAGTTTGTGGAATTTTGAATTTCCTGGAGTTGTATTTTTTGTTCTTCTTGAAAGATTAGGAAAGAAATAAAAGCATTAAATAAACTTGCTCTTAAAAAAGCTGAGAACATATTTATTATCAACTAGAGCGTGATGGTATTCTATCCATATAGAAACATATGTTATGTTGCTGGACCCGGTCATGGCCGAAAATCTTTAGCAAAATCGAATACCGATCGAATCGAAAAACGATCTTTATCGAATAAAACGAAAAAATAACCCAATTATCTAATCCGATTTGAAAATATCAAAAATAGATTTAAAAACGGATGGAATGGTTGTCCACCACGCACAGCTGGCTCAATTAATCCGTCGCAGAACGGAGAAAGACGGACGGAGAAAAGGAGAAAGAACGAAATCGAACAAACGAGACCAAAACAAAACTCGTATTGCTTCTATATGGCACGAAATTCAATGCGGAATCTCATCGGTATGCGTTGGAATTTCGACTGACGTCGGCCGGCAAATATTTTGCGATATATCTCGCTTGTTCAACATCGACGGAATGCGAGGTAGGTTAGGTTAGTTTTCGAATAGATAAACAAATAAGCCGATCCGATTTTTTTTTTCTTTTTTTTTATTATCGAACGGTCGTTCTCGTGGCATCGCCGAGACCGGTCGTCGGAAAAAGTGTTACGGTGAGTGAATCGGTCTGGGACGACTGAATAGGAATGATGACTATAATGACCAATCACAAAAATATTGATTTATGATAATAATATAGGATAGACATAATTAAAAAATATTTTTAATAAAAAAATTGAACCAACTTCAAAGAATAAATAGGAAACTCACTAAAAGTTAAAAACTAAAAAAACCTAGATTTTTAACACAAAAAACATTTTAAAATAAAATATGTATATAATAATCGTTGTAATAACTAAATAAATATAAACAAAAACTTTATTTGACCTAACTTTAACACTTATTTTATCTGCTACTACATACACACAATTTAGATTAATATTTACCTAAACATATTTATCTATTTACTATTTCTATGTACTAGAGTTTGTACTTAAAAAGCAAACTGACCGGCTTTTGCACTGAACGACTTCCGATTTTTCGTCAAATCAGCTCAGCAATAACATTAAACGCAAATATCTGATTATTTTAGATAAAAAAATATGTGAAAACATTGTACGTGCCTTTGAAATTTGAGCGTTTCCCTCGATTTACCATTTTTTCACCACCACATCATCCCAGACTCGGCGACGATTTTTCTCATACATTATTGTATTTCACGGTCCACTTTACATTGCATATAGCCATTTGTTTTAAAAATAGCTCCATTTTGTTTGGTTTAAGCAGCGATGAGCAAATGGAAATACTTTTGAGTTTTTTAGAGCTTTCTTTAATATTTGATTTTATGTAAATGGCCCAATAGAGTTTTAGGGTCAATGTATAGTTAAGTTGCGATGTACTTCGATACGTTTAGAGTATCATTTGCTTTTCCAACTATTTTCAAGTACCAACTACTAACTTGGCCAACTTTAAATATATAACACTATTTAATATCTAGAATGATTTCTGGTTTGTTAATTTTCAGACGGTTCATTGTATAAATATTACTCTAAAGCCATCTATTAGAAAAAGCTGTAATTACTTTTTATCCAATCCTATATATTTTCAAATAATACATAATTTAAATTTGGATCAAATTTTGAATATAACTTTATATTATATTTTTCATGCTGAAATGCAAGTGAAGTTCAGAAATTATATGATTGTTCATTATACAATTATAGACCGGTTGAAATTATTGAGAATTATTTAAATGCGGGGTTAGGTATTGTAGAAATTGAGATCAATCAGTTTTCCATTAATGAATAGCTTCTTTAATAACAGAAAAAATTCTTTACATAGATTCAGTTTTATTTTCTGATCTGGGTAGATCGCTATTTATGAGTTGTTCAAACTAAACTTAATTCAAGATATTGGTACCGTAACTCACGTATTTGAGTCGATAAAATAACACAATTTTGTTCAATCTTTGACGCTATGTTAAGGAAGACGTTAGTTTCACGTTGGAAGCTCATTATGCAACACCTATAAGCCAATTTAAAGCATTAGAAATTATTTGAAAGCCAAGAAGCTAGATGTTGTAGGCGTTGGGACGTTAGTTGGTGTTACTTCTTGCTAGAATAAAATGTTTAAATCCAAAGAAATCTGACGAGATAAAAAAAAAACAGAAAAACTTCCAACCTAAACTAAATCATTATAAAAGCATTTGGGACAATTTTGATGAGCACTGTGAGAAAATTGCAGTTTACGATGCATTGATTATTTTAAGAATCATTCGATGAGGACAATCTTATATATTATATATTTTCCAGATAATTAAAAGTCACACGATGCTAAATCGGGCTTGGTCAATCGTAAAAAAGCGCCAAAATTCATTAAATCAATATTTTCGACATATACATTCGAGATTTCATTTATAATAATTTGAGTGAATATTTTGACTGATTCTTGATTTATTCATATTCAGTTTTGCTAACAACTTCTGTTGTCATTACGTATTCATGTCTGATCTACCATTAATATATTTACCTCTCCATGGCCATCGTTAAAGCGCGTTTATAGCTTGAAGTTTTGATTTGAGATAGATGTTTTTCACCACAGAAATCTTATTTTTGCATCGATGTAACAAATGCATTGTCACGTACAATGATCTCATTGTACGATATTTAAAATTTATGTTTGTGACCTTCCAACCTTTCATTCCCTTCCAGTACATAACGGATGTGAAAACTTCGTATATCATGATTTTGAATATATCACGGTATTACTTATTTTGCAAAGTTTGCATAGAGTGGGGCAAAAGTTCCGCTACCATTGACATTGAAATGTATTCACAATGATTATTTTCAATAATTTTTGTCACTATTTCTGCTCGTTCTTTTAGCACATATTTATCCATAATAAAACCTGGACGTCTACACAGTACAACGGTTAAAGCGAAACTGAGTTAAACGTCATATAAACAAGATGGCGCGCAATAAAAATGGTAGTGGGACTTTTACCCCACCTGTACGAGACGTTACATTAACAATAAGACTGATGTGGTGAACTAAGTGACAGTAAAAATGATTAAGTTTAATAGTTAATAAAACTGAAATAATCAAGACTAAAAAAATTCCACTAAATAAGTCCCGTACAACCTGTCAGAAAAATGTTCCTGAAATTATATAAGTGACATTCTAAAGAGCTCACGAAGAAATAAGCCGAGAAGAGCAAGCAAGTTTTCGAAATGCGGTTGTATAGATTTTCTCATTTTATAGTGAAACGTATTAGAATTGTTGTTTTTAGTGCTTTTCGTTCTGTATTGTATTCAATTGCATATACTGGCTAATTTTAGACAACTTTGGCAGCTGAATACCGTCATCTAGAACATTTTGTTTCACGCTTTCAGGTTAAATTAATTTGATATTCGAGTTAGTATTCGCCAAATATAGATCGTATCTGTACTTTTCAATATAGTTATATATGCAAGTATTTAATAAGATTAATATTGTGGGCGGTATGAATTTATTAAATCATCTGATGCCCTTAAATATTAACCCAACTGTAATATATAGAATCTGTAAATGTAAAGAATTTTCAATGCCTACTGGGATAGAGTTCACATTACACAGCCGTTTAACTTGGGAATATATGAAGAAAATAATAAAATTTTGACGGATCGCTTGCTATATGTTTTCCGGCTAGAGCAAGCACAGGAGTTCTAGTAGTATTTAGGTTTTAGGGGCGTTGGCCACCGAAAAATATATCAAAAATTTTTAAAATGTAGTTTTTGATATTTAAAAAGAATATATATCGCAGAAAAAAAATCGATATATATTTTGCAACTAATATAAAAAATATCGATATTTTTTGCAACAAGTATAAAAAAATACCGATATCTTACAAAAAATATATCGATATTGTTAAGGAAAAATAAAAATAGTGAAACATTAGCCTAAAAAATATATTTTTTTCTAAATATTTCAAAGAATAGTGATCTGTGTGTGATATTTTTTCCGCGGTTTATTTTTTACGGTTAAAATGATATACCGACCAAAGACTAAAATTCTTTCTAACGCTTTACCGATTATATTATTAACCGATTATTAACCGATTCCGAAAAAGGAGGAGGTTCTATATTCGGCTATATATATATATATATATATATATATATATATATATATATATATATATATATATATATATATATATATATATATATATATATATATATATATATATTAATGTATTTTCGCCGATTTCTTAGTTAATTATGTACCGATTTTCAAAATTATTATTTTTTATTCGAAAGAGTGCACTTCCGAGGTAGTCCCATTGAAACCAAATCAGGATCTGTTGGGGAGAAGGAGAAAAATCGAGGGAAACGTTTAATTTTCAAAGACACGTACAAAGTTTTCACATACTTTTTACGACACATAAGACGTTCAAAATTCGTATTTTCCTCATACACCTTTACTAGATCTACCCATTGTTATATAAAATAAAATAACTGCGTAATTTATTGAGTAAATATCTAACACTAAAAAGAGAAAAATAAAATATTTTTAACAAAAAAATTTAACCGACTTCAAAAAATAAATATGGAACTCACTAAAAATTAAAAAATAATCCAACTTAGATTTTTAATAAAAAAAAATACATTTTAAAATAAATTTTGTATATAATAATCGTTGTAATAAATAACTAAATAAAAATAAACTAAAAACTGATTTAACCTATCTACTACACGTATTTTATATTCTACTATGTACACACAATTTAGCTTAATACCTACCTAAACCTATTTATCTGTTTACAATATTATTTTACCTACTACCAACTGACTACTTTGAAGTAAGTGCTGAGCCCAAAAAATATAACAATGATAATATAATTTTGTGACATATACAAACAATTTAATTACCAACAAAACAAATCTAGGGCGGTTCAATTTTTTTGTAAAAATATTTTTTTGTAAAAATATTTTTTTGTCAATTCTTTTGTATATTTCAAATGAGATCTCTTCGAAATCGTATTAAAATTAAAAAAAAATCCAAATGCAACAATGAATGCTCAGCCAAAGAACAAATACAGAGACACAACACAAATTACAGCCCTATGGACATGCTTGTTGAATGAAGCATGAACAAATTATAGAAAAAAAAAATTATTGCATCCACTAAATCGAATAAAAAATGACAAGCACATAGAGTAGTTCAATAGAATTCTCGCTTGAGTTTTTATGACAAATACTTATTAGATTAAATTTATTTTGATAATTTGTTAATCATACTATAAATCCTAATAAAATACACATTATTTTATTTCGCATTAAATTTGTTTAAAGAAAATGTTATGTTTTGTTAAGAATGGTATTATATTTTTGGAATTCGCTTGAATAATGTTTGAATTTAAAAAACGCCATTCCGTTTCAACAACAATGAAATTTAACCAGAAAAATGTTAGTTCATTAACATACGAGTGAGTAATTATTAAAATTTAAAATAATTTATTCAGATGCGATAGTCAATGCACAGTCAAAGAACAAATAAAGATACACAATATGTATTAGAGTGCTTTAGACATGTTTATTGAATGAAACTTGAACAAATTATAGAATAAATAATAATTTGGTAATTTATTAATCATACTGTAAATCCTAATAAAATATACTTTATTTTATTTGACATTAAGTTTGTTTAAAGATAATTTTATGTTATGTTGAGAATGGTATTATATTTTTGGAATTCGTTTGAATAATGTTTGAATTTAAAAAATGTCATTCCGTTTCAACAACAATGAAATTGAACCAGAAAAATGTTAATTCATTAACGTACGAGTGAGTAATTATCAATACATGGTCGAACGAATATAAATAACTTTATTAATATTAATTTTTACTAAGCTAGAACATAACTTTTTGTGAAATAATATAACGCTGCCAGAATTTCTTTTACTTCTATTTTATTATAATGCTTTTGTGAAATCGTTAATATGTTAAGTTTTTTGCAAAATATGCTACTCGCTGGTAATCTTAATATGTATTTTAAAAGTTTAGTGTCGAGAATAACGCAGCTATCATACATATAAACTATACATTTTGAGATATTGTTATTGTTATTGTTATACATTATTATCAATTACTAAGTGTAAAAAGAAGTATTTTTCTTTTAACGGATGAATACGGATGAAACATTATTTTCAGAATTTTTGTTATCCTTAAACCTAGATAAGGTCTTCTTATATATATTATATATATTTTATAGATATAGTTCTGTAAGTTCAATCACCGTGATAAAAATGCACAGACATATATTCATGTTGCAGATTATTTCTAATTGACATAAAAACAATAGTGAAAAGGCGTAATCAAATAAATATAAATGATCCATCAATATATGGGCTACAGATTGGTGAAATTTTCTTCAAAACTTTCGTTTTAGAAATTGGGTTTTTAACGAAAATATAGATACCCGTGATGATCCCTAACGGGCATTATAATTACCTAATCCTAAACTGGGATTATAAAAATGATGAATGAAGAATGTCATGACATCCAGACGAAATACAACAATTCAATAGCGAAACTTAGAAAATAATTTCAAATAGAACTGCATCGCAACACCTGCACCATATTTAATAAGAAATAAAACCTTTGATGATTGCATAATGAAAGTTTGGTAAAAATGATAAAAACTCCAGAACGTTAATGAAGTAATAAACAATGTTAACTATTGAAAAGTGAACAAAAGAATGCCCCAATTTCTATAAGTCTGTATATAAATATCAATTATTTAAATAAGACTGGTTATTTATTCATAACAGATAATTACTTGTTCTTATTTTTGTTTACAATAACAAAGTCATATAGGTAAATATTTTCATTCTTAAGACTCCCGAGTTAATGGGAAAACCCATTCAATTAAGGATGTTTCAATTCTCGAATGCAATAAAAATATTTTTCAAATGCTAGTGGTTTTCAATTAATGGATTTTAGTGCATTAGTGAAGTTTTCGCTGTCTTGTTACTAAGTATTCTTATTTAGCGAATCATGTAAAAGTATCTAGCCGCATGCTTTCGGAGATTTATAGCTGCTTTTATATTTTTGAAGAAACATACATCTAGAGAAATAAATATAATTTAGATTTGCTGGTTTGGTAACGCATTAGTCACAAGGCTACGGGATGTAGGAATTTACGTTTATAAATGTGTCTATAAGCAATATTGTAAAATAGGCTACAGGGTCATAAACAAGATGTATATATAGTCTATTCAAAGTTTTTTTGGGCATACGTCATCAAGATGTATAATGATTGAATTTTAGAATCAGACAATATTTTCCTTCTCATTTTATTCTAGTTAAAAAGAGACACAATACTGTCTGATAGGTTCGAACGTGTAACCCAACTAGCCTGTCCAAATCGTCCGGTTGTCAAACTTATACAAAATTCTTCTTTCCAATGAAAGTAAAATATATTACTTGGATATACAATTGTTAATTAGATGGATTAGGCCTCCAGAAGATACAACTACAAACGCGCCTATGACTTTCACTCATATGTGGTATGAAAAAGAGTTCGATGTTATATAATGTTAAAATAAATTATATTTGATATATAAAGCCAAAATGTACTAAAACTCAGAGTTAATACGGCAATATTACACGTTTTGACGTCACAAATTTAGATGACTAATATACAAAATAACTTTGGATAGACTATAGTATGTTTTGCAAGTTCATATGTCAATACTATGGTGGTTTTGTTGAGATATAAATTGGATTTAACAACATTATTTACATTATTATTTCAGTGGCTCCTCTTTGAAAAAACTTCCTTGCAATGTGATTTCTATTATTATTTTAGAATAATTAATGAAAATGAAAGTTGAAAAACTTAAAATAAAACCAAACTTGTAATATACTTGTTGCCTACTACTAATATAGAATAAAAAACTTCATGAACAATTAAGTATTTGTGCTGTTGCTTCGATATTTTTTGTTATTTTCATTAATATTTTTATTCCTCAGTAAAGGATTGTCAGAATTGGATCATAATATCACCATAACTTTCTTATTCACGATTCTGTGTCTTATGGAGTTCATCCAGACTATAGGTGTTATTGTAGACAATGATCTAATATCCACATATGCAAATAGTTCTTACTTGAATATCCTTCTCGATCTGCATGTCCATTGTAGTAGTTCTTTGCAACACTCCATATGCAGGAATACGTAATACTCTGTGTCATATTATTCAACTATATGATGAGCAGGGTTCCTCTTACATACATACATTTCTAAAAAAATAAATTACATAAAATACAATGAAACATTTGATATTTACTAAATAACAATTTGAAATAGATCACCTTCTAACACCTTCAAAACTTAATTTATGTGTTGCAAGCCATTCCTTATAGCCTTTATCTATCTACTTGTTAGGATTTTTCCACCACTATGCTGTTGTATGGTCCCTGTTCATAAAAATAACTGATATTTTCTCCAGGTTCTTTAACAGCTGGTCTTCGAACCGGAACAAAACATGTAATGGTTCATTTATTTATGGTACTGGTCCTTGTACTTGGAGGAGTGTTTTCCCCTGCGCCAGAACATTATATCTGCAACGAATTACTATAAATTTATTTTGTCTAACAAAATCTAATCTAATTCATTATTTTAAAAATTGTATGCTTTCAAAAGCAACGTCTGGAAGTTCCATTAGAACCATTTATTCCATTTAAAGCCTATGTTTCCTAATAACTAGTGTATGATAGGATGACCTGCATCCCTCAATGAGCTGCACATTCCTAAGTTTCCCGTTGAGTTTTCTCTGAAATAATTGTATTAAATTATGTTTATATAGAAAAAACTACTAACTGTTTACATTTCATAGATTTGAATAGAGCTAACATCAAGGTGCACTTGATTCCTCACTCACTTCGTATGTGAACGCTTTTTTTTTCGGTGAATCCAACATTATATTTTTATTTTTTTGATAAATTTTAGTCATAGTGCTCATACTAATATTCAGTACGGCTGCAACACGCTTAAAATATTTTCTGGGAAACCGTAGCTACTTAATATTTAATAATATTAATACTTATTTATATTTCTATATCTCTTATATTTATATCTCTTATATTTATATCTCTAATGCATTTTACTTAACTAAAAGTCAGGTATTTTCGGTCAAGTTTTTTTAATAAAATGTGTGACTAGCACTTCTTTAACACACTACAAGTAATATTATAGTGGGTGGGGTAGAAAATTGAATTTACGTCCCCCATTCATATTGTCATAGATTTTTTCAATATGTTCCTGACCGTATCTAACAAAATCACTTATCTCTTTCTTCTTGAATAACGTTACTTCGTCTTTCAATGCATAGTTCAATTGTATCAGCTCTAGTTGATGATAATCTGCCATGATCTTGTAATAGTAGTGAAATGTTTCGATAGGATGTTACATTATTTGGTGTTTTCCAGATTTTGGGGTCATAATAATTTCAGCCATATTCCGGACATCTGACATGTATTAGTCAGAATACTGCATCAAGTAGGTGAGTTCTCCAATTTTATTTTTTAGCCTGCTTTTAGCTTTTTCTTAGATTTAAGTCAATCTTTATTTTAACGGATTATTTTAATCGGTATATTATGTTCAATTTCCCTTTCTTTTGGCCTAAGTAATCGATGAATGTTTTTTTATCGATAGTACGTGGCCCATTTTCACATATATATATATATATATATATATATATATATATATATATATATATATATATATATAAGAGTAGATTGAGTATGAAAGTACTAAACAAATGATTTGAGAATGAAACGAAAAAAGTTAATTTAGGATAACATATTTTAGAATTAAGACAGTTGGGTCATCTTGAAGTTACTTGTAAATTCTACCACGGTCTAGTCTCCACACCACGTATTTTTTTCATTAGTCAGTTAATAAAAAAATTGATGAGAAACCGTTACTCTGATAATGCCCATAAAATAAATTTTTAAAATTAATATTCCGCATGTGGTAGTGGTAACACCGCTTTTAGTAAATGATAAATTTGTCCTTTTATCTCAAATTATTTAAGCTGTTGTTAAATTACTTCTGATACAAGTTTGAATGCAACCAAAACAATTTTATGGTATAATATCTAGAAAATGGATATTAAATTTTCCCATACAGTATGTGTTGTGCCAAACGACGTCATTTGAAAACAACTATTATATTTTTGAATGTTGGCCGAGCAGTAATTAAAATAATATCCTATCTGAGAAACTAATGAACGCAATGGATCTGGTGGGTAGACCGATTCTGGCAATTACTTTTCCACGGGCACCGTATAAACTAGTAGATTCGCCGCTGTATTTTGTTGCCATACAATATTGACAACCTATTGTCATTTTCTTAATTGTATCTGATTTGTTGGTACCATAATATATTTCCGAATCGTAGCGAAATGCTGCTTGTTCCGGATCTCAGGAGCGCTTGTTTTTACTATACCCGACTATTGTTGAAAATATATAACTGTTACATTTTAATCTAATAACATTTAATCATCTATCTTTTAATTATGAAATTTGGACTGAAGTGGCACATAGGTGAAAATTGTAGCTCTTAAGTTCAAAGCCAATCAATCAGTACCATTTGATTCATGTATTCGGCTTAACTGAACTAATAACAAAAACAATTTTCCATTCATATGATTAAAACGTTATATGGGCCTTTCGAATTGAACAACCGAAAAAAGTTAATTTACATCAACTTCAATCTTCTTCCAAACTTCATCAGCTTTATCAAGACAATTGATAAAAACAAATAGGTTGTTAATCTAAATATTAGATCGATCTTAGATAAGATTAGTATTAATATTTCTAATATCAATAGGCGCCTAAATAAAAATAAATAAATAAATAAATAAATATATATATATATATATATATATATATATATATATATATATATATATATATATATATATATATATATATATATATATATGTAAGCTAAATAAACCGTTTCGCTCTGAGAATTATTGAGTTTTTCAGTGCATACAAGTGGTAATGCTGCTCTATCAGGTCACAATTGTCGGTTTTGGTTCCAATAATTCAAAAGTGATGATTTTGATGACTATGTTAAAAAAGACAATTAATTACAAGACTTATTGTACGAAAACTCGCCCCAAACTCTCAATGAACTTTCAGACAACTTAACAGGTCAATTGAAAAATCCCTTGGCTGATACATAGATGGCGCTACTAGAATTAAATCCATATGTTTTTTAGTTAGCACTAACCCTCAGAAGATGCGTGAATAAATTTGACAGCTGTCCGATCATTAGTTTGTGAATTATGGCATTTTAAGTGAAGCAACTTTTGTTATTGTGAAAATAATGGATAAAAAGGAATTTCGCGTGTTATATTGCTTTTTGACGGGAAAAAATACAGTGGAAGCAAAAACTTTGTTTGATGCCGAGTTTCTGCACACTACCCCAGGAAAATCACCCATCAAGAATTGGTATGCTAAATTTAGACATGGTGAAATGTGCACTGAAGACGGTGAACGCAGTGGACGCCCAAAAGAGGTTGTTACCGACAAAAACATTTAAAAAATGCATAAAATTATTTTGAACGACCGTAAATTGAAATTGAATGAAATAGTAAACGCTCTAAAGATATCAACTGAATGTGTATATCATATCATTCGAATATTTGAGTATGAGAAAGCTCTGAGCAAAGTGGGTGCCGCGCGAGCTCACTTTTGACCAAAAACAACGACAATTTGATGATTCGGAGCAATGTTTGAAGATGATCAAGCGTAATAAACCCGAGTTTTTGCGTCGATATGTGGCAATGGATGAAACATGTCTCCATAATTTCACTCCGAAGTCCAATCGACAGTCATCCGACGACTGCACACGATAGACCCACTCCAAATCGTGGGAAAACGCAACAGTGGTCTGTATTTTGGGATGCACATGGAATCATTTTCATTGACTACCTTTAAAAAGGAAGAACCATCAACAGCCACTATTACGTAGCGTTATTGGACCGTTTGAAGGACGAAATTGCCGAAAAACTAATTTTACCAATAAAATATGTTTTACTATGGTAGGCCGGGGAATTTTCAGTTAACCTGTTACATGCGCTGAGAAAGATCGAAGAGAGGAGAAATTAGCTGTGGTTTTATTGCTTGCCAGACAAAAAGAAAGTATTATGTGGTGGGTTGTGAATAGCGATGAAGAATAGATATACTACAAAGAACAAAAAGTAACGGAGTAGCCTTACATAGCCATCTACAATGATACCGAGGAGGAATATTCACAGCCATGGAGTCTCATCCGGTGATATCGGGAATGTGTAGTGTACCTTGGGCTGAAAACTGAGTGAAACTGTTAACTTTTATTCGTCTAATATATTATTATACACGATAATATATTAAAAATTAGGGTAACACATGCAAATTAGTCCTCTTGCATGAATTGATGTGGCCGAACGTTAGGCCACATGTTGCCAGATTTGTAAATGATATCCTGTTGCATGTTGAATGGGATGTTCCATTGTGCACACCCTACTCACCCTCTAGCGCCTTCTGATTACCACTTATTTTGATTGATGCACCAAGGATATTAATAAATACCTTTTTTAAACAGATAAATTATCAGAATACATGTAATAACCTAATGAACAAGCGTTTTATATAAATTGTGGATTATGATGATATTGATATATCAAAATTGCAAATATTACACGTTTCCTGTTATTTTGAAGTTATTTGTTAGGAATTAATTCTTATCAATGCCATCTATTAGTGTCATTCATGGTCTATACTATCGGATACGATAATTTTAATATTTGTGTATTATAGGGTTTACACACGCTAAAAAAACGCTAGACGGTTTAAGATTGATTGATAAAATTCACCGCCTAGGCTCTTTCAAATGTCTGTTGGTAATACTGCTTCATCATATTCCAGTGGTAGAGTGTGGCTTCTGTGACTTAAAATTGGTGATTTTATTGTCAGTGATAAAGGAGGCTTTGGACAATTAATAAAGTCCGAACATCACAAATTGTAAGTATCATTGAACATAAACCCGGTTCAAATGAATAAAATATCTGTGTGATCTAGCTTGGTAAAGTAATAAAGGTTAAAGTAATAGTAAAGGTTATATTTTCACTACAAGAATATTGGCTTAGTAAAAGTCATGCTTGTCATATTATGAGCGCAAAAATCAATAGTGGTTTATAACTTTTTTTACATTATTACTACTCTTAGTCCACAATCTGCCCAGAGGGTAATAAATATTTGTTATGCTTATATTATAAATTAGATATCCTCCAGAGATTCCAGAATAAAGTGTTGTGAGTCATCGTCGATGCCCCATATTAGGTGCACAACAAACTGATTCAACGCGATATCTCCTTAGGACCCATAACGAGCGTGATTCGAAGAATTCTGAAAGACTATTAGTGCATCCCAATGCACTCACCAAATAGCTAAATGCGCGCGATGGCGTTGAAGTGCGTTGGCTCAAACGAAAACTACTATACGAACTGATTAATAGACACATAGAGTGAGATCTAATAATTTCTAGAATAAGTTAGAGTAGTCATTAGAATAAGTTAGGATAGACTTTAAAATAAGTTAGAATAATATATAGAATAAGATTTAGAATATAAGTTGTACAGCAGATCACTTACTGAAGTGATCTTCTACATGTTAGGACGGTTATATTATATAGCGGAAATCATACATACTTACATACAATACTTATTGCCCACGGGCAAATTATTGACGTTCTAAGAGATTAACAAAAAAAAATTATATATACATGGCATGTAGAAAATCACTTAATTAAGTGATCTCCTGTACAAAATGCTATTTTAATTAATTAGTGTTATTTTAAGGCTTATTCTAAACTCTACATATGTCCAATAATCAGATCGGATGGTGTTACGTTTTAGTCTACGCACTTCACTATCACTTCGCATATTTAGCTGATTAGCGACTACATTGGAATGCACTGATACTCTTTCGAAATACTTCACACTTCACCTACTTCACTCGTTAGTTCTGGAGGAGTTTATAACTTAGTGCAATATATATTAACCTATATTATAGAACGGCTTGATAAGGTTCATATATGGTTTTAAAGCTTTACTCATTTCATTCACTGAACAATCTATATTATTAGTGGGCCAAGTTTTCATTTTCCAATCGCTGCTAAACTAAATCAAAATCGAACCATTTTAAAATGAATGATTATGGGCTATGAAAAGAGGAAGACCGGTACTGACAGCAGGAAAGTTGATGATAAATACAACAAAAGCAGGTGGTTTTAAATTACGGTCTGTATTGACAAACTAAAAAAACTTTGTCTTCTATCACGACGACACTAGACCACACGTTTTTAGTGACCCGGCAAAATTAAAAGAGATTGGGTGAGAAGTTTTGTTGTATCTACAGTATAACTCGAATTTTACCCTCTCCGGCGACGATTTATTTTAGATATTAAAAAAATATCTTAAAGGTAAAAATTTAGCTTCAAAGGAAGTTTATATACATAACTGGATGATTTTTTAGTTCAGAAATATCAGTTCAGAGGTTCTACAGTGACAGAATTATGTTTACTTTTATTAGAAAAGTGGCAAAAAGTCATCGATCACGAAAGCATATTCCTGATTGATTAGTATTTGAAATTTCTGTTTGTAGTATGAGTAAATTTGCTTTGGAAAATATATTATAATAAGCTAAAGTTAGTTTTTCACCAGGTTATTATTAGTTCATTTTACTACAACAATGATTAGAAAGTTACATTTAGGGTATGGTACATTCCTTCCTTAATCTCCAATAAATTTACTCTATTAAAGTGTGTTTTATTATAAATTTACGATATATTATATCGTTTTCTATTGGAAAGACTATGCTTTTCAATCTGTTAATTTAACTGGTAAGAAACGGATAACGCACATGTATATGGATTTTCGCAGTTTATCTGTGAAAATCATTTTCAAATATCTTTATATTAGAGAAAACATTTATAATTATCAAAAAATAGCAATATATGAAGAGATCAATCTCCTCGATGTGGCTATTATATCAGTTTAACTTTTTAATTGATCGTGCTTAATTTTTTTTTGCACATAGTAGCAGTCACAAGCTACATTAAGCTACAAGCGACATCTAGAAATTATTACAGGAATACATCGGAATTTGTATTTGTATTGCATAACAGTTTTGTTTAACAAATGTTTCATCCTTTGTTATGTCATAATTTTTAGTTGTTTGGACACATCCTCCTTATTATTAATTTAATTATTAATTAAATATTAATCTGTTTCGTTCGACCATTTGTTCACAACCACTGTCTCATAGATATAAAATGACAATAAATCATCGGAAGCCACAACAATGAATAATAAATAATACACAAGGAAGAAATACAATAATAATAACATGTAATTTTAACCGGTATTAATTCTTTGACTGCTTTTTCATATATAGAGTACTACACTAATTAAGTATAGACGAAAGAAATCTATTTTCGTTTTTACGTTCTTGACTTTTGATCGTGCGTAATAATTCCAGTTTGTGTATTTTATGGGTTTTTACTTATTTTTACGCTCTGCTATGTTATTTTTATAACCGAACCCAAACAATAATTCTTTCAAATTCCCGAGCATGACGCAACACCATCGATGTTGTGGTATTTCATTCGTGGTTGTTTTGAACGAAATTTCATTCATTCTTTTTCAATACTTTGTGGTAGTTTTAACATATGGATATATTGGATATTAGAATTAATTTAGGGTCTTTTTGATAAAAAAATATTCATTTGAAATGAAATTTTAATATAACAGATGTTATATTAAAAGTATTGTCTATCGCTAACTACTGCTTTTCTGGTCTTTCAAACAAAAGACACATTCTGCGTTCTAAGAAGCCCTCGTCTTTAGACATACTCAGTGAATAGACCGATCTTTATAAAAAGTAACCATCTATCTCGACAGACTCTGTGTCATTGATTGATACAAGTGGCACAATCATAGTGCAACATCAGGATCATTCGACACGTGTGTCAAGATATTAATTTTATTCGTTTCATTTGATATTAGTTCTTTCTTCAATACACCACTCAAACACATCAATTATAGACAATAGTGATCTTCAGTTATGATTTCACGTGGTTTTTAACCGACTTCGAAAAAGGAGGAGGTTCTATGTCAATTGTGGACCGATTTTGAAAATTCTGTTTTTAATCGAAAAAGTGCACTTCCGAGGTGGTCCCAATAGAAGCAATTCAGGATCTGATGGAAGAAGAGGGTAAATCTAGGGAAACTCTGGTTAGAGCGTTCAGCTCCCAAACGGAGGTCGCGGGTTCGATTTCCGGCGGGGACAATAACTTTTTGTTCTACTTTAGTTAAAAGTTTTGTCAAATCTCTTAGGCTAGGTAGCGGACCCCGGAACCTGAAGCATTCCTTATTTTTAATCATTTCATTCAATTAATTCTTTTTTTTCCTCATACGGGCTGCACTTTACTTAGCCTACCCTTTATAATACTAAATAAAATAACTGCGAAATTTATTGTATTAAGATTATTATAATAACAAACTCACTAAAAATTAAAACATAATCAAACTTAGATTTTTAACACAAAAAACGTTATTTAAATGTATTTTAAATTCTCCTTTTACTAACTAGGGGTTTAACTAGTGGGCTCGGAACCACGGTCATCGTCTTAAACCTACCTATTGGCGAGTGACCAACTTAGGCATCCTCCCAGAAGACATCCGGTCTTACCCAGCCTGGTTATTGACGTGACTGGGATCATTTTCTTTGTCGGATTTTGCACTCTTGTCTAGGACAATCACAAACATAAATTTACGACCATGCCCAAGTAGGATTCTAACCCGCGACTATCTCAAGAGTAGGTGGATCGCCCTGTCGCCTTTACCACTGCGCCACCAAGCCGGCTAAAAGATCGTTTTAAAATAAAATATGTATATAATAAACGTTATAACAACTAAATAAGTAGAGTTAGTTATACTAACTAAATGAGTATATAGGAGAATGTAAAATACGTGTAGTTGATAAGTTATATAAGGTTTTTGTTTATTTGTATTTAGTTATTATAACGACTATTATGTACATATTTATTTTAAAACGTTTTTTTTTTTGTTAAAAATCTAAGTTTGATTATTTCTTACTTTTTAGTGAGTTTCCTGTTTATCTTTTGAAATCGGTTCAATTTCTTTATTAAAAATATTTTATAATAGTCCATAACATTTCAAATTCTTCTAATATCATCACATTAATTATTTACCACTTATGTTGACAGTTTTCCGAAATTAAGCCGTAACTTGTTATGTTTGTTGTAATAGATTATTCGTGATAATCCGAATTAATATTTTGCATTGGAGATAGGGGGTGGCCAGATAATCATTTTCCTTCATTATTTATTATTCTTAGGCTAATGCTCAATTATTAAGTAATACCCATACCTAAGTATATATTATAATAATCAAAATCACTTTCGAAACCTTTAGCAGACTTTTAGAAAATTATCGTAATGCTGCTCCTTCATATCTCAATTGTTGGTTTTAGTTTCAATGACTTCAAGGTGGTAATTTTGATATCAGTGACAAAGGACCAAAAAGAATTTGAATATAATTACAGGATTTATTGAACGAAAAGCTGAAGCTTTAAAGCGGACTGACTGAGTTGACTGAAAATGTCAACTTGAACCGTTTCAATATTTCATTGCGAGGTTTCATTGCTTACCAGATAAAAAAAGAAGATTGTACTATGGTGTATTATGAAACTAACGATGAAAAGTAGATTTACTCCGATATTCTTAAGTACAAAAAGTTATGGGTTAGTCCAGGAAAGCACCAATTGTATAATTGAATAAATTGAATTAACTATTTCTGCCAAAATGACCAGCAGTTGCAGAGTAAAAGATTAAAATTTATCATATTGCATGACAACGCTCGACCATCTGTTGGAAGTGTTGTGAAGGATGTGTTGTACTCACTAGACATAATGTCTTCTAATTTCCAGTTGTTCAGATCGATGAAGTATGGCTGGGCTGGCACACGATGTCGATCGATCTGCTAAACCATTCTATCGATCTTCTTTCTATTGGGGAGTACTAATTTTTCTGATTAAAGGCCTTTTCAAAGTGAAAAAATTATTAGAGTGATTTGCAAGTAATAATATTCAGCAATTTTAATAAACATAATAATATTCTGTAGGAGGACTGAGTCAATTTGAATATTTGATTTGTACATCTCAAAAACAAAAAGGAAAGATTTGCGTACGTTATTAAACTGTTCAAAGAGGTTAGGGTCGCCATTAACTACTTAAAGAACCAAAGAATTGTCATTTGCCTGAAAATTGCCATTTGATTACATTGATTCATAAAATTCCAAGAAAAGCATGGAAAGCAGGCAACAACTTTAAGTTGCATAATCAATGGAGTACCATTGATCTTGTGTCGGAGTATGTTGGTTATAGGAGTTTACCTTTTGATGATACAGCAGTAATTAAGTGACTCAAGTGCTCATATGTAACATCTGTTAATTGTTATATGAATATTTCCGTTTACCAACTTACCATTGTCATTTTTCAAGTGCAATTAATGTTTCTATAATATCCTCGAATTTTGCAAGTGTTTTACATGTACAGTTTTGCTAAAGTAGAATGAAGACGCACAAAAAGTATTGATATTTGACTTTGACTTGATATTTATTTGAAACATTTTCCGTCATTTCTCATCTCCATCTTTTCTACTCATTGTTGTTATTTTTTGGAAATCTGTTGACTCGTTATTATTTATTTGTTTCTTTAGTCCAATTGCTAGTTATCACCTTTTTTTAATTTTTATTTATTATCATCATCTTCCTTTATAATCACGTTCTTTACATCCTGTAGTATCCGGAAATGTTGTCCATAGATCTAGAGATTATTATATTGCGGTTCTGTGACAAGTATGTTGTTACGGTAGGTTTTTGCGCAATTATCATAATTGTCTTGTTTGTTATCTTTACCTTCTTCTCTACTCACATATAATCCTCATTATTTTTCACCTTATTGTAGCATGTTTTATGACCTTTTTTTTCTTATTAGGTTTTATTATTTTATTTGTTCTTATTTTCTTTTTATGTCTTAATAGTAATTAGTTAGTATTATTTTGTTATTTAATTTTCTGGCAATTTTGCGCTTTTTTTGTTTTGTTTTAATATATTCATAGGATATTAAGAATGTAGTAATTTCCTTCTGTTGAAGGTCGCGACCAAATAATAGATGTAAAGCTCAACATGAATACTAAACATGGCCATCCTAGTCTTTTGGGAGAGTTTGCCGCACCTATAAATTAAACCAATGGGACTGCCTGTGAGTTGCCAACTGAACAATGCAAAAATCTCATAAATAATAATTATGTCTAGAGAATAAAATCACCATATTACGATGTAGGAACCTCTGAAAAATATTTGCGCTATTTTCTAAACTTTTTACTACGAAACTTTTTTCGTACGGTAAAATCGCGGAAGCAAAGCTAATTTTGCGATATCTGGTAATTATTTTTAGGAAATAGTTCTGTTGGTCGTCTCTCATCTCTTAATATAATCATTTAACATCCGTTCCGGTCTTTAAAATATACAGTATATGCCTCAATGTTTGTATGTTAAACTTCATTTTATGCAACAGATATGAAACAGTCTTTTTTCGAACATAACATATAAAATATGATCAATAAAAATACATATATAAGATTTAAAAATGAGTAAAATATGAATAAATACTTAAATCAGGTAAATACTTAAATACTTAAAAGGTGTAATTCAATTCTAAATTATAGCGTTTAAAATAAACAGATATATATTTGTCTATAAATTAATTTTAAAGGATTTTCAATAGATTGTGTTACTGTATATTAAATCGCATCGGGTACATTTCTAACCAACTTCAAGTTGAACCCTCTCTGATAGGCTTGACTTTTCAGTATGTGTTATTTATAAGCTGCTAATACTTAACGAAACCATCAATAGGGATCGCTATCGACTGTAAGCTGACCACTGTGCGCAAAAAAAAACGACCTAAAGACGAGCAAACGCTCAATAAACTTATTCTTCAGCAAGATAACGATCGACCACATATTACAAAATCGGCGAAAACATACAAGGAGGCATCAAAATGGGAAGTGATACCCCATTCGCCGAATTCTCTAGACCTTGCTCGTTCTGGTTACTACTTATTCCGAGATATGAGTCCTGAAATGTCTGAGAAGCGCTTCACTTATGAAGATGCCAAAAAATGGTCGATTTGTGGACAGCCTCAAAAGGTACGTCCTTCTTTCGAGATGAAATCCGTAAATTATCTGAAATAGGGGAAAAAGTTGCGGTTATCGATCGGCAATACTTTGAATGACAGGTTAATTGATCAGTCTCCGGCTTACCATAGTAAAACACTTTTTTTTGGCAAAATTAGTTTTTTTATTCAACATAATTCCCTTCAACTCTCCAACTTTTCGATATCATTCTTGTGGTACGATTTGTCCTTTGCTTCAAAATAGGCCTCAGTCTCGGCGATCACCTCTTCATTCGACGAAAATGTCTTCCACGCGAGCATTCTTTTGAGATCTGAGAACAGGAAATAGTAACTGGGGGCCAGATCTGGAGAATAAGGTGGATAGATGGATTTTTGCTATAGTTTTATGGTTTTCCCTGACTTGTGACACGGTGCATTGTCTTGGTGGAGCAGCACTTTCTTTTTCTTCAAATGCGGCCGGTTTTCGGCGATTTCGTCCTTCAAACGGTCCAATAACATTATATAAGAGTGCAGTCTACTCGGATGACTGTCGATTGGACTTCGGAGTGAAATGGTGGAGACATGTTTCATCCATTGTCACATATCGATGCAAGAACTCTAGTTTATTACGTTTGATCATCTTCAAACACATTCTCTGAGTCATCAACTCGTTGTTGTTTTTGGTCAAAAGTGAGCTCGCGCGGCACAGGTCTTTCTCATACCCAAATATTCGTGAATGATATGATGTACAGATTCAGTTAATATCTTTAGTGTCTGCTATTTCATTCAATTTCAATTTACGGTCATTCAAATTTTGTGGATTTCTTTTATGTTTTCGTCTGTAACAACCTCTTTTGGGCGTCCACTGTGTTCACCGCCTTCGGTGTTCATTTCACCACGTATAAACTTAGCATACCAATCCTTGATAGTCGATTTTCCTGGGACAGTGTCCCGAAACTTGGCATCGAGCCAAGTTTTTTCTTCAACTGTATTTTTTCCCTTTAAAAAGCAATATTGTATCAACACGTGAAAGTCCTTTTTATCCATTTCACAATACAAAAGTTGCTTCACTCAAAATGCTATAATTCACAAACTAATGATCCGACAACTGTCAAATTTATATACGCATCTTTTGAGTGTTAGGACTAAATAAAAAACATATGGATTTAATTCTATTAATGCCATCTATGTGTCAGACCCAGTATGTGTTTTCACAGTAAAGCTTCAAGTTTTAAAAAATCCTTTAAAACTAATTTATAGGCCCATATAATAAGGTACATTTGTTGGTTTAATCACTATTACATTTCATCTGGACTTCTGGCCTTCATCGATGAACTTATGAGAATACATTATGCAGGATCCAAAGGAAACGTATAACACTTGACGCAGATACCGATATAGCAATCATTAAACATTAACAATATAAAAAACTAAATTGGTGTTTACTAAGTTAAGCGAATCCAGCAGAATTAAACTCAAAGAATTAATCTAGTAGTTTGTTGCTATTGCCCCCTAGGGATAGCGTTTCTACCACAAAATAGATCGACTTAGAATCTCCCCTGTATACCTAGTAACCAAACTATACTAGACCAAGTCACCAGATATCGTGCAAGGCGTGTTCATTTAGTACAGGGGGAATTAAAAAATGAGATTAAAATTTATTAATATTACAGGGAGAACTTAAAAAATAGATTTTTAATAAATTATTTTATTTAAATACTAGTTAACATTTTTTAAAAATATTTTCTAAATACATACAATAATTTTTTCATCCACCAGAACAAGCAACACCTAATTATTACTTTTCTTATTATATTTTCCTCTTCCAGATGTTGAGCACCAAAATGTTCTTTAAATTTGCTTTGGCACATACTTTTGGCAATACATAAAAATGTCTAGACATGGCTTCAAAAACATATAAATTAAAATAAATCCTTGGTATCGTGAGATAACATTTATTCTATTAACTTCTTTAGAAATATAAACTACTTGTTTGTATAAATGCCGGGCTTCTGGAACTAACATAAGTTGTATCCGACCTCTAGATTCTATAAAATAGGAATTATAAAAATAGCAAAATAATAAAAAGATATTACATACACTTACTTGTTCTTTTTGGTATTGTATGGTCTGGCTCCTACTTGCCTGATCTTAAAGGAACATATTCTTCTATTTGAATATAATCTATATAGACACATAGTATAATTTCAAGTATTGAAGCATTCCAATTTTGAAAAAAAATGTATTTTTTACACTATAGGTTGCAACTAGGAACTGCATCTTGTTAAACAGTGGTCTACCACATTTGGGCCTACAGTCTTCTAGTTTAAAATATAAAGAGAAAACCCTTCTGTGCGTAGATAAATACTCAGGAGAGAATCCCTTAAGTTAGTCATTGTTTACCTAGCTAAGCAATTTCTCGTTTAAGCAGAACTTTTGGGAAAACGAAAACGAGCTAAACACTTGTTTAGTTATCAGATTACAGGATCTGTTGAAAAAACTAAATGATAAAAAGATGCAGATTCCTAAAGAAATCGTATCTTTTAGAAGAACTTAAGTAGATAATATACATGTTCCACATATTATGTATATATATATATATATATATATATATATATATATATATATATTTATATATATATATATATATATAAATGAATCGTTGTTCGTTAGTATCGCTAAAACTCGAGAACGGCTGGACCGATTTGGATAATTTTGCTCTTGAATTATTTGTGGAAGTCCAGGGAAGGTCTAAAAGGTGAATAAATATGAAAATGCTCGAAATTAAATAATAAATAATAATTTTGTTTTTCTTTGAAGCCGAAGATCGAATCCGACAATCTACGTGCGCGAGAACTTTCTTAACTTCGGTGATCCTTTGTGGTAGTGAAATTTCAAATGATGTGTTTTTTTTTATTGATTTTTTGTGATAGTGACACTTTACTGCTAAGTGCGCAATGACTTTTCTCACTTTGATTAATTACAATTTACGATGCCGAGAAGAAGACGATTTGACTTAGGTCGTCGCATTCAATCAAATGTACGAAGAGCTACCTCACGTGCTAACCACACTGATGACCAGAGAGAGACAGATCAAAAAAATAGTCGTATTGCTATGTCAGAATTGCGTTCTTTAGAGAGTGACAATGAAGTAGCTTAGAATACAGTGAGCACGAGGATATGATGGGAGGAAGGGCACAAAATCGTGGGAAAGCCTCAAATTTCAAAAAGCATATACAATGTTTTCACATATTTTTTATCTAAACTAATCAAATATTTGTGTATAAGGTTATTGCTGAACTGATGTGACGAAAAATCGGAGGCACTGACTTCAGTGATCAATTGGTAGTAATTAAACTAACATTGTAAATATATAAATAGGTTTAGGTAGGTATTAAGCTAAATTGTCTGTATGTCGTAGTATATAAAATACGTGTAGCAGATAGGTTAAATAAGTTTTTTGATTATTTTTATTTGGTTATTACAGCGATTATTATGTACATATTTTATTTTAAAACTTTTTTTACGTATTAGAAATCTAAGTTTGATTGATCTTTGTGAGTTCCATATTTATTTTTTGAAGTCGGTTCAATTATTTTATTAAAATATTTTTAATTAAAGTAAAGCGTCTATTTTGCCCAGCTCTGCCTCCACTTTTGTCTTATAAACACGTCACTTCTCGAATAATAAAAAACAGTAATATTTTGCGCGAACTTTTAAAAATGACTTTACACTTTCTGACTTTCTAAATATTTCTCAGAGAATATTACATTGTCTGGTAAGAAAAAATAAAAATAAATACCGTCTGTAGTTTAGTAGGTTAGATTAAAAACGGGCTAGAATCTACGAAGTAGAAAAAGCTGTTTTAAAAAAAATCGTTCTACACTACTGAGTCATTTCCGTCAAGGAAGAGTCAGTTCTGTGAATTGATCGGTATTTTGTCGGACAGCTGAGTTTCGTAGAAATACTCGCAGGATGGTTATAGTGGTCATTAAAAATTGAGAAATGTATATACTGGGAGTACAGCCCAACATTCTTGTTCTATGCCTTGTCGGCTAATTTTGTCAGTTATAGTACAAAGTTCAAATATACATATCAAGGTTGTATAATGTTGGCATTAGATGAGTTGCCTTGTGCAAGGTATATTTTCATAAAATACAATGGACTCGAAGAGAAATATATTTCTTCTCGAAAGATTTTTCAAATTTTGTCCGAGATATTATGTTCAAAAACAAATTAAGTGTTAAATTAAGGTTGTATAGCGAATAATCGGGAATGATAAACCTCACGTGGTAGCCAACGGCTCTTGTTTCCTTCACGTCAAAAGAATTCCAATAAACATATAATTCATATCAACAGTATTTTTTCCAGTCTTTCGAAAGCTAACAAATTAACTTTGATTTGATTCATATTAAAGCGAAAGTTAAGTATACACTTATACACTAAATAAGTTGGTGTTGTTTGGTTCGCTTCAATCTTCTGATTGCCTGCCTGTTGTCCAGTAGTTAAATCATTTCCACGTTGCTGCGATTTAGTAACCTCATTTCTTGCTTTAAGGCGAGATCTTGGATCACTTCATGTATCCATTTGATTTCGAGGTCACTGTGCAGCTCTTCGTTGGTTACGTAGCGATAAGCATTGGTACTTAATCGTAGAAGTTTGTTTTGGGTGTGTTGGTTTACTAGTTGGTTTGATGTTTTAGTGCAATCCTACATTTGCAATCCATAGTCCTAAATTGGGTGGTATGATTGATTGATAAACTAATCTCTTTGGTTTTAGGTCAACTTAAGAGTATCTTCCGAATAACCAGTTCAGTTGCTTGACTTTGAGTCAAATCTGCTCTGATTTTTGTCTAACATGATATTTCCAATTTAACCTACTTGAGATAATTTAGGTTTTAGGTAATTCTGCTTGAGGAATCGTTAAGTGATATAATTAGGTTTTTGTCATTTCGCCGCAACGCAAAATTAACATGGACAGATTTAGAGCTAATAGGCTGCATTTTCCAGTCTCCAGTCCATTTGTCGATCTTGTTAACCGCTACTTGTACTTTTTCTACAGCCTTAAACATCTTTTACCATGATAACTGTGTCGTCGGAAATGTACCAAATACTGTTTCTTTTGTTGTTATGATAGCAGTATAGAGCAGATATAGAAGTAATAAGACACTACTCTGTGAAACTCCAGCCGAAATAGGTTTGTGTTGAGAATGTCCCTTCAAGCGAGAGTCTAAATTTTCTTTCGAAAAGATGTGATTCTAGCGGTCGATAGTAATTCCGTGGTAGCAATTTGCTCATTTTATAAATTAATCCCAAATTCCATATTCGGTCAAAAGCTTGTGACGCGCACAGGAATATTACAGGGCAGTATCTTTTTTCTTCGAAAACTTTTTTAACAACCTCCGTTACTCTGTGCACTTAGTCGCTTGTCGAGTGGTGATTTGGAAATCCAAACTTGAAAATCTAGTATTTCTATAAATGGTTTAATACAATTTAACAGCAGTTTCTCAAATAATTTTGATATCGTAGGTAGCATTTCATTAATACAATAAGTCAAAAATTATGTACCTTATTGTTATAACTATAATGTTTACATTGTAGTTTTCTGAATTGCCACTATATTTTACGCCATTTTCAGTTTTTGGGAGCCAATAGAATTTATTAAAGTATTTTTTTCTTTCTAACTCGATTGTTGTAATTATGATATTATGATGATGTTGTTTGATAAAGTAAATTATACTGAACATGGCAGTAGAAGATAATGTCTATAGAATACGCTGATTGGTTGCTAAATGGGCTCTAGAGTAGCTGGAAGTGAGCATCAACTTCATATTAAAAGTCTTATTCAGCTGCTAATAACTAGAAAAATAGTGTAATTGACCTG